>NC_051286.1:22402752-22707730 GCF_015220745.1 Sebastes umbrosus | reverse complement strand
CTGGCTACTGGCTAGATGCCACGTCCATGGACGGTGAACAGATCCACCTGAACTGCGAGCGGCTCCTTCCCGGCACCAACAGGCAACACCTGCTGGTGTGCTACTCATAGAAACGGCTGGAAACTGTCCTACTTGACCGCAGCTTTCCGTCACCGCCCCCTGCTGCTGCCTCCTGATCTCCTCTACTTTCCAGGCGAGGCGCACATTCAGTGCATATAACATTAATAATTGATTCAATCAAATTCAAATAAATCAAATAAAATACATTTCTGTGTATCTCTTATCATTTTTGTTTTTCTGAAAAAATGGCTTCAGCCAATTTATTTGAAATGTATTATTTAATGTATGAAAATCCCAAAAATGAATACCACCCTTTTCGTAAGAATTCATGAGAACTGTTTTCTTCGGGTGATGTGTCCTATTTTTCCACATGAAATTGGAACAGCATTTTGTCGATATCTTTTAGTAGTTTGTTATCAAGTTGCAGAGCCAAAGCTGCATATGCCAGTCAGGAGATTCCCTCTGCCTTAGTAAGCAGCCTAATACTCTGCCTCTTAACAAGAGATCCCTTAAAGGGACTATTTGTAACTTTCAGAAATGCTTGTTAACAGCAACACCTGTGGTCGTTAAGTCAACGAAAGTCAGCGTCGGGCTCGCGCTTGCTCGCTCTAAATAGACATGAACGAGCATTGCTCAAAACAGTGAGGCGACACACGTCAGCTAAAACTACAATATCACTCTATATTTCAGCTGCTTGGCAGTAATGTTAGATGATCAGACAAAGGTCTCTCCATGAATCAATGCTGATCCTAGTGTTGAAGCAGGAAAAGCGGGCCGGTGCCGGGGCTGAAGCAGGAAGAGAAACGTTATCGCCTCCCGACTGCTCCCGCAGGGAGACACCGGCACCCTGTCGGAGACGATAACGTTTGTCGCTGCGGAGCCCCGTCACTTCACAAGACACGGGAAACCTCTGTTGGTCTGGAGGAGCAAATGTCCACTGCACATTCACTAGATATTCTCAGAGATACTAACTCTTCTGCAGTGTGTAGTGTGCGCGCATGCACGTGTAGAGGTGGAGCGAGACAGCGAGAATGTGCGCGGTGTGTGAGTGAGGGCAAGCAGGCAGCAGAGGAAAGACTCCGGCCACACGCAAGCGAGCATATGCGGGCACGCATGGGATCCCGACCCGGTAGGAACAGTCCCTTTAAGAGCCATTGGTTTCATTTTATTTTATTTCTACCAGGTTTGTCTCTGAAACATAGCAATGTACTGCTAGCAACATTGCTCTGAAGGCCATAGCTGTACATACGTACTGTATAGAATCAAAGAAATGCAAGTTAGGAACGCTTTGAACTGTTTTTATCCTTTCTAAAGTTGTGTGCAGACTCCTCCAGTCCTCATCAAGTAACACAAGAGCAAAATGAATAAAAACAATAAAATGCTTGTATTAACTTTTATTTGAATTTCTTTTGGACCCTCCAAATTATTCGTCCACAGGCCTGGTCAGGTTTGTTTTGACCATGTGTCCGTCTTTTTGTCCCCTCAGACCAGCCAGGTAGACCTTAGGTTTGGGCACGTTGCTCTCGCCGTCTCTCTTGGTTTGACAGGCTTTTTCCTTGGACAGCCAGGTCTGAGAGACGTTCTCCCGTCTCAGGTGGCTCAGATTGGTCTGCGTCGAGTGCGTCACTTTGGTCAAGAGATCAGCCTAGAATTACAGACATTCAAAAAAATATTGCTGCTTTTCTTTTACGCTTAATATGCAGTTCCTGGTGTATTGTGTGTTGTTTGATGCTAAGAGAACTTCACAGTGACTATGACTCATTCACATCTATAATTCGGACTCACCAGTTTGATAGCTTTTCTTCGCAGCTCCCACTCGTTCCACTCGTACGACTTGACGATGTTTGTCTCCACTGGGTGGATGTCTGTCTGTGTGCCGCTCTCGCACTTGATGATGGGCTTTACCAATAAACTCTCTCCTGGCTGAAGCTGCAAAAAAACACAAGTTTGGATCAAGCTCCCAGTAATAGAGTCACAGCCACAAATATCAATTCTCAATGTTACCACCAGGTGTATTAATAAACTATATGAATAAATAAATAGAAACAACAAATAAACAAAGGAATGCATTTTCAAATCCTACATGTGGTGGCTTTAATACAATGTATTCAGAGTGATATTTATTATTATAGGTGTCCAAACTATGGAAGTTGTGTTGTGTAAAGATGTGGCTCTGTAACTGATTCCTGTGCAGAAGTGAGAATACTCGACGTGGAAGAGGCTGCTAACCTCTGCGTAAGTACTGACGCAGGAAAATTGTTGGTGGAGTTTGAGGAGTTGGATGAGTTCAGGGGAGCGCTTGGCTTTCTCGGCCACCTCTGCAATGAAGTCGTCCGGATTGGAGGCAAACTTTAAGGCAGCTTCTTTGGACCTAAAAACAAAGAGCTTCTCCTTGTGTTTAAGGACTCCAATTTGTGGATTACCTGCAACAGAAATGTCAAATATTCCAAACTGAGCAGGTTAGATTAAGGATGCTCATTGTGTGCCTTTAAACAGAATGTACTGTATATATTGAGAAAAAGATCGGATGAAATAAATGGTATTACCATGACATATTACATATACGTGGATAAGAATTGGCAGATGTGTCTCATACACATTTGTCAATTCTGAAAGGATAACTTTGGTATTTTTCAACCTGGACCTTATTTTCCCATGTTTTTGTGTCTAAGTGACTAATGGGGACCGTGTGAGTGTGGCAGTGGTGACTTTGGGGGTTGTCGGTGGTGTTATAGCTGTGAACGTAACTGTAGCAGACAGTGTGTGTACAGTTTACTTGCCGGTGAATAAATGCTACGAGGCTACAACTCCTCCGCTCAAGACGGGAGCCAACTTCCTGTATCTGTAACTCCGGCTCAGACTCTCTTAGGGAGGGCTCAGCAGGTGGACCAGCTTTTCTCCTTAAACTGAAAAGCCGCTCTTCTGAGTTTTGCTCAGCTTTTTAATTCATTATTAATATTTCTTTTAACCGTTTAACCGAAAATTCTTAATGTCCATTAACGGTTAATTATTAACATCCCTAACCGGAATTTAGGGGTGAGCAGGGAGCTGAGCCTCAAGGTGAAGTTCAATTTTACCACTCAATCTAAGTCCAGCCCTCACCAATGAACTTTGGGTAATGACCGAAAATCCCAAATGAGTTTTCTTACAGTGTGGCTGTGTTAGCCTAAGAGATAAGATGAGGGACGAGTAAAACCACAAGGAGACACCAGCGTAGACCCAGAAGACGCTGGAAGTATTATATAAATTATTTGGCCTTAACCCAGAAAGAGCCAAAAGACATGGCAGGGGAGACGCACATCTTGGCTCTCTCACTTAGCCTGCTGCCACCACAACCTGGATGTTCCAGATAAGCGACAAAAAACGGATGGACGGATGGAGATCAGGGAGGCTGTGGGATGCAGCCAGGAGGAGGCTATGACTGTTATGTATACGGAAAAAAAAAAAATACATTATTTTTATAATTAGAAAAGGCACTACTTTTTGTTCACTGATACAATGGTCAGCAAACCTTATTAACAAGTGAAGTAGTACGTCAGCGGAGGGATACCTGTATGATTGAATTTGCACTTGAACAGCAAAAACACTTAGAATAGATACTCCATAGTTTGTTTGAAGCATGCTGAGGTCTCTACCCATCTGCCCAACCTTTCCTGATATCACATTGGTGTATCATGAGAAAGAGTACCTTGAAGTAGAAGCCCATCGCTGTTCACAAGCGTGTAGCCACAGACTCCATTATACTGTAGCGGCAGCTCATCAAAACTGGCTGTTGTTTCCGGCAGGAACCACTCCTGTGTCTTCATCTCAGCTGGACCGATACGCTCATCTGAAAGGCATTATTAAAAAAATAAATCGCGTTTAAGCTTCTCCCCATAGTCCAGCTGTAATTGTGTGGAACATGGACTTCATTAGTTTAGAGTCTGACATACTGTAACCGCTGCCATACCTGAGGACTTGGTCATTCTCTGTTCGTCTGTCTTCACCTCTGACTCCTCCAGCAGGCCGTCCAAATAGGCCTCGGAAAAAATGTTGGCCTGAGAGGCAACAAAGGTCTGCAGGTTGTGCATGATGTTATTGAGGATGTTCAGCAGCTCAGCCTCATCCTGAAGTCCACACCACAGCTTTGACAGGGACTTGAAGAGGGGCTTAAAGACAACATGAGGAATGTCAAAAATGGGGCTGTAGAAATAACAAATAAAGGATTCCTTTAAGACATAATACAACAACACACGATAACAGCAGGGACCGAGACACTTACAAAAACCTTTGCGGTCGCTACGGCTGTCTTTGATTGCACGGTCTCTTTCAGCAGCTTCATCTGCGATGAGAACTCAGTCTGTAGGATTTCAACATGCTTGGCACATAAACACGCATCAGCCTGGTGGTAAAAGGGAAAACAACACATTTATCTTTTACCATACATTTCAAACATAAACCATGAATTCACCTGCTTGCATTTACTTAATAAGCTGCACAAATGGGTGTTCATCATGATATATAAATCCTCATTAAGATAACAATAGATGTAAGCTACTAGAAAATACCACATTGACACAAACCCTCATTCTGTTTGACCTCACCAGTAACATTTTGAGGAAAACTTCATGCTGCCTTGTGTTGTAGAGAGCCTGTTTGAGCAGGACAATGGGCACGTCACGTTCTCCAGGCTGACTGTCGGGGTCCGTTAGCTTCTCCAGCACGGCTGTGTATTTCCACGCCAAATTCTGTGACACACTCAGCTCGTTTTCTATGCTTTCACCGGTGACTGGAAGAGCTCCGTTAAGAGTTGCGGGCACTGCGGAGAGAATGTAAAAGGAAGAACCATCATTACCAAATGCAGTATTGATCAGAGTGAAGAAGATGACTTCTAATTTAATTTAACATCTTCTACCCGGCGTAAAGCTGCACACAGTGCTGCAACACTGTCATTGTTATAGTTTCATTTTCACGCCTAGCGTCCACGTTGTGCAAATACAAATGTACCTGTGCCCACGGGCGTGTTGGTCTCAAAATGAGGTGGTCAGGGGCATTGTTTTGCTTTAATGTAAATATTCTGCAAAGCACCTTATCTGTCAAATCTGCTAATGTGTCATATCTTTTAAGAAAGACACATTACATTGTCTGTATTGTGACATGTTTTTTTGTCTGGTGTAACGTACTTAGTTCATGGAGGTCAGTCTCCTCGCCTCCCTTCTTAATGGCTTTGTTGAAGAGTTGGATCCCTGTGACGATCATGGTGAGCTCATTGAGCTGCTCCTCCTTGTCCCTCTTTAAGAGCACCATGAAGGCTCCCAGTTCAGTCTGAGGGAAGATGCTCTGCAGGGCAGCTGGGACAAGAGAGGACGATGAGAACTTGAATTTACTAATCTGAGATTATAGTTTTTAATTGTGCAACACAGCTCTGCTTAAATCTGGATTTACTCACTTTAAACCTAGTTTTGCTAAACTGTGATTAGAACTAATCTTAAATTAAATGAATCCTTGTTGGTGCAACCCAGCCTTATAGTTTCCCAGAATTTAAAAGAACAAGTTGAATTGAAACCTGTAGCCTCTTGCACAGGGATGACATCTGTAGTTGAGCCCATGCTGGAGCGCAGCTGGATATAGGTGACGATTGTATGGTACAAAGCATCTAATTCCTCCCATGTTTTCACTCTGCTGTCAGTGATCTCCCTGCTCACTCCACTCAGCCTGGACTCCACCACCCGGTGGATTTCCTCAAGAAACTCACCTGCACAAACACCAGAAACTGCTTAGTCATCATATTCATATTAGAATTTGATGGCTACATTGACTGCATTCATAATGACAATACATTTAATCAGTTTGGGTTTCATGCTAAAGAGAATTCTACACATCCCTTATTTTAGAAACAAAGGAAACATTGAAAACATTGTTATATGTCATGTCATACAGTAACACTTACGTCGGGAGGTGTAATTCATATCAAAATACACTTGCATTTTGATCGTGTCGAGGGACGGGCTGCACTTTTCCATTAATTTATCCAGACACAGCTGTAAGACATGTTGCATTAGAAACAAACCAAGTGTGCTTTAGAGGGTCGGTATGCACACTGTGTGTTAATACCAGTATGAACACTATACCTGCAACACAATCAAATTTACAGTCAATATTAACAGTTAACTACGACTGAGTATCAGGGTCACATTGAGGAAAAAAAATAAATCTGAGATTTAAAGAATAAAGTCATAATATTATAAAGTAGTAATTGTACGTGTTATTTTAGAGGGGAAATACGTAGTGTGAAAATGAGAAACGTGGAGCATCTTGTGAAGTTATACTTTATCTTTTGGCACATCAGCACCACATTATCACCAGTATCAGGACCTTGAAAAGATTGTGCAAGAAACTGTGTTTATTCTGAAGAAAGAACAACACAGACCTGATGGGGAAACTGCCTCTTCTGTGGAGGCGGAAAGGACTTTTTTTCTCGTAAAGTTATGACTTTATTCTCGTAATATTACAACTTCTTTCTCGTAAAGTTACGACTTTATTCTCGTAATATTGCGACTTTTTTTCTCATAAGGTTATGTCTTTATTCTCGTAATATTACCACTTTTTCTCGTAAGGTTATGACTTTATTCTCGTAATATTACAACTTTTTTTATCGTAAAGTTACAACTTTATTTTCGTAATATAATGACTTTATTCTCAAAATCTCTGATTTTTTTTCCCTCAATGTGGCTCTAATACTGTGTCGTAGATAACTGAATAAATAGAACATGAAGAATTTAAATAATTAAACAACTTAAACAGATTTTATTTGTAGTGTCTTATAAAAGATATTGTAGTGGGACTTGACCCACTGACATTCAGGTAACAAACAAATATTTGGGTTAACTACATTAAAATGTAGCCTACATAATTACTTTACCAACATAATTATATTAGTAGTAACTTAAAGATCATCATATTTGTAGTCTAGCTCAGTCTGCGGCATCAGAATCATTTTCATGGTGACTTGATTTTCAAAAAAGCAAGAACTCCAGCAGGTTCAAACATCATAACTCACCTCTTCCAGTTTGTGGACGTCTTGTTTGGTCAGAGTTCGATCAACATTAAACCCATTTCTCGGGTCCAGAACAACAGCTTTCACCTGACAACATGTAAAAAGAACAACTAGTTAGATAAAGAACCGTATTATAAAGCAGTAGGGAGCTTGGAGTCACCCATGGGTGCCAGGCTGAGATCAACAAGGATAGTAACGTTAGGATGTTATCTTGACCTCCTGACTCCAGTAGTATAGCTGGCTGTTACTAACTACTGACCATGAAAGCAGCCAGAGTGTCAGACACCGCATGTCCTCTCCCCGCACACGCCCGCACGATGTCACCTATAATGTTCTTAATCACGCTTTCTGCCTGAGCTCGAGACATTTCTACTGATAGAAAGTAACTTTATCTGAACTACAGTTATAACCGGTTAACCTCGCTACATCCACTACAGCCTGTTGATCACTGGTTGCCATAGGAACCCTGAGGGATGCATTATGAGACAGTGTCCACTAGAGAGCAGGAGTGATAAACAGAAACACAACCTTCATCTCCATGTCCTACAGATAGCACTAAAATACTGCACACTGCGAAAACTACAGCCTTGTGTGATGCATTTCATCTGTAAGGTCCAGATAAAACAAGACATTACATATAATACATTACAACACAAGAAGCACTATAAAAATTCATGATTAAAAGATTAAAAAATATATATATACTGTATACATATATTAAAGGTGCCATAATATAAAAAAGTGAGATTTTCATGTTTTGTTTTTTTTTATTATAAAGCAGGCTTAAGTCCTATATAAATACTGTGAAAGTATCGAAACACTCAATCCACAGGGAAATACACACAGCCCGTATTCAGAAACTGTGCATTTGAAACAAGCCGTCAGGATTTCTGCCCATTTGTGATGTCACAAATATACAATATTTAGACCCTTGACACAATTTTAAAAGTAAACATTCTGAATGTGTCCCAGTTTATTCCCTGGTTGCAGTGTATGTGAATGTCATCAGCTGACAGGAAGTACACATGGACCCAAGCTGTTACCTAGCAACCCACTTCTGTTACAATTCCGTCAAAATGCGCTAAAACGGAGCGTTTCAGACAGAGGGTAAATACAGGTATATTCAGACAGACAGTATGAGGAAAATAAAGTTTTTTTTGAACATTACAGCATGTAAACATGTTCTAGTAGAAACACAAAATACAAATATGAACCTGAAAATGAGCATAATATGGGACCTTTAATGCCTTACATATAAAGAACTGTACCAGTGCCTCCACAGCTGTGATTGGTACCCTGTAGTGCTAAATCTTATGTTAGACAACCGCATATGTCATTCTCAGTCATTTAGCCGGCATATAAATTTGTACATGAGATTTCTCTTACAGTATGATTGTATATATTTATATGTATTTAAGACATTCTTGACCTTTTAAGAAAAAAAAAAAAACTTAATTGGAATCCTTGTGCAGAAAAAATAAAAACATTAAAAAAAAAAATTATACATCTGCCAAACACATTGATACAGTGTTTAAATGTATTTTTTCTTTGCTGGCAATACAGAGGGTAAATTGAATAATGCTCATTTGCATACAGTCAGACACTAAATGTAAAGGATGTGACATCTAATAATTCCCAGTTCTGCGCTGCTTAGAAAGGCTAACGAATGCATTTACTTCAGCTACTACAGTGGAAAAATACAAGGAATTGTCTGTCTATTAAACCCACTACATACAATGAGGTCTGTGTCTGTTGAACAAAAAAGGAATACAAAAGAACGACGATTAAAATATTTATTATAAAAACAGACATGACATAAATATCATGGTTCAGGTGAAACATTGCTAGACTCAGTCCAGACTGTTACAGTACATTTAGAGGAGGAGGAGGAGGAGATCCAGACAAAGAGCCAGTAAACAAGAGTCCGAGGGCAGAAATAGAGTTCACAGTCACATTTCATGCTGATTTCCACTTAAGAGCTGAACTTCAGGTCACATGACAACCCCGTGCCTTTAGAGAGGCAGTTCACAAAACACCACAGAAAAACATGCAAACAAAGGAGGACATGCAAAAAAAAGGTGCAACTAGATGACATGGAATAAAATAATTGCATGCAAAAGAGATAACATTCAAAATTAAGTATTAATATACAGATTTGGCAAAGGGTTTTCAGAATCCATGGTATTGAGATATGCAGCAGATTTGGCACCATTGGAACAACTTTCAAAAAAAAAAAACACTACTGTGCAAGTGTTCAAAATCCACACGTCGACTGTTCTCAGATAAAATATTTTAGAAATAAAACAAAGAAAATTAGTGGCAAGACACGGCACTCAACAAGAAAATATTAACGAGAACTTCAACAATACACAAGCACTGTACCTGCAGCAGTAGCATTTACCATCATCTGCTTATTCAACAGACCAATTACTGTACTTCACATCTTTCTCCATGGACCTGCAGCTCATTATCAGCAGCTACACACAATCCTAAAAACAGACCTCAACAAACCTCAACCAAAAGTCAAGTCAAGAAGAAGATCAACATGTGGGAAAATAACCAGCAGAAACATGACTTTTATAGAATCCATAAATCCACATTTTCCTCCTCTCCGGTTCACATTACTGCAGCAACAGGAAACATTCATGTGCAATCATCTTTTTGTGGAGTATTAAGGACACTGCTAGGAAAATATATATATTTATACACATAAGAGATTTTGAGAATAAAGTAATGTTATGTTATGAGTAAGCCACATTACAAAAATGTTATTTAATGTTACAACAAAGTTTCAACTATTAGGAAAACAAATTGTAATAAATCTGAATATTATGACAATTTAAAAGTATTTTGAGGAAGATTACATAATTATGAAGGAAAAAGTTGTAACATTACAAGTAAAGATCAAAAATATTGTTATGACAAACAAGTACCTGGAAAATAAAGTTGTAATATTTTGAGGGGAAAAGAGTTGAAATATTACATGACAAATTTTTGAGTATTAAGTCATAATATTATGGAAATTACTTTTATTTATATTTTCCCTAACAGTGGCCCTAATAATCCATCATAAAGAATTTAATCCTGCTAGAATAATAATAAAAAAAAAATTCATAGTTGTGAACACTGCACAGCGGTATTGAGAATTAATGCAACTTTCACCATGTCTAATAGAACGATAATTTGTCATACCAAATTTATTTCATTTATTATCAATTTATTTGATAAATTGTAATTTGATATTATATTATATATATGTTTGGAGTTGGCAGACATCAATTAAAGGCCGGCTCCGGTTCTCGGAGGACCTCAACAACAAACATTAATATACTTGCGTTTAAATTCTCGGGACACAGAAAAACATTCCCTAAAAAATGGGAAACTTAAGTTAGAGGTTCTTGAGGGACAATAACATCGACTGACAGGAAACTTATGACACAAGCACCAATTTCACCCGTGCCATGTGGGTGGATCTCAGTATATAGGCATAGAGAGCCAGCAGAAGGTCAATAGAAACCTACTGGTGTCTATTAAGAGCTCACACTGATGACACAGGTAAAACTAATTATTATGTGGTACATTACACCGGCGTCCAGCAGGCAGAACTTACAACGGTCCGTCTCAGAAGCACTTCCTGAAGACGATCTGCGGCCCGTACTCCTCATATTCTTCCTGACTGATCCAGGCAGAGCTGAAGGAGGGCAGGTTGGCCAGCACTGCTCCTCCGCTCCACACCGAGAAGTCTCTGTCCTTGGGGCTGGTGACGCGAACGCCATCCCCCATGTTGGCAGGAACCAGTCCTTTGATTTCAGCCTGGAGCCGCTCAGGAAAGCCAGGCAGCAGAGTGTTCCCACCTTGCTCCCAAGAGATTAAAAAAAAAATATATATATATATATATCATTCAAGTAAAGATCAAATCAACTGGAACAGGACCAAATCAAAGTATAAAACATGGCAAGCTGCCTTTTTGATTTACTGGCACAGCTGGAGTTCATCTTTGAGCCCTCAGATGGTGTGGAACACCTTAACAAAAACCAACTGACCTGACAGTACGATGTTTCCCAGAAAGCAGCGCCGCAGGTCAATGTCTGAGCGGAGGATCGACTTGAAGACGCTCTCGTGCATCCCGTAATGGTCCCGTCCGATCAGCTCGGGTTTAAAGAGAATCTCAGGGGCCCTGGATGAACGAGGAGAGAGGTAGACGGTTATAAGAGATAGCTGCTGTGCCCAGTCTGCTCTGACCGGTCTCAACAATCTAACGTGTACAACACCTGCAGGACGAGGCTTTCTGGTACTCTAGATCGGAAGTTGGCATTTGACATTATCCAACAAGACTAAAGCCAGGACACTGGACAGATTAAGCCGGATTTCAGCCCCAGATTGGAGATGCTCAGTCCACTCCTCCTCCTCCCAGAAGTTAACCTTCTAGGTTTTAACAGCTAACTTTGTTACTCTGTACTCTGTTCTGTGTTGGCTGAAATGCTCCCCCTGTGAACCTGTCGCTAAGCAACCATGACATATCACATAATCTTGTACTTTCACATCAATTTTAGATCTCAGAGGGACAGGATAGCAAATTCATGGATAAACAACAATAATGAGTTAACATGATTGTAGTTTGACTGTACTGTTCTGTTCCCAAAAGTCTTGTTCTTATTATAGACTTCTTTCTCTTTCGTATGTTTTACATTTAGCTAGTCATTTTTCATCCTAACAGCTAAATAGATTATTATTTAAAACATGCAGAACATACAATTTCTGGAGATCTACTGATTTCCTTTAGGACCCCACTGAGAGTCCAACTAAAGCAGGACATGATGTGCAGACGGTTACCTGAACCTCTCCGTGCCGAGTGTGACGATCTGTCCGTCCGGCATGGTGTAATACATCTCTCTGCAGGACGCCCCCCCCTGACTCAGCTCGGCTTCGTAGTTGACCGCCACACAGCAGCACCTCTCCTTCATCTCCCTCACTATCTCCATCTCTGCCGTGGAGCGCATGCACACCCCTTGTTCCTGCAGAAGCTTCAAGTACAAGCGCACCAACGTGGTCAGTTGAGGGATTATAGGGACTGAAGACAGTTTAAAGGTCCCATATCATGCTCATTTTCAGGTTCATACTTGTATTTTGTGTTTCTACTAGAACATGTTTACATGCTGTAATGTAAAAAAAAACATTATTTTCCTCATTTTGTCTGCCTGAATATACCTGTATTTACCCTCTGTCTGAAACGCTCCGTTTTAGTGCATTTCAACGAAATTGCAACTGAATTGCGTTGCCAAGCAACAGTTTGGGTCCATTTTTACTTCCTGTCAGCTGATGTCATTTGCATACACTGCAACAGGGACATATTGAGAATGTTTACATTTAAAATGGTCTAAATATTGTATATTTGTGACATCACAAATAGACAGAAATCCTGACGGATTGTTTCAAACGCACAATTTCTGAAAACGAGTTGTATACATTATTCCTCTATATCTTTACAGAGACAATAGTTGTTTGCTGCTATATTAATGCTCTGGATATCAAATTTAAAACCCAAGTGTGTGTGTTTGGCTGCATTTATCTCAGTATTAACATCCACATCAACACCGTTTCCATCTGCTGCCCTCTGCTGTACCTGCTCCGTCCGTCCCTCTAGCCCTCGCAAATGACGTAAATACATGTTCTTAGTAATTCTGGTCCATTGTCGGCCACTTTGATTGTAACCGATTTCGCTTCTTGCATTATTCGCGTCATATAATTGCGTCATGAAGGTAGTTATTAAAAGGTTATGCCATCTTAAATTAATGAATTACGACACAAGAGAGATTAAAATATGTCTGGTCCAAGGCCCGGATGTCCACTGACCCTGTACAGCGTGGCTACATATTCCCCTGGATGATCTCCTCACCGGGACCCACGTCTTCGAAGCATCATCCATCGACATCACTGCCCTTAAACTGAATAACAAACAGAAGTGCTCGTGAATACCTTTTTCAGATGCATTGTAACGTCTACACCAGCCAGAGGGAAGCGCTGCACTGCATGAGGTAAACAGTAGCCCTCGAACACGGGGACACTGTGGCTCACTCCGTCTCCAGAGTCCAACACCACACCTTCAATGAAAAAAAAAGCACAATAAGCAATAGTCACATTTTCTTTTTGATCTAAGAAGGAAAATATGGCTTTGAAATATTACCCATTTATGACTTAAATTATTCAACCATGCATATCTATCCAACACAACACATAAAAAGAAATTACCAGTGGATCTCCCTGCTGCATAAAGTGCCAGCACTGCCTGCATGGCCACGTAGGCGAAGGGAACAGTGAAACACTCGAACATGATCTCCACCATGCGCTGACGGTTCGCCAACGGGTTCATGGCTGCCTCGGTCAGCAGGACGGGGTGATCCTCTGGTTCCACACCCAGCTGCTGGAACGTGTGATGCCAAATCTAAAACCAAAACAGTTCATAATTAAGTCAAAGTAGCGAGCTAAGTTATAATCACAAACCTATTCATTCTGGAACTCCTAATATGTATACTACGATATGTGAACATGACCTCCGTCCTTTTTACGTTATCGACTTATCGTACAATATATGGACATGACCTCGATCACTTATACACCAGCTTCATTGGAACTAATCCACTCACTATATGAGTAGAAACACACAGCAGAGGGGTTTAGTGGAGGGTTTTAAAGCTTCCCCTCTCTCTCTCTCAAACAGTTCTAGTAGCAACACCCAGTGACATCACATTTCACAGCCTTACTTACCTTTTCCATTTCATCCCAGTTACAAATGATCCCGTTCTTTATGGGATGCTTCAGAGCCAGGACCCCTCTCATGTGTTGAGCCTCGTGTCCGATGTAGGTCTCCTTTTCGAGGTTACCGTTCATTATTTCCTGCAGAGACAGAACATGGGATCAGAGAAGCTGGCTAGAAGCAAAGCCCCATCGCTATAGTAGTAATACACTAAGTATGATGTATGGCCTTACCTCATATTTTGGCATCCCAATAATTGTTGGAAATATAATGTTTGGGAGGTCTTGATCTGCAAACCCTGCTTTCATCAAACCAGACCCCGTGTCCAGGACTATGGGGGTCTTGAAATCTGACATCTGCAATTACATTAAGAAAAGTAAATCCATTTGAATCAAATGAACAATAATGCTGAGGATGCTCAGCAGTGTTGAGAAACTCTCCTTTCTGCACAACCTGGTTCATAAAGGCTCATGACTGTTTACCAGTCCGTCAAAACAGTCAGTTAATACGGTATATGTGCAAAGAAACCATATTCCATATTTGTCACATTTCACTTTATGGCTTATAAATAATATCTTGATATTTTTTGGCTATGAAGCAATACATATCTCGATATTTTCTCTAAAATAACATAACCGTTTGATTTAACCCTTTGATGTATGTATGATCATTCTAGTAAACTAATCTGCATTTAGAGGGAACACAGCTTGTACTGTATATGACATTTCGAGGGCTTTAATTCTGAAATTCCACATCAGAATGTCCTGATATTGTGCGAGTGACACTTTTGAGATTATCGATGGAAACGGGAAGTTTCTCAACAACACACTGAGGTGGCGTCCTGTCATTTTCAGTTCAGATTGGAGATGTGTTCTTTATGATTAAGTTTGACTAATTATTCACACTAGAAATTCAGTTTCCCTGAAATACAGTTTTTAAATTCTCATTCATTTTATTTATTATTTAATATCTATTTATTTATTTATTTATTTATTTATTATTAACTGACTGACTTATTGAATAAGTGTGAAATTGCATGTTCACTAAAAGGTCACTTTTATTTTGCAATCAGTTCTTACACGCTCTTACCGTAATGCCTAGTATATACACATGTACCGTAAAAGGAGGCGTTATTTGAACTAGAAAGAGCCAGGCTTGTTGTTTCCCCCCCGCTTCCACTCTTTATGTTAAGCTAAGCACGTTAAAACGTGGCCACCCTGCGTGTTACAGTAGATCGCGTACCTCTCTCATGTTGATGTTAAGCTGTGCTTGAATACCAGCTGACCCAGAGCCTGGTATCCTCATGGACTCAGAGCTCTGAACACCATCAGGCACCTCTTCATTCTGCTCACCTCCTCCACCGGGGTCAAACTCCCGAGGCTGGTCAGGAGGCAGCTCGGCTGCTGCCGACTGCTGATCTGCCTCAGATGCTGGCTGTAAATCTGTCTGTGGCAAACATGCAGGCACCACCGATGAATCCTCTTCACCTTCAGTGGTTATTTCATTAGACAAGTGCTGTGATGACCCACTGCATGTCTCTGTGAGTGCATGGTTGTTGTTGTTGTTGCTCTGCTCCTTCACATTTGGATTGACGGCGGGAATCACACTCTCTGGCAGTGCGTCAAGTGGTTCATCTCGTCGATCAGGTCGCGCAAAACCGAGATCTTGAGCAACCGAGGACTCTTTGGAATGAGGAGGTTTGCGTTCAGCGAGGTCGACATTCACAGGAAGCGAAGCCCTGAGTCTTGGTTTAGGCACAGGAGGAAGGTGTGATTTTCCACCTGGGTCAAACGCTCCATCATCTGGCCTCATTTCAGAAGCATTTTCGCCAGCTCTGTCTAATTTGTGCCCATCGATACATCCCTGAGGTTGGATTCCCACCTCTTCAGGAGCATCCTTCAAATCAGAGCTACTATTTAAGGGAACTAGGTTAACTACTGATGGCTCAGCTCCGCAGCAATCATCTTGATATTGGAAATCTGGAAGTTGAACCAAGTCTTGTGGTGTCGCCTCTTTGGCAAAATCAGGACCCAATACTGCTGGAATAGATTCAGTTTCACAGGTTTCCTGAGCCTGAGAATCATCCTGGACCAAAGATGTTGAATGTGTTCTCTGTGATCGGCTACAGCTACCTGATAAAAGCATATCGCACAAGGCTTGGTCTAATTTGTTCCCATCGATACATCCCTGAGGTTGGATTCCCACCTCTTCAGGAGCTTCCTTCAAATCACAGCTACTATTTAAGGGAACTAGATTAAATACTGATAGCTCAGCTCCGCAGCAATCATCTTGATATTGGGAATCTGGAAGTTGAACCAAGTCTTGCGGTGTCGCCTCTTTGGCAACATCAGGACCCAACACTGCTGGAATAGATTCAGTTTCACAGGTTTCCTGAACCTGAGAATCATTCTGGACCAAAGATGTTGAATGTGTTCTCTGTGATCGGTTACCTGATAAAAGCGCATCGCACAAGGCTTGGTCTTCCTGACTCTCACTTCTAGCCCTCTCCATTATAGAACATTTTACAACCCTTCTAACACCACCCTTGCGCTTCTTCACGTTACGCTCTTTGTTCAAACTCTTCTCAAGCTTCTCCACCTCTCTTTTCTCCTTTTCCAGTTGTAACCGGAAAGCCTCCCTCTCTTTACTCATACTCAACGCCCCGTTCGTATCCGGAGGTTTGCCCACAGAGAGTTCCTCTCTGGAGTTTTCTTTGCAGCTTCGGAGCGCGTGGATCTTCAGGTTCTCTTCCCTGATTAGCTCATCCAGGACGTGGACGTTCCTCAGCTCCGTCAGCAGGTCCGGCCTGCTGTGGAATGCTTCTGCTCCTGTGGCAGCCTCGGTGCAGTGCCCATCGTCTTCTTCAGACGCCTTAGTTTCACTTGCAGATCCAGTTCTGGGTTCACTGAGGAGGTCAGATTCTGCAGGATCAAGGTCATCCTCGAGGCCAAGAACACCGGCTTCAGCCAGCTCACTGGATGACATCTTTAAAAATGAGCATAAGCAGATAAAGCATAATGAACAAACGCTGTAGGTTTATCAATAATCAAATGACTGAAAATGTATTATTGTTACAGTCACATTTTAACTATTCAACCAGGACTAACAGCAAAATCAAGTGCTAGATTTCACACAGACGGCTACTGACCACCGACCAAGGAGATAAATTAGTAACTTTATGTTTCTGGAAGAAGAAATCACCTGCTGGTTTGGAATAATTAAAAAGAAAACTTAGATAGCACGACCAGTGAGGGGTAAACACAGAGATTAAAAAGGAATGCAAGATTCAAGAGAAGAAAAAACACTTCAGTTAGCAGTTTATCACTTTGGCCAGGAATTTGATCTCTGGGAAACATAGTGCAAATCATCCAAGAACAAAACATCCTGGAGATTAGGAAAATGAAACTGCTACCGAACTGATAAAACCCACTCGCAATATGTAACCAAATGTCACGGATGAGGGATTTGAACTACAGTATTGTTAACGTACCACACCGAGCTGGTTCTCGCTGGCCCATAGCGGCCACTGATTGTGCCCGTCCTCAGACCTCAGCAGGGCATCCAGCACGGCCTCCTGAGCCAGAACATTCTCTTCTTTCTGTAGAGCGGACAGAAGGACGGACACGCAGAGCGCCATATAATTATCACTATATCATCATTTGTTAACACAAGGCTTTTATTCTGAAATGTTTACAGGACAGTGTTGTGGAAAATACAGTGACTGAACTCCATAAATGAATAGAGCTTTTAATTGTGAATTATTAAAAATGAAGCTTCTTAAACTTTTTCTGTCTAAAATAAATATTAATGACATTTGTAATGAAATGGCCGTTAGGTAAGGTAAGTATGTAAAGGGCTGGCAGTATCTGCGCGGCAATGTGGACACCACACGCGAGAGAGCCGTCTTGCGCTGCTCACGCTTCCTGTGTGGCCCCATGTGTTAAATGGCGCATCTCTTACCTCTAGTATTTCATTAGCCCTATCCAGGATCTTCTCCACCTCCCTCAAACCCTCCTGCTCCTTCACATCCCAGTCATTTAGGGAGAGATCTATCACACTGGAAAGAAAGCAGATGGTGATTTCTTTTAGCGAAACCAATCTTCCAGCACATACATTATCAAAATTCTACAAACTAATAAGACTAGTCAGTGACATCCACATTCAACAAATGACTCCCTGCAATGTCAAACTGTTACTGACTCCAGTCAGTTCCACTGAGAACCAGCAGCCCAGTGCGCAGCTTTTAGATGCTTTCAATTCTTAATAGTAGTCGACCCTACCAACGATAGACGGGCGTCGGTTAGAAATGAGAGGTCTGCTTTTGTCCATTTCTGTCTGAAGTCCAGGAATAACTAAATAAATGTGAGTGGTGCTGTTGTTATCATTGTAAACTGCACACACACACTTAACTAGATTACAGTAAAATCATGATGCCAAATCACTTGAGAAGTAATGTGTGGAAGCATTTTAGATTCAACATTACAAAGAGAAGAGTTGCAGATAAAGGGGAGGCAACCGTAACAGTAACTTCTCTAATTTGATCAAATTACGTGTTAAATATATTTGAACTTTACTGAATTGATGTTGTGAAACGGATACGTTACCTGTCACCAGCCTCCTGATTCTGGTCATGAAGGTCATAAGAGTCCCAGAGAAGAGTGGGAATCCCCTCGGTGGTGCAGACGGACTCGTCTCTTCCATCGGTAATCGTGCTGGAGAGGATGTTGCGAATGGGACTTAGCTCAGGATCCTCCAATCTGCTTTGTGAATGTAGCGTAGAGTCCCTGCTCTGAGGCTCTCTGGCCTGTGCACTGCCCAACACCTCCGTCTGTGTGCGCTGATCTCGAGACCCGTTGGACTCGGCGTCAGTGCGGGGTTCTGAGGGATCACGGAGGTTTCTCTTTCGCGGTGTTGGGTTCTGCGTGATGGTAACCGTGTACGACTTTTCCAGATCGTCTACTGGCAAGCTAAGCCAAGGGTTATTAGGTAGTGCAGCCGAGCGCTTCACTTTGATCTCCACATTGAGGGAATCAACAGTTACTTTAGGGATGATCTGGATGCTGTTCCTGGAGGAGTTCCCCACAGAGCCGACGTCAAACTCCTCTCGGTGATCTTCACAATCTGAAACACTGGAGATGTTCTCTTTGAGGATTTGACTCGTCGTGGCAGGTCTCACAGAGTCCCTGGTCCCGGCTAATCTGGACAGACCGTCCACTCCGTCCCTCCCTCCCCAGGCCTCCAGCTGGCTGCTACCAGCACCATCGAAGCCTGAGTCGAATGAGCTGAGGGAGAGGGGTTTGGCCTCGGCTGACGCCATCCCGGAAACCGCAGTCGAAGGAGACGTTCTGGGAAGACGGGCTGCTTCCTTAACACTTTCACATTTCCCGGGGTCCTGGATGACCTTGGCCGTTCCGTTTGTAGCGCCGTCAACAACAGAGGGACGATTTACATGGCTGCTCCTCAGCAACTCATACTGCCACTGTAAGGCCAGCTGGAGGTGACCGACAGCCACGGGTCCCAGACCAATTAGGAGTTTCCTCAGGGTCATGCACCTGATGAATTAAAAAAAAGATGACTGTAAAATCGGTCGTGTAACAGTCAACAATGTAAAATGTTGTGGATACGAATGCGTCACTATAAGAGCACTACCACAAAGAAGCCACAGGTCTGTCTTTATAACGTCTTTGTGGTGACATGAAACTCAACGCTCTCTCACCGCTGAGACATCTGCTTGCCCACCTCCCGGACCTCATCATCTGGGATGGCGTTAGACAGATGGGCCAGATGAAGCAGCGCCTCCACATCTGGAGGGGGGTTCTTCTTCAGGAAAGTGGAGACTTTGTACCTCCATGCAGGGACCGTCCCCAAGTTCCTCCTCTGCCTCTCTGTGGGACCACCGTGGTCTCCATTAACACCCGACAGCAGCACCTGGAGGACGTTCTCACAGAGGACCCGGCTGTACCAGCTGTTGGCCTGTAATAGGAACAGTAAACAGGTTCAACCCCATAAACAGGCCTGCTGTGTACTGCTCACATATCAACTGACTGGGGATGACACACTGACAGCTGTTGGAGCCTGTTGGGCTGCAGTGTTATGATTTGAGCGTATTTCTTTACGCTAAATGCAGTACCTGTGAGGGTTTCTGGACAATATTTGTCATTGTTTTGTGTTGTTAATTAATTTCCAATAATAAATATATACATACATTTGCATAAAGCAGCATATTTGTCCACTCCCATGTTGATAAGAGTATTAAATACTTGACAAATCTCCCTTTAAGGTACATTTTGAACAGATAAAAAAATGTGCAATTAATTTGCGATTATTCGTTAATCCACTATCATGCGATTAAATATTTTAATCGATCGACAGTCCTAGTTCTTACTCATCAACCAACATTTCATTCAGTTGAATGCAATCTGCAAACTCACCGCTAGATGCAACTAATACCACCCCACACTGAGAACAATAATATCATGTGTAATATTGCTTTTCTATTTTAGTTTACTTATTTTACTAAATGCATCTTTATACATTTTATATTTATTATTTATATTAATTTAATAAAAAACGTTTTATTCTTATGTTGTTGTAATTTTGAGCAATCTCTGACACAAGACTTTCCATGAGGATTAATAAAATTAATATAAAATAAAATGATCTTATCCTTTCATGTTTCAACTTAAACTGCCACTCAAATAAAACATCTCAAAGGTAAGCAGTTCAGAATGGTTTTCCCTGAGAAGGTGGTATGTAATAGAGTTTCTATTTTAGAAATGACTTAAAATGATTAATGAAAATGGACAGTACTAGACACTACAGTTGATGGGGATCTCTGTAGCAATGAGCACCGAGCAGGACCACTTTTAAATGTCCATAAATGCTGAGAACTTGCCTTGTTATAGTGATGATGGTAGTTAGAAACTGCTCTGAGGGTTTGGAGAATGAAGTGCACGGCAGAGTGAAGTTTCTCTTTCAGCCTCTCCAGATCCAGAACCCATCGCTCCCCGGTCTGACCGTCAACCAGCAGGATCTCTGCCACCGTGTGGATCACATCTTCAGCACAGCGAATCAGTGCCTGGTAGGTGAGAGGTGAGGAAGGGGTTAATCATAGGGAATATGACCGCGTGATGTGAACCACCACTGTGATACTACTACACAGATGTCTTGGACTAAAATTAGATTTATAATTAGGAAAAAGACTGATGAATCAAAACTACAACACAACTGGGAGAACATTAAGGCCACATCAAAAAAAAAAAAAAAAAGAAATTGGAAAGAAAACCCATCAACTAAATAAGTACCATAGCAGGAGTGTGAATGGACGCCTCAAATTCAGACACCAACATCGCAGCCTTTGCAGCATCCTTGGCAATCTGGATTTTGTACGGCTGGAGTTTCTCTTGAAGGAGAGTTTTGATCTGCTCTGTGATCTGTACGCAGAAGTAAACACATTTCATTTCATAGAGTAGTCTGACATTTTAACCACAGCTAGTTACCTCGCTATAAGAAGAGTACCGAGACATTTTGTCATACTGGTAAGATCATTACTCTACTTTAAAAAAGGAGCATTGTGTAGGAAAAAAAAAAAGGAACAGCCAACTCCACACAGTGTCTTTTAGTACACAACGTCGTGGTAGCGTCTAGGCCAGGGGTCAGCAACCTTTACTATCAAAAGAGACATTTTAGGCAAAAAACCCCACCCCCAAAAAATCTGTCTGGAGCCGCAAAACATTTGAGCATTGTGATGAAGGTAACACAGTTTATAGTCTAAGTATATAGTATATAAGTCTAAGTGCAAATGTACAACGGAGTATTAGGGCCACATTGAGGGAAAAAACATCGGAGATTTCCAGAATAAAGTCGTAATATTACGAGAATAAAGTCATAACTTTCTTTCATAACAGAAAAAAAGTCGTAATATGACTTTATTCTCGAAATCTGATTTATTTTTTTTCCTCAATGTGGCCCTAATACTCCGTCGTACCGTCTTGCCATAGACCTACAACAATGATAAATAAAAATGAAAATGTAAACAGAAAACAATAATTCATTTCCACTAATTTTTTTAAAAATCCACAGGAAGCCACTGGAGAGGAGCTAAAGAGACGCACATGGCTCCGAAGCCGCAGGTTGCTGACCCCTGGTTTAGGGGTTTAACGATAGATCCATCTGAATTGATATATTGATTCAGTGATCGACGATCCAATATCGTCGATGCAAAGTGAAAACATTGATGCATGTCATCATCTTTAAAAAGGTACGCCTTTAATTTGAAATTCCCGTGGCACTTCTGGGTCACCGTTTCCATCCAAGCACACCTCCTTCCTACAGAGCACAGTACAGATCTACTATGATAAAGTCCTGTGGTCAGTCCGTGTTGCTTTTAAACCACAACCGAACCACAGCAGACTTTTCAGGTGGTCTCAGCCTGGTTTAGTCTGCAGTAGTTTGATTGACAGCTTTCACACCAGTCCAAATGAACAACACCAAAAGGGGGAAATGCACCATTTATACAGCCAACCAAACAGGTTAGGTGTGAAAGCCCCGACTCACCTGCAGAGCATCCTCTCGCAGCTGGAACACCTGCAGCTGGAGACGGGCCTTAGAGAAGGCCTGCTGCCACAGCAGCTCCACTTTTTCCACAGCTGCAGTTATCCTGTAAAATACCAAAAAGCTCTTTAACTAGAGCTGACATTATCTATTCATAGTGAGTCAAAATTGTAAAAAAACAAAACATTTTATGACCACACAATGTCAGCTATGGCTTCTTAAATTAACAAACTAGTCAAAAGCATGTTGGCACTGTGCTTTAGCCGTTGTGCAACATTGTGTGGTATGTGTGGGAGAGTTATTACAGAGGATTAAGATAAAGGCTGTGAACTGAGCACTGTGGGAAATGACGTCCTGCGGTACCTGCTGTGGTTCTGGAGCATGTCGAAGGCGGTGTGGGTGAAGAGGGTAGTGCCAGCCATCGCCTGGTAGCACGGCTCCTTCTCAGGGTGACGCAGCTTCTCCACCACACTCTCACAGTGACTCAGCAGCTCATCCAGCCCCAGCTCCCTAAGGAGGAATATTAATACAGGTTAGTTTGAAGATGGTGTGTAGTGGGTGAAAGAAAATATATAAATCAAGTCAGTGTTTTGTTTTTTTTGGTTCTGTAACCTGCAG
This sequence comes from Sebastes umbrosus, assembly GCF_015220745.1. Lineage (NCBI taxonomy): Eukaryota > Metazoa > Chordata > Actinopteri > Perciformes > Sebastidae > Sebastes > Sebastes umbrosus. The sequence goes on along the minus strand of NC_051286.1, from coordinate 22,684,709 downwards.
TAGTGGTGTACTTGTGTATCTAGGCTGCTTTCACACCTGTAGTTGTGTTCATTTGGTCCAGCACAAAGAGAAAAAAAATTATATATTATTGCATTTTAGTTCTGGTTCCTGTTCACACTGACTTTTTACAAACGAGCCAGAAACATGAAGTTCTACAGACCGACAGGTAACTCACTGATTATCATCCTGCATCATCCGGACCCACGCGGGGAAATCTACCTATTTGGTTTATGCAGACAGAAGTTTGTTCTGATGTGTATATTCATGAAGAAATAACTGATTATAAGCATTATTAGTTATTAATCATAACATGTGGTCAATTTGCAGTAGAGACAGGACCGTACAAAAGCCCCTTTTGCACGCTGCCAGATGACTGGTGCAAATGTCGGGGATGGCGTCGAGGCGCCTTGTACTTATTAATATAGGATCGCTGTCACACACTTTTTAATAGAATTAATGAACTAACATTGCACAAAGTACACAGAGTCGAGGGTTCCATTGACGGCTTTCACACCAGCCCAAACGAACCATACTCGAAACTTGTATTGTACACATTATTATTCTCTATGTTTAGGAGTATTAGGAGCATGTTGAGTGTCCGGTGCCTTCTTCAGGAGGCCAACTGGCACCTCTACACACTCCGTACTTGGTTGGTCCGGGGATTTGAACCGGCGACCCTCTGGTTCCCAAGCCAAGTCCCCATGGACTGAGCTACTGCCGCCACAACATTCAAGTTCACAGTATGTTCACATTCAAGGTGTGAAGGTTAACCGGTTACACAATCACTCATTGTTGTTGTTGTTGCCAGTCACTGAAAAATATTTGTATTTTGAAGTTTTTTACCGTAACAAAGATGTTCATGTAAATAAGGAAAATATCATAGGAGACATTTATACACCCCTGCAAGGAGGAGGACGGCATAAGCTTAATTTCACTTGATTTTTTTGATTCTCAAATCATTGCATGCAGTCAGACTATCTACTGAACCAACGTCGACCTGTGGGAGTTTGAACCTGACCTCCTGAGCTGCTGGAACTTGGCTTCGTTGGTGGAGCAGAAGCGTTGGAGCTCGCTGAAGGTGGAGGGCATCGCCAGCCTGGACAGAGCCTGCAGGGTGGAGATACACGAGGGCAGCCGCTGGACCGCAGACAGGAACTCCTGAACAAACTCATCAATCTCCTGCAAGGTAAGTAAGTAAGTAAAGCTTTATTTATATAGCACCTTTTTAAAACACACCGTTACAAAGTGCTTCACACACAAGAAGAAACATCAAACAATGAAAAAAACAAGGAAAAATTACAATATGAAACAGAAACAATGAGAAACAGATCAAACAAAAACAGACAAACACACATGTGGATGAGGCCTATAGAAAGGTTTGCCTATAGAGATGGGTTTTTAGAAGCCGCTGAAAACAGTCCAGAGATTCAGCAGCTCTAATAGATTGGGGGAGGTGATTCCAGAGAGTTGGGGCTAAGACAGAAGAGGCTCGATCACCTTTTGTTTTGCAGTTTGAGCGGGGGATGGATAAAAGGCCGAGATTAGAGGATCGAAGTGTTCAACAGGTCAAATATAGAACAAGGAGATCAGCAATGTAACTGGGGGCGAGGTCATGCAGTAGCTTAAATGTAATTAGCAAGATCTTAAAGTTGATTCTGAATTTTACAGGGAGCCAATGGAGGGATGCCAGAACAGGGGTGATGTGAGACCGATGGCTAGTTCTGGTTAATAACCTGGCCGCTGCATTTTGAACCACCTGAAGGCGATTGAAAGCAGATTGACTGAGGCAGGTGTAGAGGGAATTACAATAGTCTAGATGGGAGAATATGAAAGTGTGAATTAATAGTTCAAGATCCATGGAGGACAAGATGCATCTGATTTTTGCAATGTTTCTTAGCTGGAGAAAGCAGGTCTGGACAAGTTTAGTGACATGATGGTCAAAAGTCATATTCCAGTCAAAGATGACACCAAGATTCTTAGCTGTAAGACTGATATTGGATTGAAGTGGACCAATAAACTGATGAACTGCTGTGTTGAGCAAAATGTTCTAGTCCTATTCAAAGAATGACTGTTTTCTGGCAGAGTCCATTTCAAAAGGCCAAGATGGTTCATGCCAAGTTAGCTATTGTGTTTTAAACAAGGTCATATTTTGAGACTTCACTGTTACCTTTTATTATCTATTCGATTAGCTAGTTTATGCATGTATGATTTATACTGACTTTTATAGTGTAATTTGATAATAAATCAAGCTGCTGGTGGATTAATTGTGAAGGCTGTTCTGATTTATGCTCAACAGAAGATGCTGCAAACACCCGCAATCTAAAAGTAGGTCTGGTGGAGATTACGTACAGTAGTTGCATCCCTAATAGGTTTCCTGTAGTCAGAGAGCTGCCACGGTTAATGAATAGTGTCATCGTGGCCAAATGCCCCAGATGAACATGACAGAATGTATAATGTAATGGGAAGAGAGGGACTCCTTTCACTTGCTAATAAGGTCAGCTGATCACGCGAGGCATTTGCACACAAGCTTCACCAAGGTAACGGACAATAGACGCAGGCCGCTCGGACGGAGCTCATGAATGGACTCACACATGAAAACATCTCCTGACCGAGTGAGCAGAGCGCGCTCTCCATCACAAAAGAAGCAATATTTAGAATACGAATAGTTGGAATAAATATTTGCCTGTAGTAGTTTCGCATAAACGGGAGTGTATTTGTGTGCTACTTCAGACGTAGGCAGAATAACTGAGCTTGTATTTGTGTGCGTGTGCACAATAACCGCCGCCGAAGACAGCAGGACAATGCGACTTTGTATTAAGCCCTCTGACTGATCATAAGACGGATTCATAAGACTCGCTTTGAATCGTTCAGATACTTGTGTGTTCAGAATGGTTAAAGGGTTACTTCAGTATTTTTCAACCTGGACGGTCAGTGTATCTTTTGATCATTCAATTTTCCTTTCACAAACGGATATTAAGAAACAAAAAAAAGTGGTTATTTGATTTTCGTTTTAAAATACAAAAAATAAAATTGAAATACAAGACATTTTTCTTTATCAGGGTCAAAAAAGGGATGAACTAAACTAAAAAAAAAACGGGTTGATTTTCAATTTCTATTTCTAAAAACAAAAAATAAAATCACTAGAAGACTAGAAACGTCCGTATTTTTCATATTCTGCGACCGGAAGTTGCAATTTACAAAGTAAGAGCGCGTATGAGTACGGCGATGTGTATGAGAGAGAAAAAAAGGACGGTGCTGCTGTGTAACTGAAAGTGATAGACATGGATCAGTACGGATTTTTTTGAAATAATAACAGTTTGTCTCAGGGAAAAATATTTTTTTTTCCGTTTCTGTCTTCTAGTGATTTCATTTTCTTTTACCCTTTTTTTTTACTTTATAAGTTTAGTTCATCTCTTTGTGACGCCTTGTATTTCAATTAAATTTTTTGTATTTTAAAGCGAAAATCAAATAACCACTTATTTTTTGTTTTTTTAATATCTGTTTGTTAAAAGGAAAATTGAATGACCAAAAGATACACTGACCCTGGACACTATTTTCCCATGTTTTTGTGTCTAAGTGTCTAACGGGGACAACAATTTCTGAAATTGGTCCAGTATTGAGGGAGAACGCTGCAGACGGCAACCGCTAAACAAGCTGTAATATAATCTCTCAGGGCAACATCTCATTGTCCATGTACGTCCACTAAAAGTTCTTGTAGTTGCCACTGACAGGCTCAGATTGTTGTTATAGGTGTTGTCAGTTGACACTTATAATAAAAAGGTTTTTCTTACCTTTTTTATTGTGTCGTGACTTGTTGCAGAGACAACGGTGAAAATATGAGTGAGAGTTGGAGAGAGGAGTTTGTTGTGTTGGAGTACAGAAAGCGTAGCTTAGTGTTACCTAAAAGATTTTCAATGTCATGGCTGAATATTTAGAGGATTTCTACAATGTGGAAAACTAAAAAAGTCTAAAAGACTAAAAGTACCAGGAACTTTTGGTGGAAACCCAGATATTATTTCCTTGGGAGGCAGTCAAGAGTAGAGCTAGTGACATGACATTTTCCAAAAAATAGATTACCTTGATGAAGGCCACCCAACTGTGGTGACAGTAGATAAGGTAGCCGCCCAACGATGCAGTCAGCTGGCTTCGGTCAATGTAGTTTGAGAGCTCCGAGATTTCTTTCAGAAGGACTTTCTGCAATTAAGATGAGATCAGCGTTACCTACTAAAGTCAAACCCAGGGGGAGGGTGGGGGGGTGGGGGGGACACACACTGTAGGATTGTTCCATTCACCTTGAAAGAGGCAGTGTAAGGCTTTGACGGAGCCAGGATTTTCAGCAAAAGCCTGACAACATCCTTCTTTTTGGGCTGGATTATGTACACGCTGTGGACTGTCCGCTTGTGCAGCTGGAAAAGGAAGGAAAAAAAATTAGCTCGGTCTGGGATGCTCAGAAAAACATTTACTGTTTTCTTTTGTAATGATTTTATCTGGATAAGAGAAGAGGGTGTTCGTGGGTCAGCAGGCGCCACGTGACCTGCAATTCCAACTACGACCACTACACACATGATCAGATAAACCTGTCGGGATCCCTATTGACCCCACATCTACTGCCCTCTGTGCATTGTACAGGGTATTCGGCAATTTGGCCAGCTTGGGTTTTTGGAACCAGAAGTGAAACGAGAGGGTGGAGCCAAGTACAACAGAACGCTGAATAAGACATTTTTAGGCAACCAAAATGTTATAATTAACTTTCCTGAAGTGAAAACACACTTTGAAAGGGTTAAAGTTGTAAGACGGAAACACGGACAACGCCGTGTAAGCGACCTGTCAATCACAAGGTAGCCCCGCCCTAAAGCATCCCCTGCTTTATGGTCTATTTGACTCTAAATGGGACGATAATTTACTAAATGAACATCATGCTGTATTGAAGTAGGCTCATTTTCTCACAGACTTCTATACAATCTGACTTCTTTTTGCAACCAGAGCAGTCGCCCCCTGCTGGCTATTAGAAAGAATGCAAGTTCAAGATACTTCCACATAGGCTTCACTTCTCAGACCCAGAGGTTGCCCACTAGTTCCCACACATTTTCATGGACAAAATTTCAAAACTTTTCAAAAAGGACCCATAACAAATATTTCCATGACCATTTACAACCTATAAGTAGCCTACATGAACAAAGCTTTAAACTACTACTACTCCAAATGTTAATTATTGTATCAAAAGCAACGAAGCGAGCTACTTCTCGTCTCTGGGTGCTTCCCCTCGAGTCGCCACTCTTTCCATCAGACCTTTTTAAAGCTTTTACAAAACGATTTCTCAGATTCTTTCACAGCCTGCAGCAGAAAGTCTCTTCTTTCTCCAGTGTGTTGCCTATTTCTTTCTAAGTATTTAATGACATGTGACTGTCCCTGAGGTATAGTAGGAATAGTATAGTATAGGAACAGTAGAGGTGTCTGTACAGGGGAACCTGCTCGGCCAGTCTTCCCTCGAAGGCGTCATGTTGAAATTAAAAAAGGCGCAGCGTGCGCATAGTCACAAAAATTCAGAGGTGCACAACCAAGCACCGCAGCAACTGTCACACCACGTGAAAGCCGCAATGGCGTACTTTTTTATAGTGCGTGCACCTTGCGCCTCTGCCCATCCGTGTCCGCGTAGTTTGAAAAATTTGGACGGGCATAAAAACCTGCTGCACAGAATGCCCCCGCGAAGGGCCGTAATGGTGAGACATCACTTTGGCCGTGCAGACATTCGCGACCCTCGCGGATGCAGCAAGCATAAATCACGCTTTAAGGGAACCATAATGTTAATGAGGCAATCGCCATGCAGAGGACGCAGCGGTAAAAACGGTGCGTGCAGCGGCACCGGGTGGAAACCTGCGGCCCTGCAGCGAAAGTCCGACTGGAGAGGCCAGGCGCACAGCCATCCAAAGGTAAAAATGTCCGGTGTAATCTGTAACACGGTTTTGTCACAAGTTTATTAACCGGTGTGAAAATTCCTCACAGTGTCATCAACTAACAGGCACCATCTTGGACTACATCCAAGACTAGGAACTACAAAAAAAGCCATCCATTTTTCCACTTTCCAGAGGTCTCTTCCTGTACGTGGTGGATATCTAGTTTCAGAACAATCACTGGAAACACGCTGCAGATCAGTGTCACACAGTGCACTCTGACTCCATGACGATACCTCAAGCAGCAGCAGAGTCTCAGCGATGACCCTGGTCGTAAGGAGCGAGGCATGCTTCAGATCAGCCACCACGGACACCAAACTCTGCTTCTCCTGCTTCTTACTGTCGAGAGAGAGAGAACAATCCAATCAGTGCACCTTGTATACTCCCTCTCACATACACACACACACAATAAGCCTGTTGGATCGCCACGTACTTGTGCAGACACAGGAAGTAATTGACGAAGTCCACCACTTCTGCTTTGCTGAGTTCTGAGGAGAGTTTGGCTTGTTCATCTACTGGGAACACGATCAGAGGGCAGCCGTGTTGATCGAAAGCACCTGTACAGACAGAAATCATCTCAAGGTTTGACAAAACAACTTAGGCATTTATCAATAAATCAAGTCAATATTGCCAATATACAGTAACTGAAAATTGTTAAGTGATTATTGTCAACATCATGTGCAATATCATCATGTGCAATATCACTGTTCATTGTGTGCAATATTAATGTGCAATATTACTTCTTTTTCTCATCATGTGCAACATCACTGCTTTTTCGCTTACTTTATCTTTTTTATTTTACTTATATTATTTACTTATTTGACTAAATGTATCTTACTTAATTGTTATTATTTTAGGCACTGGTGCTAGAAAAAGTATTTTTATTTTATACACTTGAACTTGTTATTTGGAGCAATCTCTGGCAAAATAATTTCCTTTATATGATTAATAAAGTTCTATCTTATCTTATCTTATCTTATCTCAGCATCTGTCACTTCAACACAATGACTCTAAAGTGCTGAGATAAACTCTTAATTTGCATTTCCCATTGCTGGCCAAGCCACTGAATTCATGCATTATAGGCCACATTACTGAGAGAGAGTGAGAGAGAGAGAGACAGAGAGAGAGAGGAGGATTAATAGCTACCAGGGAATAGCACGGCTGCAGAGTGGAGCACATGATCAGCAGGCAGCGGTGGGGAGGGGACACCCTCCTCCTGGAAGTCTGAGAAGGTTTTGAGGGAAATGATTATGTTTTTATTGAAAACACGCCCGACAAGTTATTTCCAACATTTCCTTGTAACATGACCACTGGAGGAAACAGATCCAGCACATTCCTAACACAGCCTTTTAGAACAAGCCCAGCTCTCTGTAAAGTGATGCAGAAACTCCATTTATTAGAACTTGATATCACACTTTGCGCCACATTACGCACCGTGGATCAACACTTGGTCTCTCCTACCTGTTGCGTGTCGGCTCATCTCGAGTTCCTCCTGTCTCTCACTTAGCAGCCCATTTCACAACAGTTTCTGTTGAACTGCCGAGACAAACGTGTCCTTGATACACCTGAGAGACGTGTGCTACCACAGGACAGGTGTTCTACTGCTGGGCTGGAGGACAGGACCGGCTGGACCGCAGCTGCTCAAAGCCTTTCTCCGCCATGTTGCAGCAGCTTGTGGCTGTAGAGTTGTTACCCTGCTGACTGACTGGATGCTGCTCAGCTCATTTATACTTCAGAGGGCGGAGAGAGCACAGAGGGGGATGGACTAATGCAGGGCCCTTTATCATTTAATATATTAACATATCCCTAATTCAATTCTTCCTAGTCAAAAGAGACCAGATATCCACATCTTCATTATTCCTATAGGAAAAACCACATCACTTTTGATGTGTAGGCTACAGTAACCAAGCTGATGATGTCAGCTTTCAATTTTAGACATCTACAATTACATTATTGATATTTCATTCTGATTGTACCCAGCAAGGATGTTGATCTATCTTTTTATATCATCCACACTTAACTTAAAGGTCCCATATTGTAAAAAAGCGAGATTTTCATGTCTTTTTATATTATTAAGCAGGTTTAAAGGGTCCCATATCGTGCTCATTTTCAGGATCATATTTGTATTTTGTGTTTCTACTACAACATGTTTACATGCTGCAATGTTCAAAAAACCCTTTATTTTCCTCATACTGTCAGCCCGAATATGCCTGTATTTACCCTCTGTCTGAAACGCTCCGTTTTAGCGTATTTTGACAGAATTGCAACGGAATTGCAACAGAATTGCAACAGAATTGCAACAGAATTGCGTTGCAAGGCAACAGTTTGGGTCCATGTTTACTTCCTGTCAGCTGATGTCATTCACATACACTGCAACCAGGAATAAACTGGGACACATTTAGAATGTTTACGTTTAAAATTGTGTAAAGGGTCTAAATATTGTATATTTGTGACATCACAAATGGACAGAAATCCTCACGGCTTGTTTCAAATGCTAGGTTTCTGAATATGGGCTGTCTGTATTTCCCTGTGGATTGAGCGCTTCAATACTTTCACAGTATTTGTATAGTACTTAAGCCTGCTTTATAATAAAAAAACATGAAAATCTCACTTTTTTATAATATGGGACCTTTAAGTGATATAAATACTGTGAAAGTATCAAAACACTCAAACCACAGAGAAATACACACGGCTGTTAGGATTTCTGTCCATTTGTGATGTCACAAATCTATAATATTCAGACCATTTCACAGTTTTAAAACGTAAATATACTAAATGTGTCCCAGTTTATTTCCTGTTGCAGTGTATGTGAATGACATCAGCTGACAGGATGTAAACATGGACCCAAGCTAGTTTCCTAGCAACGCAATTCCGTCGCCATTCTGTTGAAATGCACTAAAACGGAGCGTTTCAGACAGAGCGTGAATACAGGTGTATTCAGACAGACAGAATGAAAAAATAATGTTTTTTCAACATTAAAGCATGTAAACACATTCTAGTAGAATCCCAAAATACAAACATGAACCTGAAAATGAGCATGATATGTCCCCTTTAAATAAGGTTAAGTAAGCTCAATATGTCAAAGCATACCATGAATTACCAACTGAAATGGGTGCAGATATCTAGGTTTCACCCTAGGATCATAGTTACCATAGTTATCTTTAAACACTGTTAGTTTTCTTCACCTGTTGACCTCAATCAATTGTTTGGGGGAAAATGCTGATATACTTAATCAGTTTTGATCTCCTACAGTTGCTTGTCACCACAGTCAGATGATGGTTTTGTTCATTGTCAAAGAAATATATTGGCCTGTGTTCAATTTATTGTGCTTATTTGTTAAAGTACCAGCTGAACTAAATTAAATGATGTATTATTTGTTAAGAAAAAAAACAAAAAAACATTGGCTTTATATGCTTAATATTAAAAATAAAGGTAGAAATTTAAGAAATTAAGAAATGGGATATTTCAGAACAGTAAAAAATAAAGACAAGGAAATAGTTCACTCTGAGGGCCCTATAGTGGCTGTGGGGTAGGCAGGTCTCTTGTGCCTGCAAGTATTTCCTGAACAGCCAAGCCCTACATTTCTGTTAATAGTCTACTACACCAAACTGGTCAGACTGCATACCTCATGGAATATCGTTCTCACAGAGAACCTTCATTTTTAAGGAGCAATATGTATCACAGACAGGTAGCATTTAAAATGGGTAACAGCAGTCCAAATTCAAAACATTGGAGCCGTGATCATCCCCTCCTCCGGTGTGACTGAACAGTTAGCGCAACCTTCTAGACACAACCGTGTTAGCCTCTGGCCAGCAGTAGTCGGAATCACTTCACCGGCTGTGTGTCTCAAACATAGACTATGTATATAAAGATGGACGACATGACAGCTCTCCAAACGTGAAGCCCAAACATCTGGATCGCCCTCTGGTGGCTGGCTGCAGTATAGGCTTTAGGTCATAAAGGCCGCCTCCTCCATGTTAACGGATGGGACATGGACCAAACTAAAAAAGTCAAAGTCAAATACATTTTTCCCAAAAATAGTTTCTGTCATTTTAGGTAGTTAGTAGTAGTAGTAGTAGTAGTATTTTATCCAGTCATCACACATAACACAATAAGTATAAACAGTACAAACAGTATTAACAAAGTCAACAGTCTCTTATTTTTACTGTCCTCTAATATTTTGTTATCGTATTCCTTCTTCTGTAATCTCATAATGGAATCAGTTTATTATTATACAACTTTATTTAATTTATATTTTGATAAGGATAATTATATCAGTAATTAATTTATATTTTTGTATGACAGAGATAAAAGGTAATAATTATTATATTTAGACAAGTTTAAGAAAATGAATTAGAGTATATGTTTAGCTCAATAAGGAAGCTGGTTAATTATCAATGAATGATTTATGGAGAAGGGGTGGGATTAAATACATTTGTACTTCTTCTCACTCCTTTTCGAATATGTAAACCAAGGCATCAAGTGTTTGACAATTTCTTTTGCTTATGTAAATATTACTTTTTTTCTGACTGTCCACTTGTTTGTATGATCATTCTCTTTTTTTATGTTCCGAAATAAATTTTGAAATAAAATTAATAAAATTATATATATATATATAAAATAAATATAAAGGAAAGCCATGGATGACTAAACGTCTGCAAAGGGCGTGCAATATATATATATACAGTATATATATATTAACATTACATTAGCATATATATATTTCACCCAGCACTTTCTTTCTAATAGGACAATCTCTAGGAATGTAAACAAAAAAATGCATCATATTCCTGATCAACATACACACCTGATCCCAGTTTTAATTTGTAATTGTCAACGCCTTTTATTTTGAAACTTGGAACCGGAAGTTACTGTCCCCTGCGTTAGCCGCCGCTAGCCGTTAGCCTCGCTGACAGCGCTGCTGCTGCTGATGTGATGTAGTTACGTTCTAGAGTTTCACAGCATCATCACCGCTATAGCCGACAGTAGCTCACCTTCATGTGATGTAAACAGACCGTGTTTATATTACCGTCAAACTTTAAAACGTGTCGTCTAAATATATAAACTAGGTTTCAAGAGAAAATAGTAACATTTGCGTGAAGCTAATTACAAGTCCGTCACTGTGTGTTATTAGCCATTTAACGGTGGAAGGCTAATTATGTTAGGCTAACGTGCTAAGAGACTGAAGGGATGTCGTTACAGTCCGTGACTCGTAAGTTAGTGACGTTATAAACGTGATAAAAGACCGTTGTTTGGAGACATGCCGCTCGGGAGGACCGGGTTAATCGGACTCGCTGTCGGAGCTACAGCCGGCTGCGGCTTGATCGCCTTCATGATCTACCGGGAGATCAGCAGGAGGAGAGCCCAGAGAGTGGTGCTGGAGGCCCGGACAGCTCCACGGCTCTCTGACGGAGCGGAGGAAGCGGTGCTGCTGCTGCTGGCGGACACGATGGATGCTGCTCAGGGGGATCAGGGTGGGTTGACTCTGCTCGGCTCTGCTCCTGAGAGATGCTTGGTTCTATCCAAGCCAACATGTGTATGTGGGGCCCATGTGGGTAAGAAATGGGCTGAAAAATGGGTCCTATATGGGATTGTCCATGGGTTCCATAATGGCCCCATGCCAAGTGCCCTTGTGGGCTTCATGCAGGAGTACACTGGGTGTTATATGGGCCCAATCTGGGCAACATAAACCAAAACCCACCCAGGTTTAAGTTCAATGTGGGAACTACATGGGGACTACATGGCCTGAAATATGGGTTGTAAGTGGGTTTGTCCACAGTTTCCATGTTGGCCCCATGCTCCAATTTCCCAGTAGTGACCCAACTAGAACCCACATGGGGAGCCCACATGGGGAGCCCATGTGGGACCTACTTAGTTGATCCAAGTGGGTGGCATTTGTGTTGCCCATTCTGAGCCCATGCACTAATTTCCCATTAGTGACCCATCTAGGAACCACATGGGGAGCCCATGTGGGACCTACTTAGTTGATCCAAGTGGGCCCCAGATAAGATGTCCATTTTAGGCCCATACACACTTGGTACCCAGGTACCCCCAGCATAACCCATGTGGGGTCCACATAACCATGTTGGCTGGGATCAGAAGGGATTTAAGAAAATCTCTCTTTTAGTTATGATGATGTATCATCTCTACCACATTCAGTGTGGCACATTAGAGGTATTATTTCCCTAAATGCATTGCAGTTAAAGAAAATATCACTCACTCTTTTGAGTTAGAGAATAGAATACATTTCATTGGTAATTAAAAGGGATTTTCACATTACATCACATGATTTTGTTTGTTTGAGGCTTTGTTGTTAATAGCAACATTTGACATTATGCCTTATCTCTGCAGTTAGAAACACTGAAAACCCTTAAACATTTATTATGAAATGTTAAATATGACTAAATTAGATTAAAGAGAAATTAGCCTGAGATCAGCATGCCTTCCACACACATGACCTTAACACCTAGCCCTGAAAGTTGCAGTTAGTCAGTTGGCCAACAATGCTGCAGCCCTTATGTCACTCCTTCAGGCTGAGTCTGACCACTAGGCATTGATCAGTGAGCTCGGCGATCAGCGAGCTCGGTGAGCTCCAGTCACTTTTTGTCAAAGTTGCCGCTCCTTTAGGGGGTTTGAATGGCTCTTAGTTTGACTCCAAGCCTGGGACCAGTTTGCCTTGGATGCTATTGTCCCCCTACAATACAGCTCCCAGGACAACCTCCTTCCCCCACTCCCTACTCCACCACCATGTTAAAGTGGCAGTTCTATGAGGCTACAGATGCAGAGCTCAGACAGGAGCATTGAAAGGAGCCAGTCAACGTGGTTCAGGCATCTCATTAGGGTGCCTCCTGGACGCCTCACTGTAAAGGCTCGGAGGAAACCAGGGACAGACCCAAGTTATACTGGATTATATATCTCATCTAGCCTGGGGACACCTTGGGATCTCTCGGGAGCTGGAGGAGGTAGGTAGGTAAGTAGGTAGGGAGAAGGACATCTGGGCTGCCTTTCTTAGCCTGCTGCCACCGCAACCTGGATAAGCAGAGGTAAATAGACGTACGGACGGATGGATGTTCATGTTTGGAGTGTGGGAGAAAGGTTGTAGATCAGGGTACGCTTGACTAAACTGTCCAAACCCACATCTGACATGTTCTGTCTCCTGTCTCCTCTTCCAGAAGTGGAGGCCCAGCAGCAGGCTCTGGCAGCGGTGGAGGCAGCGGTGCAGGGCCTGTCCCCGGAGCAGCAGCTGGAGCTGAGGAACCAGCTGGACCAGGTGCTGACCTGCGTGTCATCACTGCGCTCGGAAGTGGCCGAGCTGAGAGGCGGCCTGCAGGACATCGCTGTGCAGATTATCCAGGATGTCAAGTGAGTCACAGTGGTGACTGAAATGTATAGCCTCTCTGCCCTACTGAGCCTTTTTCATTATGATGCCGAATAATAGTTTTTTGGCACGGCCATCGTAATTTTAACTGATTAACGCTATCAGTTAAACGGTTAAAAGAAATATAAAAAAATAGCTAAAAAGCTGAGCAAATCTCAGAGGAGTGTGCAGACATACAGCTGACAACCTCGGAGCTAACTTAAATGATGCAGTGGAGACTCACTGGGACAATACACGCAGCGTCATGGCTGCTACAGTAACTCGGTTAGAAAAAAAAATTAAAAATTAGCATCCCTACTGTAAATATGCAACCACTTCACTAAGTTATAGTGTAACTTCCACACTGCGTTGGTCAGACAAAGCTACATTTGAACTTACGCATAGCTGGTACAACACGCTGCAGGATTGTTGGTTTTGTTTGACTGATGTGAATGTGTGTTCCCCCCTTCCCCACATTCAGAAAGGGAGTGGAGGACAGTCAGCGGGTACGTCGGCGGCGCCATGTCATCCACAGGGAGCGCACTGACTCCACCGGCTCCAGCTCCATCTACTTCACCGCCAGCCAGGGCATGGCCAGCACGTATGAAGAGACCAGCGAAGGAGGGTATGTCATGGGTTGGTGTTGTTACAAAGCAGCACTAGGGATGCTAATTTTGATTTTTTTTTTTAATCTTTGACAGGATTAGTGTGTTTCATGCAGCAGTGCTGCATGAAACGCAGTGCTGTGGTTTTAGCGCTTAACAAGCTGCCCAACCGCAACGATAATCTGATGCACAAACAGGATAAATCGTCATTTATTGCCAGCTGTAGTGTTTGAGCAAAACAGACAACTGAGTCCCCAGCTCACCAGGATTAGGCATTTTACCGGGGATGACCTCCCGCTCCACCACCTGTCTGGGCTGGGCCGTTCAGGACAGGGGACAGGTGCAACGGCACCGCAGCATTTTTCTTTCCGTAAAAACAATCAATAGTTCTCTTCATTTAAAAATAGCTGTATGTTTTAAGGTTGTGATATCACTCGGGGAGGAGTACAGGGCATGTAAATGTTTAGTCACACTTGAGAACAGTTTTTTTTAAAAGGCTTCTTAACAAGCTTCATTAGCTTAATTCCTGTTAATCTCTAAGGCCATTACAGACTGTTAAATAGTGCCAAGAGTGGCCAATTCTAAGTACCTGACTGGTGCCGGTAGTTTAAACTTGACTTGTTTTTTGGTTATTGAGGTGAACTGACTCTTTTAAAGGTATAGAAAACTGAAACCAGACGTAATCATAAATGATGTGAAATGAGTCATTTAAATCATCAAATAATAATGTGCATGTCCCAGGTACTCGACGGCCTACGCGGAGTCCGACTACACCGATCGTGACACGGACAGAGAGGAGGGTGAGCGGGAGGCTGAACAGGAGTCTGAGGAAGAGGAGGACAGGAGCTGTGCCACCGTCCTCACCCTCCGCCAGGAAGACTCCCAGGAAGGAGAAGTGGAGGAGAGAAGCCTGCTGGAGGAGGAGGAGGAGGATCAGGAGGATGAGGAGGAAGAAGATGGAGAAGATGGAGAAGATGGAGGGAGGCTGCAGCTGGTGACTGAAGTTCCCAGTGGGGAGCTGGCTCTCCTCCTGGCTCAGAGTGACATCCTCCACACAGGAGACGCCAGTTTAAAGGGAGAGGGCTTTCGCCTGCTGCTGGACAACAGAGCAGAGGTAAGGGACGGGACTCCCGACTCACTGGTCACAAGACGGTAAACTAGTGCTGAAGCTATTGATGATAACAATAATAATTATAGAATAAAGAGCATTTTATATAGCACATAAAGATGACAAATACACGTATACAGTGGATAGGAAATGAATACACCCCCTTTAACATTTTTATAATTATATTTTTATTGACACTAAGCAACAAACATACTTCGTGGAACGAGTTATGTTCGGTTCAGACTACATGATATCAGCCCGATTATAGCCCGACACGGCCGTCTTAAGGTGTCGACTCGGATCGGTAACGATGAATGAGTGTCGCGTGAGACAATCGATCGTTTTATCTCGTGTAGTGTGTCATAGTACATGACAACCGACGCCGCGTCAGCAACAAAGCTCTCCCAGCTTCAACAGTTCTGGGACAAGCTCTCCAAATCCAGGTGTGCCCACCTTGTGCAGAGCTAGCTACCCAAAAAGACTGGTAGCTGTGGTTGCTGCCAAAGGTGCTCCTACCAAGTATTGACTCGGGGTGTATACTTGAGAAATCCTATATACAGTACTTGTATACATGTCATACACACACATGTATATGAAAGTACTGATCATAAGAAAGCCTTACGATAAAATGAAGATCCCAAACAGCTGCTGGTTACAAAGACACTGACTGGTGTTCTTCTGATTCGGTGTCCTCAGTACGGAGACAGCAGGGAGTTTCTATGGCGACTGGCTCGGGCTTACAGTGATATGTACGAGTCCACTGAGGACAAACAACAGAAGAAGATCTACGCACAACAAGGTAATGGACAAACACACACACACACACGCACACACACGCACACATAGACAGATATGAATATTATATTAAAGGTGCTAAATGTGATATCCAGAGCATTAATATAGCAGCAAACAACTATTAGCTGGGTAAAGATATATGATAGAGGAGTAATGTCTACCTGAGCAGAGAACGAAGTCTCTCTCCCTCTGTGTGCGTGTTGCAATCTGAGCTTCTCCTTGCTTTGTTGATGTTGCCGGGCCGCCCGTGCTTTTAGTGCATGTTAGTGCTAGGGATGTGCATTCCAAACAAAAATACTATTTGAAAATCACTGGGAATTAGTCGATTATTATTCGAAAATCGCCGCACATCCACAGAATATTTTGTTTGTACGCTTCCTGGCGTTTCGGAGCATATTGCAACGAACAACACGCTGAGCATAAACACCTCTGTGCATGCTTGTAGCGCGCGCGCCATCTACGGAGGCCCCGTGCTACGGTGTCTCTGTGAGTATAAACAAAGCTTAAAGGACCAGTTTGCAGCATTTAGGGAGATCTATTGTCAGAAATGGAATATAATATTAATAAGTATGCTTTCTTTAGTGTATAATCACCTGAAAACTAGGAGTCATTGTGTTTTCGTAACCTTAGAATGAGCTGTTTATATCTACATATGGAGCGGGTCCTCTCCAAGGCGCCGGCCGCCATGTTTCTACAGTAGCCCAGAAGGGACAAACCAAACACTGGCTCTAGATAGAGGTATTCACGTTTTCACGTCAGCCACCGTAGTTCTCCTACACGCTTGGCACATGGGAGAAGTTTCAGTTGGTTGGTCTGCAACCCAAAAGTTAAAAGATAAAGTATCCATGTCTCTTTATAAGTATTTCCTTCTCAAGATCCTCCACCTTTCAAATTCCAGTACCCACTCAGGTGGTGGAAAAGACAGCACTGCCGTGTACCTCGAGTAGTTAAAGGAAAATACCCAACTAAAAACAGAACTATACTGCCTCAGTCATGAACACCCATATGTTGGTCAAATATGACTGTTTCTACCTTCGAGACTATTGTAATGTTTGTCATTGAGTTGTGAGCTGGTGTTTTCAGGTCGAGATGAGGCAGAGTTGGCCCTGAAGAAGAACGGCCTGAATGCCGAGTGTCACAAATGGTAAGATGGTGAACTTATACCTAATATTCTGGGTTTCAACTCTACATAGATATCGATGCCACCGGTGACCTTTTCGATTGTATTTTGATGTCCCAGTTATGCCGTGTCTTTGGCTCCAGGTTTGCTGTGCTCACAGGACTGAACTGCAAGCATGAGGGCATGCATAGCAAACTGAAGAGCAGCCAGATATTAAAGGTAAACACTATATTCAGCTGATGTTTTGTTTCAAATACAGTTTGGGGTTTTACTTTCATCTTTTTTTTTGTTTTCTCCACTCAGGAGCATCTGGACCGAGCGATCTCCCTCAGAGATGATGACCCCATGTGTTTCTACCTGCTTGGCAGGTGGTGCTATGAGGTGAGAGAAGGGGGCTGCATTCCGCTCTTATTGTTAACTCTGACTTTATCACCCAACCATCCATAAATCAACGCTGTGAACTTAAAGCTGCAGTCGGTAACCATGAGCATATAATGATAGAAGTTATTTTTATGACAGTCGACGTTATGATGATGTCGCTACTTCATCCAAGACATGACAGCCGTGTGTCTGTGTCTCTGCAGGTAGCCACTCTGGACTGGTTGGAGAAGAAGGCGGCCGCTGCCCTCTACCAGATCCCACCCACCTCCACACTGCACGACGCGCTTGAGAACTTCCTCAAGGTACCAAAGTGCTGTAGATGACGAGCATGTTAAACATCTACTCCACATGTAGTCCATCCATCCTGTGGGCTCTGTGGTGAACACCCACTGGAGGCAAACAAATGGTCTCCACCACTTCTTGTTTATTGCTGTGTGAGTGTAGAGCAAACGTTGTGTTGATAAGCAACCTACGGCTTTCTCCAACAATTTATGTGACTCAGTTCCCTGTTCAGACCTGCTATTAACATGTGATCGGATCACAAGTGGACAGCTCTAAGTACAGGTGTGAAAGCACTCTAGACACATTGAGATCGGATGTTTCAGACCACATTCAGAGGTGGTCCGGGCCACATATGGCCACATTCTTTTAGCAGTGTGTAGTGAATGTGTCCTGAGCCACATTAAGGACCGCCTACTCATCTGATGCGGGATCTCTGTGCTCTTCAGGTGAATAAACAGGCAGATGTGAGCGCTTGTCAGCATGGAAACAGCCTCTGTGCTCTACTCTATCCTGTCAGTGCAACTGTATTTTATTAAAATATATCTTATCTATAGGCTACATATCTACAGACTATCAGACTAGGCACGCAAAGTGCATTATTATCATACTGTCAGAGATGTGTCGGTCTTTTTGTTCCGCTGCTTTGCACAGAGCTGACACTCGCCCGCCTGCTCGCTCTCTCTCCTCCCCGGCTCTCTTGAGCTCTGCACTCTTAATAAAATGTACCCAAATTCACGATATTACTACTGACATTCCTATAATATTACGTCACAACGTCTGCTGTATTAGCCGTGTGTTTACTGGGTATTTATTTGCATTTAGAGCGGGGAAATGAGATCAGCTTAAAGTGGCAGTAGGCAACAATATTTTGGCATAATTTGGCAAAAATTCCATAATAACCTTTCAGCATATTGTAATTCAAGTGATCTGAGAGAAAACTACACCTCTGCACCTCCTCATGGCTCTGTTTACAGGCTTTAGAAAATCTTGCCCGTGACGGCAGACTTTGACCAATCACAGGTCATTTCAGAGAGAGCGTTCCTATTGGCTGTTCCACAAAAGGAGATGCGCGTTCACGTCTGGTCTCTGCAGATAGTGAAAGCCTCGGTCAATGGCGGAACAACCTACTGGAAAGCTTGCTATTCCAGCATTGGCAGCAACTGCCTACACCTCAAAACAACCCAAAAAAAGAAAGACAGACTTTCAAAAAGACAGTCCAAACTGTTGATGTCGTTAGAAGGTAATGTGTAGCTCGCTGCGGTAGCCTCCTCAGATGTAGCGAGCACGTATGAAGCGCGTGCATATGCCCGTTCTCGTGTGGGGGGAGGGGCTTCGGACAGAGAGGGGAGAGCGGAGAGAGGAGAGAGAGGAGAGAGCAGCTCGAGGGGATGCAGGATTTTGCGTTTTCCGGATTTCTACGCACTGCAGCTTTAAAGCTGTCCACTTGTGATCCGATCACTGAGGACGCATGTTAATACCAGGTCTGAACAGGACCTTTGTGCCAAACAGCCCTTCGTTTATGTTTGTGTCTGTGAGGGACATACAAAGTGGGATCCCAGAAACTGCCATAATGACCTTCTCCTGTATAGACATTTACACAGTAAACACAGTGAGAGAGTGGGGATGATGTAATGCAGTCTTAAAACACTCAGTAACCTTGGAGCTTCTTACTCACAATGCTGTGAGAAAAACAAGGAGGGGTCTTCACCTTTAGTGGGCTTTTCATTTTCTATTCATTGCCTTGTGATTGTAAAAATGCTTAATATATTAAATGTTTGTCTTGTGTCCTGTATTCCAGGCAGAGGAACTCAGTCCAGCTTTCTCCAAGATGGTGAGACTTTACATCGCACAGGTAAATGACCAAATCCACTGATCCCACAGGGTCTTTTAATACTGTAGATGATACCAAAGAATGACTTTCAATGTGGCTCGTAGCACAACCAGTATTGACCACTTGAACACGACTGACACAATTTGAGTCAAAACTCGTACCCCTTTTTTGAAGTCATAAGTCAGTCAATTCTGAACACAGCACATGCTGCTGGAATCAGAGCGACCCTTTCAGCAATACCTCCAATGTTCATAAATCTACTTAGAAATCACAAGTTCAGAGCTTGCCTCATGATCATCAGATTCAGACATTAATGTGGCAATCTCAAACATTTTCATTTAAATAAATGTCTGTTAAGTCACCATATATCGCCAAATGAGGTAACACAATGGAGACTGAGTCTATGGCCCACTGATGAAAGTATTGCACTATTTTTTAAATTTGCAGTATTATGAACTGGGTCTGTGATGTTAATGCACAGGCTGAGCGGAGTTATTAAAAAAAAATTCCCGAAGCCAGATCATGATCCGGATCGCCACCAAAATCAAATGGATTGTTCATTGTGCCAAACCCCACCCCTCCAAAAGATTTAAATCAAATCCATTGCGGGCTTTTGGAGTAATCCTGCTAACAGACAAATAAACCAACGCCGGTGAAAACATGACCTCCTTCCTAGGCTTTCGGCCTTGGCGGAGGTAATGAACAGTAAACATTTAGCAAACTGTCAATTAACAAATAATCAACATAAATAAATATTACATGTCCTAAAAGCTGGAAGAAGTTTATGGTCCTCCCCTTCTCCATAACTCGAACAATTAACTCAATATTTATCATGTATTCCTTTTTTTATTTCAGTTCCAACCTTGGTAATGAAGTGATATTTTTCCCCGGTTGTCCACGTTAGGTCAGATAATGATTTATTATATGTTGATGTAAAGTGTTCCAGCAGCAGAAGGACCTGTGGTTTCGCTCTTTAACACACCGCTGGTGAAGCTGTTTGTCACAACACACGGGGGGAAGCAGCGCCTTTTGTAGTTCATCTTCAGAACACTGTAGTTTCACCACGGCAGACATGCGTCACTAACATCCGCCGCCGTCGCATCATAATCACGTAGCCTATAGTGAAAGTGCGGTCATATTCTCTCAACACCACGGTTGTCCTTCTGAATTCTCCTTCAAATCTTTACTTGATCTCATGATGTTTTCCATCGAGGTCAAAGGAAGAGTGGTTAGGAGAAGAAGTTAGAATATCATTTTTTGACTTTTCGACCGCAGCCTCAGTCTATGGTTGTGATTGAGGACTAGAAGACTAATCATCATGTTGTTTTACTGTTAGTGTCACAAGCAGCTGGGAAACATCTCCGAGGCCACCAACTGGACTGAGCTGGCTCTGAAGATGCCCACAAACTCCAATGATGTAAGAGCACACTTCACATGACATTCACCAAAAAATAGATTTCAATATTTCTGTTTATAGCATTGAGAGTTGTGTGCATAGCTCAGTGCTGCAGATTACAATGAAAAGCAAACAAAAACTTTGAATTTCTCAGATGTGTCAGAATTTAAACTTGAGACTAAGTGCATGTAACGCAATTATGTGCATTTTTTTTATTGTTTTCTTTTCTTTATTCCCAAGGATGACACGTCTAAACTGGAGGCTCAGCTTCGAGTCTTAACTGACAAAAATCTGACAAAATAGAAGTTCTCCTGAGATCCAGCAGATGGCGCCGATCCGCGGCTATCCAGTCAGATGAGCGACACACTTTTTCTTTCCCCTTCATTGGTGGATACCTTTATCATACTGTCACTGTGAAATGATATGGAGTTTATTGATGTATATTTATTTTTCTTTAATATGGCTTAATTGAGTCACTATAAGTAATATATATCGTAATGTTTATGGTGTCTAATGTTTTCTATTTGTTTGGCTTTTTTTAACTGATAATCAGTGACAAGTATGTTTTGGTTTTAGCACCATATTCTTAATTCAACAGGCGTACTTAAAGGATCACAACATAAAAAACAACAGCATATTTTGTCACTTCCCTCTAGTAGAATCCATCCAGTCAGGCAGATGGTTTTGGTTTTATATGGGAAGGTATTTTTGTTTTTGAAGTGGGTTCCAACACGGAGACTAATGGGACCGAAACCTGCTTACACAGGGTCACGTTTGAAAAAAGATATCTAGAATAATCTAAATTTACCACAACACTGCACGTTTTCTGACATTGACTGATAAATGTGATGAAACATGATCTGGAAACGGAGCTTCCAGTTTGATCAGGGATGTTTTAAGAGCTTTAAAAGGGAGAGAGAGGCACTTTGGGAGTCACTAGAACTTTTGTCTTCATGGATTATAAGTTATTCTAATATTGTTCCGCTGGGTCCATCCCAGCTGTTCTTTAACAGATGTGTTTGTTGTGGAGATAAATGTAGTAATAAATAACACTGTAGTATTTTGATCAGAACATTATTTTTTTCAAGTTTTTTTTCTCCAACTTCAAATCACTTAATGAATAGATGATGTAGTAGAATGCTGAATTCACACCAGGCAGCGGTGAAGTGTGGCTCGCCGCAATAATTAGGTTAAACTTCTCCCAATTTTAGTTTGGCCACGCTTCGCCGCAGTTTTTCATAGATGTTGCATGGCAGCCGGCCACTGTTCGCTGCTGCTCCGGTGTGAATTTGGTGTAAAACAACTGTACCGGACCACATGCAGCCACCTCAGTAAAATGACAGAGCGCATGGAGTCTCCTGTTTGAATATTGACTGAAAAGTAACCGAATATTTTTGTACCTTATTCTGTGTTGAGTGTATTTTGCTGCCTTTGAACTTGAGTGGTTTTACATTCCTGTTATTTTTCTGAAGTGAAATTTGAAGCAGCTTATTTACTTTGTGATCTAACATCACTTTTGTTTTCTATTTTTAATTTATTCTTTCGCAGTCGCTGCTGTGAAATAACTATTCTGATTCCGCAATGAAAAGTTAATATGCACTTAAATGACAGATGGATAACACTGAATAAAATTCTTTTTTTTGTACTTGTCTTGTAAACTTGTAGTTGCATGTGTTTAAAAGGTAGAATATGGAACCGTTGTCAGTTGCTGGTTGTAAACACACCGCCCAGAAACTATTTTGAGTAAAGCAAAATAAGAAGAACGAAGAGAATCCAGGCCGAGGGCTGCAGGGTCTCTGCAGAAACAGACACCACCACACACTGCTGGTGGGGTATAGTGATGATTAAGACTGATTATTTTAGTATCAGTCTATACATTGTTTTTAGTTAATTCTTGCATATTATACCTTTAACAACCAGACCCTACCCTTCCTAAGCGTGTAATCATCCATAAGACCAACAATGAACAAGTCAAGTTAATGGTAAAAGTTATTTAATTTAGCTATTTATAAGCTTATATACAGAAGGTTCTGGTAAAGACAAACAGAGAAGGGACATACCAGTAGTGGTGTAGCTGGCAAGAGAAATTACAAAACTATAGCTTTTGCTGCGAAATAATATTTCAACAGTCAGACATCCAACAAAAGGACAGAAGTCAACAGAAACTCCACGTAGACAAAGTTACCAGAAGAAAAAAAGATCTCAAACTATTTCAAATAGTTTTTACAAAATTATTCTTTTGACCTCTCCATAGATGAAACTACAGAGGCGCACCTCATTCAACAAAGAAATAAAAAATTGGAGACCTTATTTCTAATTATGACTTAGTATCTCGTCAATAGAGATCTCGGTCATGTTAGGGTGTCTTTTTTGTAATTATGAGACAATAGTTATTGTAATTACACGATAAAGACCTCATTATTGAGATTGTGTAATCATGGGGATAGTAACTAGTATCTCATAATAGCATGACAGATCTTGTAACGATGAAATACTGTGTCATAATTGCAGGAAAAACATCTTTTTTTTTCTCCCCTCGTTGAGTGAAATGCGCTTCAGTGTGTAAAGAAAAAGTAAACGTTCCATCTTGCTGTTGCACCACTGATCTGCAGCCTGGACCGTCTTATCCACTCGGCCTCGATCAGCATCAAACCAAATCACACAACCTTCATCTCCTGATTCCCCATCAGTCTGAGGCTCTCTGTGAAGGCTGTAGTATGGGTTGTATGAAGACTGCACACACAACACTCCAGTCCGAGAATGAGTCAGCAGGTGTGACAGTAACATTCGCCGCCGCCACCAGCCCCGCTGCTTCCCACCTCTCCGCCAGCTCAGTCCTTGGCATCGCCCACTCCATCGGCGTTAATGGCAAACATGGCTTCAGACTCCGGCAGGCAGGGCGAGTCGTAGATTTTACAGATCCTCGTCTCTCCTCTGCCTTTCCTCAGGTACAGGCTGCAAAGACGAGACCACTTTAAATACTGTAGTAGTGTCAACGTAGATTAATTAAACCACGGTGTCATCCAGCTGCAGCCACTCTCCTCCTCTTCCCTGCTAATAAAGCTCTATTATAAAAAGACACATTGAAAGTATCCAACCCATGCTGTAAGGATGCATACAAACACATTGCATCACTCACCGTGTGGTGGAGGCGTGAGCCATAATGTTGCCTCCGATTGGTTTCTTGGGATCTGCAGAAAACATGGCTGCCCCATCCACCTGTGCTACCACCTGGTTGGATATCACCACGGCAACGCCAAACTGTTGTGACATAGGATTGAAGAGGACAAAAATATCCATGTTAGACACCTCGGAGGTTAAAATGCACCACATAATCTGGACCGTGTAGATTCAGTTTGACAGCGAAATGTGACTAAACTAGAAGGAAAGTGAAATCTGAATGGATCTTCACAGTATGTGGGATACCAGCTGCCTACCTCGTCTGCCAGCCTGAGCAGCATGCGGAGGAAGCGACCCAGGTGTCCCTGTCGGGCCGACAGCTCACCTCTGCCTGAGTAGTCTGTTCTGTACAGAGCTGTTGCGCTGTCCACTATCAGCAGAGCATACCTGACACACAGGGACAGAGTGGTGTGAGTGTGTGTGTGTTAGCTGCAGGGACACACAGTCTGGACAAGTATCCTGCCTATTCATACTGAAACGTCATTACCAACAACTGCTGTAACTGGACACAATCAAGACGCTGATACATGGAAAAGTAAATGATAAATGGACTCGCATTTATATATCGCTTTTCGAGACTTCCTTATTGTTAATGCTTCACAGCCAAAAAATACCAAGATATTATTTATGAGCCATATCGCCCCGCCCTACATGTACCATTTATGTCCAATCGCAGTTTTGATACAGTACAACTCCACAATTTATACATCTTTACACACAACAGCATGTCAAGCACAAGTTAATACTCTTTAGGCACCAACTGACCTGGACTCAGCCATCATGGCGGAGGCTTGGTAGAGCAGCTGGGTCTGATGGTCTGTGTTGAAGGCTCGGGCGTAGGCCACGTTGTCCAGAACGTCACTTCCTACTAGCCCATACCTGTTAGCAGAGAGAATCAAGTTTTCCTTCTATTGTCCACTTGTGAGGCACACAGCCAGGATGGCAATATAGGAAATCGCCAACACTGATGAAAAAAATTATGTCCCAAAAAATACATGTCTCAAATTTGAATATGGCTTCCACCCCAACTTTCTAAACTTTGAGATTTCCAGCTTTTTCCCTTCACAGAACAACAACAAAAACACAGATGGGCTACAAACAAAATGTCAAAGGTGGAGAGGAAATGTGCTGACTCACCTCTCAGCTACAGCGAGGAGTCTCTCTGGTCTGAAGGTTCCCTCTGTGTCGATGTACATGGCTTTACCTTCTCCACCCCCCTGATCAATGGGCAGCTGTGGACAGAAAGGACAGTGCAATCTACTGAGTGAAGTAGCAAGTCATTTAGAACCTACAGCGCTCACTAATAACCAGAACCAATACAAGTATGTCACATTAGTCTGTATCCTGAATATTAGCAGTCTCCTCAAGTGCATTCTTCCACATTGTTATTTGCTTAAAAACTAAAACTGATGCATTTTATCATCAGTCTAAACCACAAACAACATCCAGCGGCTCATATTCTATCACACACAGCACTGAGGCGGTCTCTCTCTCTCTCTCTCTGCAGTCAGTCTGGACTCTACCTGACAGGTGACAGCGAGTGTGTGGCACAGCTGGGTCTTCCCCGTCCGAAACTCTCCGAACATCTCTGTGATGGAGCCTGTCTCGATCCCACCTGCAGGAGAAACAACAAGTCAAAATCAAACAACTTTATTGTTCCTCCCATCTGTAATTACTGAGTTCACATCGTGACTGCAGAGTGCTGGAGTCTGTGGTGGATGTCCCACATAACTAACCACTGACAATCAGGGTGAATTTCTGCATCATATACACAAGATGTACAGACCTTGCAAGAGTTTATCAAGCTCCTTGGAGCCTGTAGAGATCTGGATGATCTCTGCTCTCCTCTGGTGGAACTCAGTAGCGGTGGTGAAACCCATGGGCACAAGTTTGGCAGCTTCAGTCTGAGAGGGAAGGAAAAATAAAATGACTGAATACAGTACATTTTACATTCTAGACAGAGTTTCACAAACTTCAAACAGTCAAATTGCTTTGCAATACAAATGTTTACATGGAATATGTGAGTGCAAGTGGAAAGCTATTATCTATAAGCTTTAATATCTGTACATTCTTGCTGAACATGTGTTCCACAGAGACACAGCAGCGGTTGTGGCATTTCAATGTAGCTAGTGTGACAACCAAAATTCACATAGGGACTTTCCTCATCATCTAACCGAAAGAAGGGAGCAGAAGAAAAGAGAAACATTTGGTGAAAAGCACAGCAAAAATAATTGGGGGGTGTTAAAATGATGAT
The DNA here is from genome assembly GCF_015220745.1 of Sebastes umbrosus. Taxonomy (NCBI): domain Eukaryota; kingdom Metazoa; phylum Chordata; class Actinopteri; order Perciformes; family Sebastidae; genus Sebastes; species Sebastes umbrosus. The sequence goes on along the minus strand of NC_051286.1, from coordinate 22,658,449 downwards.
GTGGCATCTGGAAACCTCAAAAACAACTATTCCAACTAAGCATTGGATCATGAAGCATGATTCTGCAACAGCATGTTGTGTTTCTCAGATTTATTCAGAAGATGATTTTCCTGGATGTGACAGCTACATACTTATAGAATATAATAGAATAATGCCACTTTTGGTATTAGCCTTCATTGATTACAGGAACAGTGTAAACATATATGTGTGTCTAAAATAAGAACACTACGGATATCATATATCACCAAGTTCATTTTCCTCCTCACAAGAATTGTAAAAGGTTAAATACTGTATCAGGACAGTCCAGCCTTTGTTTCTTACTAGGATTTTGTCAGCTTTGGCCTCACTGATGCCTTTGATGTTGAGCAGCTCCTTCTTGGGTGCGTAGGCCACCGCCTCGATGGTGTGGAAACCTGCCTCCCCAAGCTTTTTGATGTCACTGGCACTGACTCCACATTGCTGCACGCAGAGACATTGACACAAGAGAAAAGCCCCGCATGAATTCACTGGGAGAGAGTGTAATGCTCACATGATATTTGGCATCTGGTTCAGGAGAGGCAGCAGTGACATGGCTGCAGAATGACAGTAGGGTGGATTGGAATAAAGAAGTCAAGGAAGAGTGTCGTCTGTTCTCTCACAGAGTGCACAACACCAGTAATGGATTATAAAAAGTCCAACCTCGTCAGAGTGTCGTTGTAACTCTTAGGTAAAAGTGACACAGGCGCTTATTTAGACAGGAAGATGATGTGTACAATTGCACACATTTACACAATGAGGTGCATGTCATAACTATAAAGTTGCATTACATATAAAGTGTGAAGATGTTAACCCAGCCCACTTCAACAACAGGCAACTAGCTCTCCCCAAACATCCCCACTCAGACAGAAAATGGGAGATTACATTTGTACTAAGTGCAGTATAACTGAGTATGTTCTGTAACTCAGGATACATACCTCCATTCTGCTCAGAGGCTGTGGTCCGAAGCTTTCTTCCTCCTCTACCTCTGTCTCCACCCTCGCCTCGCTCCTCATAGCCATGGTGGGAGTGTGAAAAACTAAGCTGGTCAACAGAGAGGGAGCCGATGGCCTGGCTGAGTATCTGGTCTGGTTGTCAGAAATCTGTGACTTTGCTTCCCTGGTCTTAAAGATAAAGGTAGCAGTTGAGGGAAATACTTTTCTAAAGTTTAACTGCAATAAGGTAAAATATCTTGGACATTTCATTCCTGGAGACATGACAGATGATGATAATTATAGGCAATGCCGCAAGATGTACGGACAAGCAAACATTCTGTCACAGAAGTTTAGTATGTGTTCAGATAGAGTGAAGAAGTCTCTGTTCAGAGCATATTGTACACCACTGAATACAGCCCATTTGTGGTCAAACTATAACAAAAAGCGAGCTTACAGAGACTTCAAGTCACATATAATGATGCAATGAGAATATTAACTAAAAAAGACCGAAATGTTGCAGTGCAAGTGAAATGTTTGTGTCTGTAGGCATAAATACTTTTCAAACTGTCTTAAGAAACACATGTACAAATTGATATGCCGGCTAAATGACTCAGAGAATTAAATAATCTTGCCGTTGTTTAACATAAGATTTAACACTACACGGTACCAATCACAGCTGTGGAGGCATTGGTATGGTTCTTTATATGTAAGGCATTAATATATATATTTTTAATCTCTTTTAATCATGACTTTTTATTGTGCTTCTTGTATTATAATGTACAGTATTATATGTAATGTCTTGTTTTTTTATCTGGACCTTGAGTATTTAAAATACAATTTATTGCACAATTTAAAATACATTAATGAATTCCTTTGTAATTTAGTCCATTTATTCATAGATTGATAAATACATTTGTAAACAGATTTATTAATGCCTATTTTTATTGTACAATTAGTTATTAATCAATTAAATGCTTTATTACTTTAAAAAAATTGAATAATAATAATTCAAAAGTATGCAATAAAGTTTTTATTGAACTGAAACTGTTCAACCTGAATGCAGTGAGTGGTGACTGTCTTTATTTGGATGGTTTTACCTCATCCTCTAACGAAACATGAAGTACTGTATGACAATACTACACTGTATTAAATCATCATCAAATTAGAAATAATATCAGTGACATTTTAAAGTAATCGTGGTATTGATTTCGTCCGACTTTCCAACATTAGGCATCATGTAAACACCCTGCTGAGTAAACAGACTAACGGCAGCAGATTGGACATCATTATACACAACGTTAGCAAGCTGTTAGCTTGTTAGCATTAGCGCTGTTTAACATCAGTTCGCTGCATTTCAACAACAGCACCCCTCCTAGCCAGCTGACAATGCTTCACGATAGAAGACAGCGTCACAGCGAACTGACAAGTTCAATATTAACTTATGTTTTATAACTTTATTCTGTTTAGTAAAGCCTCATGAGTAACCTACCTGCTGCTGCCTGACGACTGCTTCCCTCAAACGCCACTGTTTGATAGTCAAAGCTCCCGCGCGCCGACGTACTGATATAACGTAATGACGTTTGTACGTGAGGACGTCGTGGCTTGAAACGCCCACTTGTTCTTTTCCGGTTGTAACCACCGGGGGCACTGTGACCTCTCAAGTCTTCAGTCTCCTCTTCCTCTTCAGACTCATCGCAGCTGTCTTTGACTCTGAAACATGGCTGTGTTTTAAGGAGACAGCATAGGTCACTGTTCGTCTGCGATGTTCATTCCTCCAAAGAGCGCTCGTTCATAGGTTTTGACCTGTTTTTTACCGGACATGTCGGACAAGGAGGTCGGTAAAGGGACGGAGAGTACCGGGGAGAAAGGTTACCGGACCCCCGGGCTGAGAGGAGCTCAGACCACCACGCTGTTCAGAGCATTCAACCCTGAACTCTTCATCAAACCTGTAAGACTCTCAGACAGACACAGAACAGGTTGCTGTTCAGTGAGATAATGAATGAGGTTGAAACCTGAAATGACCAATAGTCATCTACAGTGTGTAGATCATTTAAAGACCTGCAGACACGCAGCTAACAGCAGTGGAACATTAAAGGTCCCATATCATGCTCATTTTCAGGTTCATACTTGTATTTTTTGTGTTTCTACTAGAACATGTTTACATGCTGCAATGTTAAAAAAAAACAAAAAAACATTATATTCCTCGTACTGTCTGTCTGAATATACCTGTATTCACCCTCTGTCTGAAACGCTCCGTTTTAGTGCATTTCAACGGAATTGGGTCAACAGCTTGGGTCCATTGTTTACTTCCTGTCAGCTGATGTCATTCACATACACTGCAACAGGAAATAAACTGGGACACATTTAGAATGTTTATGTTTAAAACTGTGTTAATGGTCTAAATATTGTTTATTTGTGACATCACAAATGGATAGAAATCCTAACGGCTTGTTTCAAACGCACAATTTCTGAATACGGGCTGTGTGTGTTTCTCCGTATATTGAGCGTTTTGGTAGTTTAACAGTATTTATAAAGTACTTAAACCTGCTTTATAATATAAAAGACATGAAAATCTCACTTTATACAATATGGGACCTTTAATCTGGTTCAGGTTGGACTACAGCAATACACCGTATAGACGTGGATTAATCTTTATTGTCTGGAAAGGTAAAAGTCTGTGAAATGGCCCTATTGTCTGTGCGTTAAAGTTCATTCTTTACCTTGAAAATAGTAGATTGACAAAATAATCTTACGGTCAAGTTGCTGTTTCTGGGGCTTTCAATCTACGACGGAGTATTAAGGCCACATTGAGGAAAAGAAAAATCTGAGATTTCGAGAATAAAGTCATAATATTACTATATTCTTTTTCTCGTAAACTTCTGACTTTATTCTCATATTATAACTTTATTCTCGAAATCTCATTTATTTTTTTCCCTCAGTGTGGCCCTAATACTCCGTCGCATGAGACAGTTCATCAGATAAATCTCCTCCAAACCCTTCAGTGTAACATAAAGCTGTGTGTTTATTTTGCAGAATAAACCAGTGATGGTATTTGGACTGGTGACCATCACCTTGTGTGTGGGCTACCTGGGCTATATGCACGCCATGAAGGAAAACGACCAGGAGCTATACGAGGCGATCGACAGCGAAGGAGAGAAATACATGAGGAGGAAGACTTCCAAATGGGACTGATGGCACAACATGTTCTATAACACTGTGTGTATGTGTATGTATGTACTGTAAGGGTGAGTGAATTAAAGCCTGATTGAAATAAGGACACCTGTTCTTTTCTCTAAATGCTTCCATTAAACGTCTCCATTCTGTAAATACAACAATAAATAAGTACAATAAATAATATTGAAATATATTAACATTTAAATAATATTAATTAAAATATTTTAAATAATATTTAAATAATATATTAATATTTAAGTAATAAATACAATAAGACAATAAGATACACTGTGCAAATTAAAAGCAGACATGATGTTCACTGTGATGAACACGCTGTTGGTCAGACTAAACGAGGCCTTTGAAGATGTTACGTTGAGCTCTGGGAACTTGAGATGGGCATTTTAATTCATAATACTGAATTGGATAATAATAATAAAAAAAGATCATTATCACATAGTTCCCAGCACCTCCAACCAACTTCAACCTGAGAGGTAGAGGTCCGATCAGATGAATGAAGAGAAAGTGATACCACTGTCTGGGTGTGCAGGACCTTTAATATTACAAGGAAATTAATCACTATTTGGATCCTGGTCAGCAGTGTCAAGTATCCAGGGCTAAAACATGGTAAATATTTGGTTTATGGTTCTTTCTTTCTTGCTCTTTTTATTGTAATTTGCACATCATGAAATTTCACCGGGGGGGAAAAGTCCAAATATAATAAGAGATTTTTAAAATTTCATGAAATAAAAATTGCAATAATGAAAATTAATTCCCAAAAAAGGAAAATAGATGTGCATGTATGTTATCACTTCATATTCAGTTGTTTTTGTTACAATTTATAGATTATTATGTATACATTCATACTGTTTCTGAGTTCATCCATATGATTATTCATTTCATAATGTATTTATTGGTGATATTATTCTCATTACTGTACACTCCTTATATTTCAGAGTCAGACAGACTGATGGGAAGGATAGCTAAATTAAAATATTTTTTAAATACTGTCATTATCCACCTGAATGACTCAATTAACAGGCTGCATGTAATGACATCAGATCCTTTATGTGTTGGATTATTCACACGTGAACTGGCACTGTGGGGACTAAAATCACCAGCTTCACCACACGCAGTTATTTTAATGTTTTTATTAAACAACATAAATAATTCCCAAGTACAGCTGCAAAAAAAATGCAGTGTGGTCTTTATGGGGCATTAGATGTCAGCTCAGAGGAGAATATCAGTGCTGCTCCGTTATTGGGCTCTCTCATCCTGTCGAGACAAACAAAACGCCGTGTATTAGTAGGCAAACTGTCTTTCATATCGAAGCTTTCAGGTGAAGGTTTTTGTGCATGAAAATGACTAAAACTGGAGTTAATTTTCATGAGGTGGGAGATAGTAACTACTAGGATGTAGGACGTTCAAATTGACAAATTCATTGTTATCCATGGAGTTAATGATTATAAAGAGGACTTCACTTCAATCAGTTTTTTATAATATAATGACCAGATATGCACAGAAACCTTTCTATTTCAACATTTAATGAGTGTGTTTGAGATGGTACCTTAATAACGTTAGCCAGCTCCTGCAGTGTTTCTTCGTATCGGGCTTCCATACTCTTCAGATTCTGTGGTTTGACGATCTGCTTTTGAATCCCGGGGGTTCCTGCTTCCACCACCATCTGAAGGAAGTTCTTCTCCTGGAAACAAAACAAAAAACACTTTGTTTTATACGGTCTAAAACATAACTGTTTATGCTGTTCATATGTCCGTCTGCTTGTCTCATCCATACTCTATGTATGGGGTTTATCTGTAGAAGTGTTTCACCTGTACTCCTAGCAGAAAGGTGAAGGCCAGGCCGGTTTTCCCTGCTCTCGCTGTTCTTCCGATCCTGAAGGTAAAACAGAGCAAGTGTCAGCCAGAACACAATACCATGGAGCTACACTAGACAATAAGGAGGATAACCTATAATCCTGTTTTCAGTGTCTGAAAACATTATAGACAGCAGTCGCACACATACACTGTAGGTTCGATGGACAGCTCACCTGTGAATGTACGTCCTGATGTACTGCGGCGCGTCATAATTCACAACACATTTGACCCCGTCGACGTCGATGCCTCTGGCAGCTGCGTCTGTGCTGATCAAGCTTCAGGATGGCACATTAGTTTAATTCATTGCTCATTAAAGCTTACGCTGCAGGCATTTATAAATGGCTGAATCAATAAATACACATACAGAAGAAGACACATGCACTCTCACTCTGGATTCGCTTCATTAGGTCTATGATCAAAATGACCAGAGTATGGATATACTGCGTGACTCTTCCATACATAGAGCACATAGTAACAATCTCATCTGTATATACATGGTTTGTTGTCCAGCTCTTCACTGTGTATAATAGCTATATGGGTACATTTGCTTATATATTTGTGAGCTAGTATCTACTGAACCAAACATCTACATTAGCACTCAAAAGGAAGCAAGCTGGACTGTGACATACATTTAGTTATATATTTAGTTGTCACTCTGACATGCATGCATCACATTCCAGCCACTTTCACACAACAACCAAATAACAGTGGGGAGTTTCACTGTTTGTAAATATTTCTAATGTAAGATAACAGAAAATTCATTGATCACTATGAATAATAACAAATGAGCCAACAGTTTGAGAGCTATAATGTGCATTATGTTTAAAGATACAAGGCTCAAGGGTAATGTGATCTGTTTAATAACATGTTTAGCTGTGATAAAGATTGATCAGTCTACGGGTTATAACATCCTCCTGCTGTTGTTTGTAATGTTTGGCATATGACGCAGCTGTCCGGAGACCTAGCAGTGAATTCTGCTAGGTTTTGTTTATTCTTATATTTGCTGGCACCAGATGATATTTTTCTTCTCATCTCTCTTGTCCCTATTGTTGACAATGTGTACTGACGTGAATTTGCTGCCTCATGTGTAAATTGTTTGACATCAGAATAGCTTTTTAGGGGGCATCCCCATGGCCTGGTGGTCACCATGTAATCACCACACCGACTGTGTTCCTGTGGAAAATAGATGACTTGGTCCCTAGGGTTTGTTGTTATCCTTCTAAAGTATGTACAGTATATAGATGGACTTAGTGCACTTGAAATTAAATGACTGATGACGTTTGCTGTACTGAAACAGGTATTCAAAAAAGATGTAATGTAAATGTTGACAGTGTGCAGAAGGAGCAGATTTTTGTAACACAGACTCACAGTTGGATCTTTCCTTGTTCAAACTCCTTCAGCGTCTTCTTTCTCTCAGCGGGAGAGAGTCGGGAGGAGAACTCGGCAGCCTGAACTCCACCAAAGAGCTTCACCAGCAGATAAAGTCTGAGGAGGAGAAACCAGTAAGGCCACACTGAAAGACTGTATGTGTACAAAAATGTGTTTGTAAAACAGTGTTGCTGTCTCCCAACCTGTGTGCCGTCTCTCTGGAGTTGGTGAAACAGAGGATGGGGCTGAGCTTCATGCGCAGGATGAAGTGGAGGATGAGGAGAGGTTTTTTGCTCAACGTACAGGGCACGTAATACTCCTGAAACACGAAGGTGCAGTCATTAACAAAGTGTCTTAACACCACAGCGCTCTGCACTTCCATGTGTACCTGCGCTCCTTCTTGAAGATCAAAGGTGGTTTCTTACCGTCAGACCTTGGGGGAAGTTAAAGCGGCCTTGTTCCTGGGTTGGATCTGCTGGTGTGGTGATGAAGTGACCGTGGACGGAGCTGAAGAGTCGGGGCTGGTGGAGGCCCAGCTGCTGCAGCTTCTCTGGGTTCTGTGTAAGTGTGGCAGAAAACAGCAGCTTCTGCAGCGGCATCTGAGGTGGAGACAGACTGAGAGAGAAAAACCCCCATGGTTTATTAACATTAAACTATTTTTGAACTTCGGACAGAGCCAGGCTAGCTGTTTCCCCCCTCTGCTTCCAGTCTTTATGCCAAGCTAGGCTAACCACATTCATATCAATCTTCTTATCTCACTCTTGGACATCAGATAAGCATATTTCTCAAAATGTCGAACTATTCCTTTAATAAATTATTGAATTGTTAAACATTATATCTGGTAGTATTCTGTTAAAAACTGAAGAAAAACACACTGCTGAAAAATCTGAGTTTTATCCCTATCCACTGAAAATAGGCTTTGTAGCTTCAGGTGACTCACCTGGCTGCTGTGACATGCGCTGGCTCGGTCCGCCTGAAGATGGACATGGCTCCCGGCCCACTTCCTGATCTGTACACCGCCTTCACCACCTGACTGAGCCAAGATTGGTGCATGCTGTCAATCATCCTGTCAGCCTCATCGATAATCTGGGATTGGATGAGAGAATGAAAGCCTCCAATTTAAAACAGTACACCAATGGTAGATGGTGGACAATGTCCGTTATATCTGGGTTTTATTGGTTTAAGTTATAAAGCTTATAAGAACTCACAAGAAACCGAAGGTGTTCCAGACTGAAGCCTGAATTCTTGTTGATGTGATCAACCAATCGACCTGGAGTGGCTACAACGATGTCTGCTAAACTGCGTCTTGTGTCTCCTCTGGAAGAGAAATCAGAACACAAATAAAAGAAGACGTATAGTGAGTACAAGTACTACGTAGTACAAATACCATGTACTGATCTGATATTTATTGATTTTATTTTTCTCCTGATGTAAATATAAATGTGTAGATGTTATAATTTCTTCATTGACTTTGGTACTGATCAATCCATCAGAAAACCCACACTAACACGGGGAGAACATGCAAACTCCACACAGAAGGACCCTAAGCCAGGTTCGAACCTGCGACCCTCTTGCTGTGAGGCGGCAGTGCTAACCACTGCACCACCCAACACTGGTTTCATACTTTTAGTTTAAGGTAAAAGTACAAAAAAATCAACAAAATGTAGTTAAAGTATTCATTATGCAGAACAGCTCCTTACAAAGGAGGATACATCTGCAGAATGGATTTTTTTTTTTTACAACCCGGGCAACCCAAATGTTGTCCCGGTGTCCTTATTAATGGCTTAAGATTTATCTATAATTACTTGATTGATTATATTAATAAATCCTTATTAGAAAGTGGTACCCAGTAATTTAATCTTGTAGCTGGTTGAAGTGGAGCTAATTTGTATTCATTTATATATTGTTGGGTAGTTTAATCTCAATGTCTCAAACGTTATGTTTTGTATGTAAAAACTTAACCTGCAGAGTTACTTAGTTGTGTGAGTAGAACATAACATACAATGGAAAAAACACCAGTAAAGTACTAGTATTACATTTCAACACTGAAGCAAATGCTTTATGACTCTGTGAAATATAAAAACATACATGTTAACATTCAGACCCTTTATAAAAATCACACAGTAATGGTGCTGAATGCAGAAGGCCTCATATCTCCTGAACCCCTCTGTCATTTTGAAGCTGTTACTCACCGCTGTTCTGAGAGAGAAGCCTGCTCTGCAGCAAAAGACTTCTGACCAGCCAGCATCACCACTTTCAGAGGGGTTCCCTCAGCGTATGATGTGAACACTTTGCAAACCTGCACAGGAGAAACGTGTTCAATAATAGAGCAAAACATTACTGGATTATATTATCCACACTTTTGTTGTGATAGATTTTAGACCTGCTGGGCGAGCTCCTTGGTCGGCAACACGGCCAGAGCCCGGACTTCACACACCACCCGCTCCGTCAGCACCTGATGGTAGAGAACATCTTTTTTTAGTGCCTTTACATATTGTGCAAAAATCTTTAGCTCAAATGTGATGGTGGGGAGCTCACCTGTACGACAGGTATGACAAATGCAAGAGTCTTGCCACTGCCCGTTGGTGCAGACACACAAATATCCCTGGGCTTGTAGCCGCCTCGTCCGATCAGCAGCCCCTGCTGTGCGCTCTCCAAGATGGCCGGGATTACCTCCGCTTGCACTGTGAAAAGGTGACAACTTGATTTCTCTGGTGTATACACACACAATACACCAACGGTTCTTAAATCACAACATCCCTTCACAGTGAATAGCTCTATCCCCACACCCCATGCCAACACCCACCCACACAACACATGTACCCCTTCAGCTTCAGAGACACTATGGATATCAGATTTATTATCACAAACCAATAAAGCAAATAACACATATGTGAACTAACATCAATAAAAGCCGCTGCTAAATACTCAAGTAAATACAGCCTGTGTCATTACCTGGAAAAAGGTGCTGAATTCCATTATTTTGTAGTTTTTTCCCAAGCAGATCAGAAAGTCCTGGGAGGTCAGAGATGGGGACCAGGTTGCTTTTAATGTCTCTGTGAATCACATCAGGCTGAGCGAGCCACTGAGGCAGGACTCTGTGTACCTGTGAAAAGAAGAACACACACACATTCAGAGGATGAATACTAGTGATATTGGTGACCCCCGTCAGCACCATCAACAACAACTGACTGTACCTTTTGGATAGGTTTGTTCTCAAATCCTCCCAGAACCGTGAAACCAGTTGGAGCAGAAGTCTTCTCCGTGGTTTCTTTTAGTGGAACATTTTCTGTCTCTGTTTTCTCTTCTTCTCCTCCTCCTGTGTCCTCCCGTCCATCTTTTCCAGTCTCGGGAGTGTCTGAGAGAGCTTTAACTGAACTGCCTAAAATCCAAAGACAGACAAACATTGAGGTATTTTTAAATTGAGCAAATAGTTGTGCACATTACAGAAACAACAGGCCATAAATAGACTACTAAATCACTCATTACAGTGACTTGAACAGGAATGAGATACTTTTCCTCCCTTTAATTGAGATTGATGATCTTGATCATCACAATATAAAGCAAAATCCTTTCAGTCCTAATCTGCTCTGTGATTTTCTGGAGATACACAATGAGAATTACACTATTATATGTTTTTAAAAACATAAACACGTAAAATACAAAAATATATATTTTCAAACAAGAAACTTCACCAGAAACTAAATTAGTATTATTAACAACTATAAACAACAACTCAAATACAACAAAAACACAATAAAGATTAGAAAAAAACACGTAAATATATAAAAAATTCTTTCATTTTACTTTTTTATCTTATCCTCTAAATATTTGTATGGTCTCTTGGGAGCAGGAGAAGAAGCTGTAAACATAACATTGACTTATTATCACTTAGTAAAGTTGTTAAAGTACGAGTGGTTCTTGCATGAGGCCCGATGAGCTGAAAGACACTGAAAAGCTCTGTAGAGCTGAGGGGAACTCATCATCACCACGAATTACTCCTCTCACATTTTACACAAAGTGATTTGAGAAATTGTTTATATAAAAATATGAATTAATGCACCTTTAAATGAAGTAGTGTATGATGTGGGCAGTACTCATAACATTAATGTCTAAATTACCTCAAACATATCTTTGGCATTTCTCTACTACAATTTCTTGCTACTTATCAGCCAACATATACGAAGGCACCCAACTATCTGCACTAGCTCAAATGGACTGATAGTATTGGCCATGCCAGTGCGTCGGTCGGGCTCAATATAACAGGGAAGGAATGTCATCATATCATAACATCGACCATTTGAATGATATGATATGAATATATTGGCAACATGTGAGTATATACACACCTGACTGACGCTTTTTCTTCTTCTGTTTCTCATTTGCACCTGTCTTCTTCTTCTTTTCCTCTTCGACAGGCTCATCATGGGTATCAGAGTCTAACAAAGGCACTACTTTGGATTTCCTCTTTTTTTGCTGTTGAGGTTCTTGACTGCTGTCAGCTTTTCTTTTCCTTTTAACAGCCTGCTGTTCCGTCTGCTCTACAGGCTGGTGTTGTTTCTGTTCTGTCAAACTCCGTTTCTGCTTCTCTTTAGCCTTCTGCTGCAGTTTAGCCAGTAACGCCTGAGACCGAGACTCCTTTGAGACGCTCCCATTTTCCTCCTCTCCAAGATACCTGTGAGCAACACGACAGAATTTAACATTACAGATTTTTCAGCATAAGCACAGCAGAGACGTTTTTGGTCAATTTAGCAGCTTGCAACCTTAGAATTATACAATTCTATCTACATTTTTGTCAAAAATTAGTAATTCACAAAACCCTCTTCTTTGACATATTTTTTTAATATTATGTTTAGATTTATAAATGAATGCCAATATAACTGGAAAAAATAATAATCTTACATGGTTCTAGAAAGTTCCACCTGAGAATACTTTGCTCGCTGCTCTGTGAGGTTTTGAAACCTCAAAATTGCTGATTTTATCAGAGAATTTGTGAATGACAGTGATAAAAATGCCATCTAAGCTGAAAGATTGACTGATTAATTTTCTCCAATCTGTCCTGTGCAATCACCATATTATATATATATATATATATACATATATATATATATATATATATATATATATATATATATATATACACATATATATATATAAATATAAATATATATATATATAAATATAAATATATATATATATATAAATATAAATAAATATAAATATAAATAAATATATATATATATAAATATAAATATATATATATATAAATAAATATATATATATATATATATATATATATATATACATATATATATATATATAAATATATATAACATAAGTAACTGTTGTGCTTAAAATTGCATTGTTAATAAGAGAGTTGATGTGTGGTCATTTAAGGGTTGATTTTCTGCTATGTTTCCCATAATACCTTAGCAGACAGAAGTTTATATAAATTTGTTTTAGATCTAGAAAACCCATTGTTAAAATGTGACAGGTTTTTGATACAATATAAGCATGGCTTTAACAATCTCTTATATTTTGACCAATTAAAGATAACTTTACTGCTTATTAGTTTTTCTATCTGATGTAAAAATGATCTAAAGTTATACATATTATAGTAAAAGCACTCAGAAGCCTCCAAGAAGAACTCCAAGGTCGTGTAGTAATGTGACATAACTACTCATTTTGTATATTGGTAGAATTTTTATTTTTTTATTCTTATTTTATTCTAACGTTTTTATCTATTCTTATGTTATTATAATGTTTACTTGCACCAACAAAACCAAAGCAAATTCCTAGTGTATACCTCTTACACCTGGTAATAAACAATTCTGAAAAAGAGACCAAATACATGTAAGTTAGTATAAAAACTAAGCCTGACGTTACCTGTTTACAGTAAACAAAGACATCTCAACAGCAGGATGAAGAGCCAATCCTAGAAAATGTTTGTATAGTTTTCCAGATTCGTCAACAGCTCTGATTCTTTAAAGTAAAAGCTGTAAACTTCCACTGAACTACAGATAAACACCACAGTCTCATGTGTTGTCCACCACACTGTGTGCCAGACGCGCTCTGATGACGCCGCTCTAGCTTGTCGCGTTCTTCGCCGTCACTAGATGACGTCGACCAATCAAAACAAAGTGTGAGATTTCAAACAGCACCTCTGCGTCCAGCTCACACACACATCTCCAACCCGCCATCAGGACTGCTGTGATCTACTGCGCTCCCCTCCGTTCATTAGGCGTGTTTAGTGTGTTATGACAGATGTATTAGTTCGCCTGCTAGTTTAATGTCCGGTGGGTGACTATCAAACAGAAACATGACGGAGGAGTCTGCTGTTAAAGTGTGTGTTCGGGTCCGTCCTCGTATCGCCAGGTAAGTTTAGTGCTAACGCTAAGTTACCTAGCTGGTGATACTGCTAATGCTAGGTAACTATGTATTTTTACTAACTAAAGTAACGTTGGGGATTTGTCGTTAGCTACATTTCGGACAAAGTCTTTGTTCCAGCAGATAATAATAGACGCTAACGTGATGTATGTATTGTTAACGTTAGAGTCTGTGTCTGTAACGGTCACAACTGAAGTAACGTCACTGAACCTCTATGACGTCATTCTAATGACCCACTGAGATCACTATACATGTATGTAACTTCTCCCAGGCACAATGGCACCTTGGGGCTGAAGCCCTTTCAGGATATAGTGACCGTTTTATCAAAATAACTTTTCTTAATTATATTTGCTCTAGTGATGGGAATTCCGGCTCTTTTTAGTGAGTCAGATCATTTGACTCAGCTCACCAAGAAGAGCCGGCTCTTTCGGCTCCCAAACGGCTCTTTGTTTTACCTCTTCTACCTTTTATAATTCTGCCAAATTTAGCGCTGTTTTGACCTATGATTAGTATGTGTTCACATATAACACTTAAATTATTCAATATAATTCAATACAATACAATTAAATATACTAATCCTCATAATTTCCAGATTACGATAATTTTACATGCTTCTTCATTTCCGCGCACCACACCACTCTCTTTCTCTCCTCCTCTCCCTCCTGCTCTGCACCTGTAAACCGTCAGCGCGCCGCCCACCCCCTCCCCTCCCTGCTTGATGGTATGATCCTTGTCTGTCATCACCTGATTGGTCCCACCAACGTCAATAACACAACATTCAGTTAGTCAGTGCATGAAGTGCCCGTGGCGCGGAGAAGATCATCCTATCATTCTGCCTTGAATTAATCATTTTTAAAAAAAACGGCTCTCAGATGGGAGCAGGCTCCTATCGTTCACTTAAAAGAGCCGGCTCTTTGAGCCAGCTCGTTCGCGGCCGACACATCACTAATTTGCTCCATTTCTACCCACTGCAGCTTTAAATCATCAGGGGTGTTTTGGCCATTCAGCCACAAATTAACACTAAACTTTGTCTCTTGATGTTGATGTTGTTGAGAAAGTCTGCTAATGTCACCACATATATCTTGATTGTGTGTCCTTGGTACAGGGAAGAAAGTGCTGCATCAGAGAATGCAGAGCCTGTCCAGGTGTTTTGGAGAGCTGATAAGAAATCAATTCATCAGATTGATGATGGGAATACCACTAAGAGCTTTAGTTTCGGTATGTTTTGCAGCATGTACAGGATTGAGAAATGTGTTAACTGGATTTTGGGGCTCCTTTGAGATATTTAGCAGAGAGTCATAGTGACAGAAATCTACTGTACATTCACTTTCCTCCTCCTGTTGTTCAAAGACCGAGTGTTCACTGCAGACGAAACAACCAATCAGCTGTACCAGGACATTGCGAAGCCTCTGGTCGTTTCCAGTGTTGAGGGATACAATGGTATGTAATGGATTGAATACAGGCATACTTGTCTGGTGGTAATGCATTGCTCCACATACTCACTGTAGCTGCATGGTGTTTATTCTGAGTATATATTCTGTGTTTGATCCACAGGAACCATATTTGCTTATGGACAGACTTCCTCTGGAAAAACTTTCACCATGATGGGGAGTGACCGTTTTCCTGGAGTCATACCTCTGGCTGTGGAGGATATCTTCCAAACCATTAAAAATGTAAGAATTGTATCTCATGTTTGAAACATACTGCAGTTTTTTTGTGTAATCACAGTTTTTTCTAACCAAGGACTTCTCTTTTTCCCCAAAAGTGTCCAAAGAAGGAGTTCCTTCTTCGGGTTTCTTACATGGAAATCTACAATGAAACTGTGAGCGATCTGCTCGTTGACAGCTGGAAGAGAAAACCCCTGGAAGTCAGAGAGACAATCAATGTAAGTTGGCTATTTACAAGTTCAAATCTGAATCCCATATCGAATCTTTTTAGGTCTAGTTTTCAACGTTTGCAAGTAACTCATGTTAGAACTGACTAAATCTCAAACATTCGGTTTAGATCTGTAATCACCTTTTTGTTGGCTGAGAAGGCAGAAACAATTTTTAGTGGCAGCCTGAGTAACGATCACAACCTGAAAATGAAATGAGCAGCGTTAGATAGGAACTTTTCATCAAATGTTTTGGACACATTGTAATAACAAGTGCCGCCTTCCAACTTTTACACCTTATTTTTGACAAGCAGCTTGATCTAAATACCGAAAGTTCCCAATTCTGAAATCAGAAATAGTACGTTGATGAACTTAACATATTGTTTAACTGGGAGATTCTTCTGAACAGCGAGGTCATTTTAGTCAGGATGATTCATAACTCTGTTGATCTTAATGACCTGCAAAAAGACTAATGTTACACGTTAGTTATTTAAATGATTATACTGGGCCTGAGCTCTGTAGTAACACACATCAAAGTCTAGGAGCACTTGAATGCAAGAAACGTTGAAGATGTACTTGCCTATTTTACATGATCATTGTGATTGTGTCTCGAAAAACATGCAGAAAAACATCTATGTGGCTGACCTGACTGAGGAATTGGTTACATCTCCTGCACAAGCCCTGGCCTGGATTCGTAAAGGAGAAAGTAAGATCTGAGACCACTGAACATGAGAATGATCCCTACAGGATGCACACTGCAGACTGTGTGTAACAACCAATGTGTTTTCTGCGCGATCTTTCTCTGTAGAGAACCGTCATTATGGAAAGACAAAAATGAACCAGCGGAGCAGCCGCTCACACACCATTTTCCGAATGGTAAGCAACACCACAACGCATAGTAACATGTAGGATTCTGGGAAATCTGGATTTATTTTTCATGATTTGGTTTTTCTTAGATCCTCGAAAGCCGAGAAAGGAGCGACCCATCATCAGGTGAAAATGCTGATGGAGCCGTTTTTGTGTCTCATTTGGTAAGCTTGCTTCTTTTTATTATTGGCTTTTTTTTATCTTCTATTACCGTTGCTGTCTCTATCATTGTTTGTGTTGTTATAATAATCTGTTAACTAGCAATTTTGCTTCATCTTCTAGAATTTAGTCGATCTAGCTGGATCTGAGAGAGCAAGTCAAACAGGAACTGATGGTAAGGTGACGTTAAATCCGTAGACAAGCCGCATTGAAATGCACACTGCAGTGTATACAGAATTTACAGTAATACTCTGTTTTCATATCCTAGGCGCACGTTTCAAAGAAGGTTGCAATATCAATCGCAGTCTGTTCATACTCGGCCAAGTGATCAAGAAACTGACTGATGAAGGCCAGAAGTGAGTAAACAATATACTAGTGTTAACATAAGTGATAATTTCTGAGTGTATATATATATACACACACACACACACACACACGCTCCAAACTTAAGCTAAATGTTGGCGAGGAAAAACTGTTTCACAGGGGTCCCTTGACTCCCTTCATGGGTACCCACAAGTCTCCCCTTTACAGACAGACATGCCCACTTTATGATAGTCACATGCAGTTTGGGGCAAGTCATAGTCAAGTCAGCACACTGACACACTGACAGCTGTTGTTGCCTGTTGGGCTGCAGTTTGCCATGTTATGATTTGAGCATATTTTTTATGCTAAATGCAGTACCTGTGAGGGTTTCTGGACGATATTTATCATTGTTCTGTGTTGGTAATTGATTTCCAATAATAAATATATACATACATTTGCATAAAGCAACATATTTGCCCACTCCCATGTTAATAAGAGTATTAAATACTTGACAAATCTCCATTTTAAGGTGCATTTTGAACAGATAAAAAAGTGATTAATTTGCGATTAAATATTTTAATCCATTGACAGCCCTACAAAATACATGTGTGAATCCTTCTGTGTGCTATTCATTCATTAATAGAGACTCCTCTAACTCCATAGACATTTGCTAAATACCATTTTCTCTCTCTCTCATCAGAGGTTTCACCAACTACAGAGACAGTAAGCTAACCCGCATCCTGCAGAACTCCTTGGGCGGGAACGCTAAAACAGTCATCATCTGCACCATCACCCCTGTCGCTCTAGAGGAGACCCTCGGCACTCTGCAGGTTGGTGAAACATGTTGATTTCTGTTCTGCACACCTAATATCTCTACACTACCTTGACATCTTAACATTAAATCATATTGTAATACTAAATGCTATGGTACATTTCCATGGTTAGCTCCTTTCCTTTGTACATTTATGCAAGATAAAACACTGTAGCTTCGCAGTTGGATGTCGTCCGTCAAGAAAGTGCAAATGAGAATTTAAAACGTGAACTATCGGAGCGAACGCGAGACCGATAAATCAAAGCAGATGATGTTTCACACAAATGTTTCTTTGTATTAGTTTGCCAGCACTGCAAAAAAAATGAAGAACGACCCTCATGTGACAGAGGTGTCCGACGACGGAGCTCTGCTCAAAAGGTATCGCAATGAAATTGTAGACCTCAAGCGACGACTTAACGAGGCAAGTGTCATCATTCTTTCTTTTTTTTTTTCTTCAGTCATATTCTGTTGTGATGTGCTGATCACGGCAAGTCCCGTTATAACAGCATTTCCTACCCACTGACCTGTGGATGACCTCCCTACAGGTTTCTTCAGTCACACATACCACAGATACGGAGAAGAAGGTTCTCTCCCAGCTGCTCCAAGAAAAGGATCAGCTCCAGAGAGAACAACAGGACCGCATCAGAAACCTGACCAAACTGCTGGTCACCAGCTCCAACCTGGTTCCTGTCCGAAAGGTAAATATGACCCAAAATAACGCTGTAGTTGAGAGCTTTCTCTTCAGTATCATAGTCACAACGACTCTTGTCCTGTTTTTTTAAGATGCCAAAACGCAGGGAAACGTGGGGAGGAAAGATGATCAGACTCGTCCCTCCGTCTGCATGCGATGGAGGCTCGTCTGACCTTAGCTTTGCAGAATCTTGCACTCGGAAGAGGAAAGCAGATCGCTCCTGTCTGATGGAGCTTAATGAAGGTAAGGAGGAGCACATAATTCACCATATAATACCCATGTCATGCATGGACTGCACACTCACTGATAAATAGTTTAATGTATACATGGTATGTTTTTAACAGATGATGAGGACTTTGACTCTCAATGGGAGATTCCCGATGAGCCTCAAGATGACATGGAGATGAGTCACAGTTCGGTGACTGTTCGGAGCTTTGGGGAGAGGTGAATGTCTTTATCAGTTATAGGAGTTTTCCCTTGAAAGACAACAAATTCATCCAGGACAGCGTGATGTGTGACAACTATGTCATGAATTAGAGCTTGGTTTTCCTCTGGAAAGGATGAAATAAACCTTTGAAACTATAAGTTGTTAGACATAAAGTAGTATTTGGTATTAGTATTTATAAATCTACCTGTGAAATCCCTGCTTTCTAGTCAAAAAACGTGAGTCCAATTAGTTATCAAAATATTATCATCAGAGAGAAGAGACTCTGCCGAACGCATTGATGTAATTTTTTTATGTGTGGAGTCAAAAATGTGATCACGGGAGCAGGTTAGAAAAGTGCCTTTGTCTGCTTTGTGTCCGACATTTCTCATCTGATTTACCATTGCGTTCAATCGGGAATTTGCTTGGACTTACTCTCACTTTGGGGATCCTACGGCTTTGGGGTTGTTCAGCTCTGGATCGCCGGTTACGTGATTTGGCCACTGCAGTGTGACGTTGGGTTGCGTTTCCCCAAAAGTTGATTCTGTTTCTACTTTTCCGCAGGCCACTGCATTATTTTTCAGCACCCCTTGTGGCCGCAGTAACACATAACACCCCCCCCCCCCCCCCCCCCCCATTACTCCCCCATTCAAAAAGAATGGAAAGACTTGCGTTTTCGCCGCACCGCCTGATCTGGTGTAAATTCAGCCTTAAGGCAACTCTATGTGGAGCAAAACCCTGGTCTTTGAGTGTTTGTAGATAGTTCACAATTGTTGAACACATTAGTAATCTGTATGTTTTATCTTTTTTTCCAGTCCCAAAGACTTTGTGTCTCCAGACCGTATGCATGAGCTTTCAGGGAAAGTGTCCAACCTGGAGCTACAACTGGAGATAGAGATTCAACATAAAGAGGAGGCCGTGAGAAAGACAGAAACATTAGATGGCAGAGTGGCAGAGCTGGAGCTGCATCTGCAGACAGAGGTCCAGCAGAGACAGGAAGCCCTGGAGAAAATACAGACAGCAGAGCAGAGGGCGGCAGAGCTGGAGCTGCATCTGCAGACAGAGGTCCAGCAGAAACAGGAAGCCCTGGAGAAAATACAGAGGGCGGCAGAGCTGGAGCTGCATGTGCAGACAGAAGTCCAGCAGGATCAGCAAGCCCTGGAGAAAATACAGATAGCAGAACAGAGGGTGTCAGAGCTGGAGCTGCATCTGCAGACAGAAGTCCAGCAGAAACAGGAAGTCCTGGAGAAAATACAGATAGCAGAACAAAGGGTGTCAGAGCTGGAGCTGCATCTGCAGACTGAGGTCGAGCAGAAACAGGAAGCCTTGGAGAAAATACAGACTGCAGAACAAAGGATGGCAGAGCTGGAGCTACAGACAGAGGTCCAGCAGAAACAGGAAGCCCTGGAGAAAATAGAGCTAGCAGAACAGGGGCCGGCAGAGCTGGAGCTGCGTCTGCAGACAGAGGTCCAGCAGAAACAGGAAGCCCTGGAAAAGGTGGAGATCTTGGGCTTCAGGGTGGCCGACCTGGAGAGACGGCTGGAAGAACAGAGCCACACTCAGAGTGCAACTGATGAGCAGGTATGTTGTGTTGAAATATATATATACCTGCTCTCTGGCCTCCAAGTTAAGAGGAGAAATCCTCAATTACACATGAAAGTAGCACCTTAATGCATACTGTTCATTGTGTCTGGCTTGGTTGTGTTAGCTGGGTTTTAGTACTAATCTTCATACCTTGTTTTCCAGATGAGAAAAGAGTTTGCAGAGACCATCCAGCTGTGTGAAACTCTGGCTACAGAGAAGGTAATGCTTGATGGAGCGCCTCCGCTGTGACTCTAACTCATCCCACAACTGAGCTTGTTTTGCATCTAAAAGCAGAGAATATCCTGTTATCCTTGTATCTTCTGTACGTATGAAATGTTATTTTCAGTCAGTGACCCAGCGGTTCTGTTTCCCTTACAATGTATTAAATAAACCAGAAGCATATTTAATGTAGTACGGAGCCCCCCTAGACCACTAGAAGAACATTTGTACAGAGACACCAGTACAACATGCTGCTAAAGCATTCAAGGTTTATTAAATTATAAGGTGGCTCGAGCAGTTACCAGTATTTCTACATTTAGAATCACGTAAAAGAGGGGAACTATTCCAATAACAACAGGATCCGCATGTATTCAAGCTACTCGTGATGGAAACAGTGAACGTTAGGGCGATGCATTTCAAGTGCTTAAATGTATCAAATTTGATTTTTTATAGGACGCAGTGGTTACTGAGCGAGACTATCTGAAGCAGGAGCTCGGGATGTTCATAGAGCAGACTGAATGTCTGGAGAGAGAGACGGCCGCTCTGTCAAAGGAGATGGAGGAGAAGAGAGAGACAGATGAGTTCCAATCTCTGGAGGAGGAGTTCCAGAAAGAGCACGAGGTGATAGAATTTATTCCATTTAGACTCCACACATATTATAGTGCTTGGATCCAAGGACAGTAGAGTTACATGTACTGGGTTTGGCTTTTATTTATACTGTGTTTGTGTGATCTTACAGAGTGAGTTGCAAAATGATATCTCTAAACTGAAGAAGGCCGTTGAATCCTCTGAACTCCGATGCCTGGAGCTGCAGGTGAGATGACACGCTGAGTTCCTCTTCAGGTTTTTTAAATCTGAAAGAGTTTCTAAAGAGTAGACATTTGTTTTTTTGTCAAGTCACAGTACACACAAAACCTACTTCATCTGAGTTGTTGGTCTTGTCATTTCATTACTAGAGAGTGATTTCAACTCTTTTTGACATCTCTAGTGGACCTCACTGACCAGAATGTGCAGTTATTGTTAAGATATTGAGGAAAAAGTGGTTGATTCTAAAATATAAGATGTTTATTGTTCATATCATTATTACAAGTGAGGCCTTAAAGTTGTAGCAGCTTTATTAAATATTTGTTGTGTTTTTTGTTTTTTTTCAAGAACAAACTAGAAACTCTGTCTGAGGAGCTGAAGAAGAAAACCGAATTTGCAGAGGAACTGCAGAGTATGGTATGTGTGTTTTGTGAAGTTTAATGTGAAAAAACGCCAAATCTACAGGTGTCCCCCCCTCCCTCCACCCTACACTCCCGCTCTGTCCCTCTCTTTGCTGGCAGAAGGAAAGAGGCTGGGTGACGCGTCATGAACGTGTCATCAGTTACACTGCGCATGTGTTATAGCCTGTAGTGTTAATGTCCAGGCTGAGCGGAGTTATTAAAAAAAAATCCCGAAGACGGATCATGATCCGGATCGCCACCAACATGTAATGGGTGGTGCATTATGCCACACCCCACTCCTCCAAAAAAGTTCATTCAAATCCATCGCGGACTTTTGGAGTAATCCTGTAAACATACAAATAAACCAACGCCGGTGAAAACATAGCCTCCTTTCTAGGCCTTCGGCCTTGGTGGAGGTAAAAATGTGTGCTCAATAACGCTGAAAAATTCCTAAAATCTTAATTGTTTGCATGTGAAATGTCCTACGGGAGTGTCAGTTGAAGTTGAAGCACTGAAAGGGCTTGAAAAGAGCTGAAAGAAGTTGAAAGTGATCAAATAATTAAGCAGGCTAATTCTGTCATATTGCCTCGTTGCAGAGCGGTAAGGACTTGGTGCAGGAAGTTGCGAATCTTCGTCGCTCCCTAGACGACGCCGAGGGGCTCAGCAGAGATACGAAGAAAGAATGGGCTTTCCTGCGCAGCAAAAACATCGCTGTTGAGGAGATGAATGTAAGTTTCTGTTCTTATGAATTTTTCAAAGTTTTAAACTTTAGACGGTTGCTGCAGCGCCGCCACCACCAGGATTATTCGTGCACAAAGCCAGATGCCAAAGTTTGGCATAGGACTGGACCTGTGTGCAAAGTTTGGTTTATTTTCATGCATGGGACGGCAGATTTCTTAGGAGGAGGAATAAGAAAAAGAAGAATATC
Organism: Sebastes umbrosus; assembly: GCF_015220745.1. Lineage (NCBI taxonomy): Eukaryota > Metazoa > Chordata > Actinopteri > Perciformes > Sebastidae > Sebastes > Sebastes umbrosus. Next base: position 22,635,635 of record NC_051286.1, on the reverse strand, counting down.
TGGCAAAACAGCCGAGCTGCCCGGCCCCTAATAACCTGGGTCAAAGGTCACTTGAACGCCTGTGGTTCAGTCGAATTGGTTAGGACTAAAGAGCAAATCATTGTGATCCTGTTCACATTCACACTGTCACTGACTTATTACGTACAGACCCAGATGTTTAAAAACAGGTATCTCAGTTATTGAACTGTTTTGATGATGTCATCCTGCATCATCAGCACTACTAGAGGGAAAATGTATCATGCTGCCCTTTACTCCATCCTATTTTCTCTGATGTCACAAAGAGTGATTACGGTGAGACTGCAGTTGGACTTGCTTACGGCGTCTGTTTCGACCAAACCGCATGAACACGTATTTCACTATAATATTATGTGGTGATAATTGCCGTGTAGTAGCTGCATTTTACTCACTTTTTTTAATAAAACTCAAAAACACGGATTGAGTAAATGGGGGAATAGCAGTTAAGCTTTTGAATTCTACTGAAATTACAAATGTAAATTCCAGTGGATGCTCTCCTCTTCAGGCAGTCCTGGTCTTTTTGTTTGGCCTGCACCAGAGTTTGATTGATGTATCTTTTTTTTTATTGAATGATTCTCATCGTGATCTCCTCTCCAGGTGACTCTGAGTGCCACCTATGAGAAGATGGAGACTGAGGTGAAAGGCCTGCGCTTTCACCTGGAGACGGAGAAGTCACGCTACAGAACGATGCAGAGCGATCTCCAGAAAGAGCTGAACGTGGCATTCGACGAGAACACCAAGCTCACCACTCTGCTCGATGGAAAAGTGCCAAACAGTGAGTTTAAAGTCAGGGTGTTTTAATGTAATGTAACTCAGCAGAGTAAGACATTCAATCTGTAAAATCAGATGAGAGTTGTAAGATGTTCTCTCTGTCTTTTCCAGATCTGATAGAAAACATGGAACTTGAGAGAACAGTGGCTCGCCTGAACAGAGAACTGACTGCATCTCATGAAGCAGAGGGAGCACTCAAAGCTCAGCTGGAGGAGCTGGCTTCATTCCAGACTCTTCCAGATAAGGTGGACAGTTTGATGAAGCAGGTGAGTCCTCCAAACATCCTCTAAGGACAGTGTCAGATGGGAGATGGAGAGCCTATTAACAGTGATCAGAAGTGATTCATTCAATCAATCTTATTTGTCAACATGTAATCATAAAACTTGATTGTTTTGAAGACTCTTTTTCTGGTTCTTGTGTTTGTTCTTGCATTGAAAACTGTAGATCAATTTAATAGTAATACCATAAATGTAACCTCAAGTTTTTATTTCTTTGACTATTTCTAGCTGAATCAGCTGACTGAAGAGCTTCAGTGTGTGCGAGCTGAGAAAGATGCTCTCCTGTCTGAGCACAACGCCGGTATTCAGAGTTCTGCAGAGGAAACGGAGAAGCTGCTCTCTACCGTTACATCTCTCACTGCAGAGAGAGACCAGCTCAGGACGGACCTTCAGGAAAATGTGGAGATGGTGAGTTAACATGTGACTGCTTTGCCAGTCCAGACTTTAAAATGCATTTGTTGGGCCTCTGCTGTTTTTTTTTTTTGACTACATGTAATTTTTTTTACCAAACAGATGATTGAGAATCAGGACGAGCTGAGGACAGCCCTGGAGAAGAGTCGTGAACAGAAGGAGCGGATCAAACAGCTGGAGACCGCACAAACATCCGAACAGGATGGTCCTCCTTGTGAGGTGAGCGCACCGACAGAGGAGCTGCAAATACTTGTAAGAGTTTCTTAATGCATCTGGAAAACTGAAATGAAATCTTGTATGATACTTTTACAAAAACTCTTACTGCTTACTTCAGCTTCAAAAGTATTCATTGTAAAAATGTCCATATCAATACCCAAATTATACTTTAGTCAGTACTTTTTTAATAGTGTCGTGTGTTTGGGACGCAACTAGGAGCTGGTCTAATCATTAGCAAATATTAAAGATAATTATTAATATCAATACAATTAATATGAATAAATAATCAATATATTTTAATAATAACGGGTCACCAAATTATGTTACATAAACTCAAAAAGTCATTAAAATGGCTATCAAAAGTAATTAATAATTATCAAAATAATTATTAGTTCAGTTGAATAATATGATTTAATGTATAATAAATCATCCCCGGGGCACCACTCTTTGAAACCAAGAGAAAATGATAGCCAATTAATGTAGTCTCATAAAATAAATCTCATTAATTTTATTAATTCAGAACTCTGATTAATAATTAAATTAATAACTATAACCAAAAAATCGCCATAACTAATAGCTAGTAAAGGGGGTTGATATATTCTCTACACAACATTAAAAGGATCAGCATGTGTATTCCCAAAACTTTTATTTACAAGATAATAAAGGTGAAACACACAATATCAATCTAATTTAAATAACTAAACAAACCAAAAAGTGGGTGTGGGTAGGTGAGGAGGAGAGACAAAAACAAGATGACGACTGACTTCAGGCGACTGACACCGCATGGCCTACAAACAATATGGCTGGCACTGTAAAACTACAAAGATGGGCATCAAACACAATGGTGTCTTTGTCTTGTCTGAGTACATTTTGGGGTGGCTGTGGCTCAGAGGTAGAGCCAGTAGTCCACCAATAGGAAGGTCGGTGGTTTGCTCCTCCGGTGACATATCAAAGTGTACTTGAGCAAGATACTTACATTCTGACATATATTGAGCAAGCTTATTCAAATATAGATATTATATTCATGTCACTCCCAGTGTTTGAAATAACAATGAGGTCTCTTTCCTGACAGATTCAGAGGCTGTCTGAGGAGCTTGAGAGTGTGCGAGCAGAGAGAGACAGTCTGTCGTCAGAGAGAGACAGTCTGTCATCAGAGAGAGACAGTCTGTCGTCGGAGAGGACCGCCGACACTCAGACTCACCGCGAGGAGATGGAGAAGCTGCTGTGCAGAGTGACGTCTGTCAGCGAGGAGAGAGATGAGCTGCAGGAGATCCTGGAGGGACTGAGACAGGAGAACAAGCAGCTCAGAGCAGACATGGAGGACAGGATGGAGACAATGCAGACTGAGGTTTGTGACCGCTAAGCTTTACTTCTATAAAATAGCATCCATTGTAGGGCTGCACCATAGAAATAGAACATAGCAGTAGAACGGACATTCTCATTCAAATCAACGTAGCAGGATGGTCAGAGCGGCGGCCATTTGTATGTGTACCGTTGCCATAGCGACTGTTGTAGTGGGCTGACTTTAGCATAAACTTGCGGCAAGTCGCCGACTCGCTGAGGTGAGGTTTTGCAGTAATGACGACTAAACAAGCATTGGAGTAGTAACGTTACGACGCACATAGAAAATTTGTGTACCTGCTGCAGCTTTAAGTACAGTAGATGTCTTCAATGTGCTTCTGTTTGTCCAACTCAGTTCCCAACCGTAAGATATAAATTGACCGTCGTATATGAAGAAGGGAAACAGCTAATCGGCACATTTGAGAATCTAGAACCAGATCATGTTTTTCAGCGATATCAACGAAACTATTAATCGATTCATCAAAAATAGTTGCCGATTGAGTAATGATCGTTGAAGCTCTAGTAATGAGACAGTGCGAGACTTCCCTGGTTGTTGATAGGAGATTGTTGACCCTGTTATTCTACACTCCTTTTTTAGTGACTTTATACCCAAAGAGATCTTCACTTGTGCACTCATGTGGTGGTAATCTCTTTCAGGTGATCGAGAACCAGGAGGAGCTGAGGGCGTCTCAGGAGAAGATCAGAATCCTACAAGATGAGATCAACGTGCTGAGGAGTCAAAAGGCAGAGCTGGAGGGCAAACCAAGCAATGGGAGTGATGCAGAGATTACCCTGCAGCTGCAAGAGCTCCAAAACCAGGCAGGACATCATTTTTATACACAAAGAATACACAGAGTGAACCTGCTGTCTAATGCTGGCTGACCTCCCTTGAATAGATCAACTGATTTTTACATGACACATTTTTAAATTAGTTGAATTTTGGCCACACAAGCTTATTCAAATACAGATATTATATTCATGTCACTCCCAGTGTTTGAAATAACAATCAAGTCTCTTTCCTGACAGATTCAGAGGCTGACTGAGGAGCTCGAGAGTGTGCGAGCAGAGAGAGACAGTCTGTCGTCAGAGAGGACGGCCGTCACTCAGACTCACCGCGAGGAGATGGAGAAGCTGCTGTGCAGAGTGACGTCTGTCGGTGAAGAGAGAGATGAGCTGCAGGAGATCCTGGAGGGACTGAGACAGGAGAACAAGCAGCTCAGAGCAGAGCTGGAGGACAGGATGGAGACAATGCAGACTGAGGTTTGTGACCGCTAAGCTAAACTTCTATAAAATAGCTTCCATTGTAGGGCTTGTAGTGAACTTGCTGTCATGATTTATTATTTATTGTTCTCTCTCTCTGTTGTTCAGATGCAGTGTGAGTTACAGCAACAGCTCAGCTCTGAGCCTCAGTCGCTGAAAGAAGAGCAGGAGGCTCAACAGCTTCTGCAGGTTTGATTATGTCACTTATTCCCATTCTTACACCATAATTAAAATTTTTACTAGGGCTGTCAAACCTAACGCAAATTCGTTTTAACGCCACTAATTTCTTTAAAGCATTAACGCAACTCGCAATTTTTAAGTTGAAGCGGGTTTTAAAGCTAGAGTGAAGATACTGGTATCATATGAAACTAGAAAAACCTGATGAATCCATTGGTACCAACCATGTCATACTAGCTTGTCATGTAGTAGGCTAAATAACGCACCAAACTTACGCTAAATTTTGGCGAGGAAACACTGTCATGGCCATTTTCAAAGGGGTCCCTTGACCTCTGACCTCCAGATATGTGAGTGAAAATGGGTTCTATGGGTACCCACGAGTCTCCCCTTTACAGACATGCCCACTTTATGATAATCACATGCAGTCCGGGGCAAGTCATAGTCAAGTCAGCACACTGACACACTGACAGCTGTTGTTGCCTGTTGGGCTGCAGTTTGCCAGGTTATGATTTGAGCATATACCTGTGAGGGTTTCTCTGCATAAAGCAGCATATTTGTCCACTCCCATGTTGATAAGAGTATTAAATACTTGACAAATCTCCCTTTTAAGGTCATATTTTTGACCAAATACCTCGATGACTATAATGAAGGGTTGAGCATTGGTGCATTTACAAAATATTTACACAATGAGATTTTTTATAATTATAAAATTAATCATCAGTAATGTGTATATATTGACTAAGTGGGTAAAGGCAAATAATAGAACAGCTAGAACAGTCTGGTAATTACATGGCTTTAATGTAATGCACTAAATGCAGCCTTTAAAACCAGGAAAAGACAACACTTTTGCCATATCACGATATTTTGATATCCAAAATCTAAGACGATATCTAGTCAATATATCAATATATTGCCCAGCTCTACTACATACATTACTTTAGAACTTAATGATTATCAGTTTATATTTGTACTCATGCATCCAGGTTTTTTCTGAAGTGGATAAAGGTCTTTTGAGAACATTTGAGTCATGCTGAAAATGTTAAAGTTTCCCTGCATTGTGCTTCAGATCCAACAGCTGGAGGAGCATCTAGAGAAAACGAAGGAGGAGGTGAGCCAGTTGAAGTCTGACCTTCAAGAAAATGTGGAACTGGTGAGTTCTTTTTTTTTTCTCCCCCTAATCGGAGAAAAGGCATTGAGCACAATTTACAGTTCAGATTTGAAACTATACGGCCAAAACTGTTGCACTCATTATGTGATAGTTGAACATGTGATACCAAAACCATGGGCATTAGGCCAGGCCTCTGTGCAGCCAATTCAAGTTCTTTTCCTCGGGAAATGCATTTCTTTACAGAGCTGGCTTTGTGTACGGGGACTTGGTCATGTTGAAACAGGAAAGAAGAACCCAACATAATCTATTGGAAGAACTCTGTTGTGCGAGTTATTAGCCGACCTGGTCCCAGTCTTGCTGTGGCACATAATATCTGTCCATAGTGTATTAGATGCAATACTCTTTCAGCTCTTTTTGGGGCGTTTACCTGGATCACTATTAAAAAAAATCGAAATATAATGAGTAGGGCTGCAACTAATGATAATTTTCATTATCAATTAATCTGCGGATTATTGTCTTGATTAATGGTTTAGTTTATGAATTGTTAAAAAGAATAGTGAAAATGGCATTCACAATTTTTCAGACCTGCCAACCTGTACGCATTTTGCACAGCAGGCATGTATTTTGATATCAAAGTACGCTGTTCTTACTTTAATGTACGCAAAAAGAGGCCAGTTGTCTTGTGTCCCCCTTGTGCTCTTCTGCACCTCCTCATGGCTCTGTTTTCAGGCTTTAGCAAAATGCAGCCAGTGACGGGAGACTTTGTAACGAAGAGATCTTCACTTGTGCACTCATGTGGTTGGTAATCTCTTTCAGATGATCGAGAACCAGGAGGAGCTGAGGGCGTCTCAGGAGAAGATCAGAGTCCTACAAGATGAGATCAACGTGCTGAGGAGTCAAAAGGCAGAGCTGGAGGGCAAACCAAGCAATGGGAGTGATGCAGAGATTACCCTCCAGCTGCAAGAGCTCCAAAACCAGGCATGACCTCATTTTTATACACAAAGAATACACAGAGTGAACCTGCTGTCTAATGCTGGCTGACCTCCCTTGAATAGATCAACTGATTTTTACTTGACACATTTTTAAATTAGTTGAATTTTGGCCACACAAGCTTATTCAAATACAGATATTATATTCATGTCACTCCCAGTGTGTGAAATAACAATCAAGTCTCTTTCCTGACAGATTCAGAGGCTGACTGAGGAGCTCGAGAGTGTGCGAGCAGAGAGAGACAGTCTGTCATCAGAGAGAGACAGTCTGTCGTCAGAGAGAGACAGTCTGTCGTCAGAGAGGACGGCCGACACTCAGACTCACCGCGAGGAGATGGAGAAGCTGCTGTGCAGAGTGACGTCTGTCAGCGAGGAGAGAGATGAGCTGCAGGAGATCCTGGAGGGACTGAGACAGGAGAACAAGCAGCTCAGAGCAGAGCTGGAGGACAGGATGGAGACAATGCAGACTGAGGTTTGTGACCGCTAAGCTTTACTTCTATAAAATAGCATCCGTTGTAGGGCTGCACCATAGAAATAGAACATAGGAGTAGAACGGACATTCTCATTCAAATCAACGTATGAAGGATGGTCATTTTTATACGACCATAGCGACTGTTGTAGTGGGCTGACTTTCGCATAAAGTTGCGGCAAGTCGTGGACTCGCTGAGGAGAGGCTTTGCAGTAATGATAACTGAACAAGCATTGGAGTAGTAACGTTACGACGCACATAGAAAATGTAAATGAGTCAAATAGACCTTGAAACTTGATGCCTCATCCACAGACTTGTCACAGCGGAGGAAAGCACATTGCTATCGCCGGATGAGCGACAACTTCGTGTGGCTCATTTTCCGTCAGCCGCAAGGCCTCGGAGCATGGTGGAATTGGAAAGCTAGCTAGCCATTTGCCATTTTACCACTTATTTTTACTGTTACATGTACATGAATGACATCAGCTGACAGGAAGTAAACATGGACCCAGCTGGAGCCGATCCCAGCTGACATTGGGGCGAAGGCGTGGTACATTCTAGACGGGTCACCAGACTATCACAGGGCTGACACACAGAGACGGACATATTTGTATTATAAACTGTTTAAAGCTGAAGCAGGAGTTAACTAACTAACTGCTCCTCTCCTCACAGATGAGGACTCTAACTGAGAAACTGGAGAGCATCGAAGCAGAGAGAGACGGTCTGTCGTCAGAGAGAGACAGTCTGTCGTCAGGGAGGACGGCCGACACTCAGTCTCACCGCGAGGAGATGGAGAAACTGCTGTGCAGAGTGACGTCTGTCAGTGAGGAGAGAGATGAGCTGCAGGAGATCCTGGAGGGACTGAGACAGGAGAACAAGCAGCTCAGAGCAGAGCTGGAGGACAGGATGGAGACGATGCAGACTGAGGTTTGTGACCACTAAGTTTTACTTCTATAAAATAGCATCCATTGTAGGGCTGCACACATTTATTACACACAGTAGCAGTTGTAATAGGTTATTATGTGAACAGATACAGATATTGCTGTACTGTTATATGCAAACATTTAACAGTTTTGAATGATTTATATGCTGTCTGTCTGCTCTTTGACACTATTAAACTCACTAACTGCTCCTCTCCTCACAGATGACGACTCTAACTGAGAAACTTGAGAGCATTGAAGCAGAGAGAGACGGTCTGCTCTCTGAGAAGGACGCCACCTATCAGACCTCTCCAGAGGAGATGGAGAAGCTTCTGTACAGAGCGACGTCTGCCAGCGAGGAGAGAGATGAGCTGCAGGAGATCCTGGAGGGACTGAGACAGGAGAACAAGCAGCTCAGAGCAGAGCTGGAGGACAGGATGGAGACGATGCAGACTGAGGTTTGTGATGAGTTGAGCTGCCCTCTTTTTAGATACTTTACTCTTTATATTTTTACCACTCAAGAATTGATAAAAGTTATCAATAATTCCTCTAAAATACCACATTAAGACACCAAGACCTGGAGGAACACCATAGAAAAAGCCATGCTGTGATTTGGGATCAAAAACTTTTAACATTTGGAGATTTCTGCAAGAATTGCATGTTTCAGCGACTGGATGGCGAGTGCTTCTGTAGTGTAAACTGCTAAGAAACCCCCTTGTTGTCGAGCTAGCTAGGAAAGCCATCCATCCTTCTGAATGCTCTAGGTCTCTAGTTTGTGGCTGTAAAGTTTCATGAGGCTGTGATTATCCTAGAGGTCACCACAGGTCATTTTATACAGTGACGTCATGTTTCAAAAAGTGGTCTCGCAATGTGAAATGACTACTTTAAGGATTAACTTCATCACACATGAATACAGTTGGGCTCATTGGATCCACAAGCGTCTCGGCTTTACAGTCCAATTTATCTAATTAGAATAGCTGGATGCAAGCGAAAACTCCAGCATAACTTTCCCCCAGAGCTGTCAAACACACTGTTTACACACCCGTAGCTGAGAAATAAGGTCTTCATGAGCCGAAACGGAAGAACCTGTCCGACGGCAGTAAGCTCTAGAAAGCAAAGCTCTTTTTTCCATGTTTTTTTTCCTCCTGACATTGGAACCGTGTGCTCAGTAGACACTTTATTTACCCAGCTGATGGAAAAGTACCTAATTCAGTTTCTATTTGTTGCCACATTTGTAACATTGGCTTTAAATCCCCTTTATTATGGAACCCAGCGATCATGGTCAGCTCAGACTTCTCTTGTTGGATATTTTAGTTTTTAATACATTACCAAGTTTCTCATTTCCCTCATTTTTTTGGCTCCTGACACATTTGTATATTTGACTGACTAAAAGTTAACATTTTGTTCTAAGGCTTCCACAACACAAGAACTTATGAAGTCAGTCCAAGAGGAGCTGTGTGAGCAGAAGCAGATCAACTGTAATCTGGAGAAACTGTGTCAGGAGAAGGAATGTTCTTTGGATCAACAGGTGAGTGTCTGACACCTCCTCACAGGATTAGCTTTTATGAAACTTGTTTTCAGTGCTGCAGGATGATCCGTATAACTTCTCCCTTCCCTCACAGATGAGGACTCTAACTGAGAAACTGGAGAGCATTGAAGCAGAGAGAGACGGTCTGCTCTCTGAGAAGGAAGCCAACTGTCGAACCTCCCAAGAGGAGATCGTGGAGGGACTGAGACAGAAGAACAAGCAGCTCAGAGCACAGCTGGAGGACAGGATGGAAACAATGCAGACTGAGGTTTGTGACCGCTAGCTTTACTTCTATAAAATAGCATCCATTATAGGGCTGAAAACATGTCAATATACATGGTTGCTCTGGGTGTAAATGCATTCTGTAAAGTTTATTTTTCACAATTGCATTTATAGTAACATTTTAGATGTGATGATAAAGGCTTCAAGAGTCTAGAAATGTTTTGCTTTAGGTACCTTGAAAAGTGCCTGAAGTTTCCTCTTCAAAAAGCTGTAGGAACCTTGAAAGCTGAAGCTGGAGTTAAACTAAACTAACTGCTCCTCTCCTCACAGATGAGGACTCTAACTGAGAAACTGGAGAGCATCGAAGCAGAGAGAGACGGTCTGCTCTCTGAGAAGGAAGACAACTATCAGGTCTCCCCAGAGGAGATGGAGAAGCTGCTGTACAGAGCGACGTCTGCCAGCGAGGAGAGAGATGAGCTGCAGGAGATAGTGGAGGGACTGAGACAGGTGAACAAGCAGCTGAGAGCAGAGCTGGAGGACAGGATGGGAACAGTGCAGACTGAGGTTTGTGACCGTTAGCTTTACTTCTATTTAAAAAAAGCATCCATTGTAGGGCTGCACACATTTATTACACGCATTAGCAGTTGTAATAAGAAAAAAGGTTTTATTTCTCTGTTGGGTTCTTTCCATAATGTTGTCAGACACTTATGATAACAATCTGAGCCTGTCAGTGGAAAAAACAAGACCTTTTAGTAGACGTAACATTACATTGATGCTCTCGCGGCTCGTTTCGTGTCTGCCGGTTGCAGTGCTCTCCCTCATAACCTAAACTCAATTTAAAAAATTGTTATCCTTTTAAAATGTCAGGGCAATAATTGTTTTCCACGGTGTATGTATTGCAGTGATATTGTTCGTCTTTCTAATGTCATATTATCCACCTGACTCCCGCAGGACGTTATCGACGAACACAACGGTCCGTCTGAAGAGCTGAAGCTGCCGAAGGCTCCGGCTGATTCCCAGAGTTCCTCTCTTCTGCAGGCGCCGGAGGGAGCTCCTCTGAAAGCGGAGCTCTCCCTGCTGAAGGACAATCAACAACAACTTGTGCTTCAGCTCCAGCAAACTGAAGAAAAAGTCAACGTATGTTTATCTGTTTCATGTCTGTTTTATATGTGCTTATGACTGGTGGCATCACGTAGTATCGTGTAGTAACAGTGATCTTAAACCAGGTGGGGGGGGGGGTTTGTTCGCAGTAGTTTCTCACCACATTATTAATATCCGAAGCTGTGAATAGATCTGAATTAATCGCTGTACCTCAAGGAGATGAGATACCTTCTCTTCCAGTTTGTGATGGGCCAATACATATTATAAATAACTTATTTTATTCCAAAGAATGAGTAATAATTCTTATTCTTATTGACATATTCCTTCATTATCTTGAACACACACACACAGACAGAGACCAGCTGTTTTAGGATATCACTGAGCCTTATTAAAAAACGAAACACATTGTACATTTATGAGCTGTTTTTAAGGAACCAGTGGGCTCAGGGCTGAGAGTCACACATTGTTGGTTTGGGGTCTTATCATGGGACAATAAAGCAGATTTTTTCCTCTCCCTAACTCCCGTATCTACGCGCAGCATTTTGCATCCAATGTCTTATCTCAAAATAGCATGACTGGGGAATTGTGTCAATTTGCAGACAGTGACAGACATTTCTTCTGGGTTTTTTTCAGGCTCTGCGTGTACACAATGAGCAGCTGGAGGACGCTCAGATCAAAGCCAGCAAGAGGGTGTCCAACCATAAAGAGGCGACCCAGCTGCTGCAGACGGAGCTGCAGAACAGCCGCGCACAAGTCGAGGAGAAAGACGACGCCATCGCAACCCTCAAGAGCAAACTGCGAGAGTCTCAGGTTCATTTCAGTATATTATTTCCAGGACTCTGAGCTGATGTATTGTGGTCTTTAGTTTTTGTTTTGTTTAAGCAGTTTAAATGTTGGTTAATTGGATAACACTGAGCAGTTTGTTTTTTTTTGTTGTAATATTTGTCTTTTTCTGTCTTAGAAAAATGCATCACCCAGTTCCGTTGAGCTGGAACAACTTCGAACTAAACTGTTCAAAATGGAGGTGGAGTTGAGTTCAGCGTCCGATAAACGCAAACAAGAGTGAGAGCCCTTTTTTTTGTTTTGTATTTATTGACTGTACCTAGTGGATTGTTATCATGTCAGGGCTTCTGGGGTTGCCTGTCTGGTTAGAAATGGTTGATCAATCAGTAATATGGTGTACCTTTCTAAGGTCATAAGCTGAGCATCAGCTGTCCTCTTTATAAGTGATTGATTGTCTTCATTCCATGACTGAGACGATTTGTCCTCCTCAGGATCCAAAGGATGAGCATGGTGCTGACTGAAAAGGAAGAGTCGCTGAGGAAGCTGAAGGAGATCTTGAGGAGATCACAGCAGCAAGGAGAGGAGTCATGTAAGTCAACAGCATCGTCTTGTGAAAAATGGAGTTACACTCTGGTGGCATCACTGAGTTTAAATGTCTGCTGTTTGTCAGTGTGCTGCTGATTACTAAAAGAAAGGGGACGAAAGGACACGTGCTATTATCATTGTGTGATTTGATGGTGTAAATTAGATGAGAGAATGTTTGTTTTTTTGGAGTGTATACTGTATATTAGGTTTGCCCACAGAACCACTATGTAGCCTTTTTATAGTGCTCTTTACAGTGATGGACTGACATTCATAATGTGATCAGAAACAGGACTCCAGAATGAATGATAATGTTGCTCTGTGTTCTGCTGGATGCGTCAATTAGCAAGTTGTTTGCCAACATAGTCCGGTCGGTTAGGAAAGAGCACTTCTTTATTTGGGCATTCTCTCCTTTATTGGACAATTAAACAGTGTAGAGGTGGACCGGAACCATCGGGGGATAGAGAGAGAGAGAGACGCCATATTGCGGTTATGTGCGGCTGTGACTGAGGCCCTGTTCAGACCAGGTATTAACATGCGTCCTCAGTGATCGGATCACAAGTGGACAGCTTTAAGTACAGGTGTGAACACACTCAAGACGCATTGAGATCGGATCTTTCAGACCACATTCAGAGGTGGTCTGGGCCACATATGGCCACATTCTTTTAGCAGTGTGTGTACGCGAATGTGTCCCTAGGCCACATTAAGGACCGCCTAGTCATCTGACGTCCCATTTAAAGAGGACAAAATAGAGATTAACGCTGATGTAGTCGTGTCGAATCCAGTCCTGCAGGGTGAGGACCTTCATGCCAGACTGACCAAGCCCAGAGGTTTGATGATCGAGTCCAGCACTCTGCTGCAGAAGAACAAACTGGAGGAGGAAGTCAAACAGCTTCAACTGAAAATAACCAGGCTGGAAAGGTGAGATTGATCAGTTTGAGTGTGGACGGTTCATGTTGTGATTCATTGCATCTGTTAGTCCTCCTAACAGATATTTTTCCACCTGTCACGTCAGCTTGCTGTCCAGTCAGCAGGCAGAGATCAACAAGTGGAAGAGCAGAGCCTACAAGCTGAAGGTGAAGAGCATGGCTGAGGCGGACAAGCCTTCATCGCCCTGCACTCCCACAAAGAGGGGTCATTCCTTGACCTCAGACGCCTCCAACTTCTTCAGCTCACCCAAAAAGTTTCTGGCTAATCCCAGGAAGGTCCTGGACCCTATCCTGGACTCTCCCAGGAAGGTCCTGGACTCGCCAAAGGTCTCTAAGCTCGACTCCCCCAAAAGCAGATTCTTTGATGTGGAAGGAAGCTCCGAGCTGCTGTCCAGAACCTGTCCCAGGCAGTTCTTTGATAACTCCAGCCTCGGTACCGTTCCAGGTAAGCTCCACCTAAACTTCACCATCCTGTGCTCTTGTTTGTCGAGTAGTCTTAACACCCTAACTGTTTGTTTTGCCAGAGGTTTTCCACGTACCTGATATACCAGACGCGGAGACGGGTAACTGCTGTAATATCAATCACTGAGGGTTTTGAGGTGTTGGGACTTGACCAGGTTTACACTGAGCCTTAAAACCTGAGGACTGATGCATGCACTCCTTCCCAAGCGGATGATTTAATTATTTTTTTTCTAATTAACCTGAGCAACATTTGGCTGTAGTTGAGTAGTCCCTTCAATGAGCAGGACCAGGCATTATATTTTAAACAAGAAAACAAGCAATGGGGAGGCTCATTTACCACACGGTTATTTAGAGTATGGATTGATCAAAAAACATACACAGGATAGGATTTTGTCTTTCAGTCAAAATGTTAAAATACCAGGTCATAATTACAGGATAATTAAATCCAGAATATTCAGTTATTGAATATATACTGTACATGCTTAATCAATTCAAATTGGGGAGGCTGGATCTGAGGTAAAGGTCTGTAAAAAAAACATTGTATAGTATTTAAAAAAAAATCCTAATATGGTATGTCGAAGAAAAAGTTTTAATATAGTATGTTGAAAAAAGTCATAGTATAGTATGTCGAAAAAAGTCAGAGTACGCTATGTCGAAAAAAGTTGTAAAATTGTCATAGTATAGTATTTTGGAAAAGTCATAGTATAGTATGTCGAAGAAAATCCTAAAAAGAATTCATACTATACTATGTAAAAAAAAAAAACATAGTATAGTATGTCGAAAAAAGTTGTAAAAAGGTCATAATAGCCTATAGTATTTTGGGGGAAAAGTCGTGAAAAAGTCATAGTATAGTATGTCGAAAAAAAGTCATGGTATAGTATGTCGAAAAGACGTTATAGCAGCCTATAGTATTTTGGAAAAAAGTCATAGTATAGTATGACATTTTTTTTATAGAATAGCATGTCGAAAAAAGTCATACTATACTATGTAAAAAAAAAAAAAAAGAACTCATAGTATACTATGTAAAAAAACGTCAAAGTGTAGTATGTCGAAAAAAGCTGTAAAAAATTCATAGTATACTATTTCGGAAAAGTCGTGAAAAAAGTCATAGTATTAGTATGTTGAAAAATACTTCTTTGTTTAGCTGAGCCTCAGAGGATTTATGTTCATTTTTGTCATTCGTAACAATTTAGCTATATTTTTCTTTTCCTGGTGAAAATGAGCTTCCATATTACAATAACTACTGTACCTAGTTTTAAATTCAAATGTTGACCGTACATACAAACGCAGGCTTCAGAGAGTGAGAGTGGGAGTGAGAGAGTGAGAGAGTGAGAGAGAGAGAGAGAGAGAGAGAGAGAAAAAATAATAGCACAACAGCTATAATAGTAATACAAGTAGGACTAATAATAATAATCAATAGCGGTAGGTATAATCGAGTAATATCTGTAATAATAACATCATTTATTGATTATTCAGTCCTGTATGCACACTGGCCTGTAATCCTGCACTCTTTTCTGGAGTGGAAAAAAAAACACAACACAATTCATAGTTGTCATGTTTCAAAAGGGAGAACGGTGAAGGAGGAGTATGTTCAGGAAGTCTAGTACTTTATCCTGTGATGGCACAATACTGTACATTTAATGAACTGAGCTGATATCAACACTGTTTGTCTTATTTAGTGGAAGTAAATCAGATAAAAGACACACTGACGGGTGACTGACACACTGTTTGTTATTGGCATATTAATACAAAAACTAATCAGACTCACATGTGGAAAGCACCGAGAACGGATTTGATGATGTTACCCGAGTACCGTTTTGTCTTATAGAAGTCTTGTGTGTTGCAGATGCAGCTGCAGGTGCAGACAGAAAGGAGGACTGGTGGCCTCGGTCTCCAAATCAAGAGGAAATGTGTAAAACACAGTAAAACGTTCCATGTCCAATCTTTTTTTAAATAGTTTCTGTCTTATACTGTTGTCATGTCTTTTATTCTATAATTCTTTCTGTCCTTAATAAAGTTCATAAAATGTATTAACTCTGTTGTCTCATTCACACTCGGTCCAGTTTCTTAAGTTTCCGTGAGCTAATCAGAAACTATAAATTGAAATGTTATGAAGGACTTACTGTATCTTGGCATGCATGACATGACCGTGTAATATTTTAGACGTATTTTACATTGTTCATATGCTGAGGTGAGTCTTGATTCTGTGGTGGAAAAAAAATGTGTGCAAATGATTCAACTGCAGAATATCATGTTGATTTGTGGGACATATTCAGGACAGTCCAGAATATTCAGTCATTGAATATATATACTGCACATGGGGAGGCTGGATCTGAGCCAGTGGTCTGTTCTAAAAAGGTGTCTCAGGTAACAAGTTGTTAATACCTCCAAAAGTGAGTAGAGACCATTTTCTTTCTTCTTTCGTCCCCCAGCACTAAAACTCCCCTTTCATACTGGCTTTCCTCCCACCTGTGGTGTACAGTTCAGCCTTAAAGGTCCCATATCGTGCTCATTTTCAGGTTCATACCTGTATTTTGTGTTTCCATTAGAACATGTTTACATGCTGTAATGTTCAAAAAACACATTATTTTCCTCGTACTGTCAGCCTGAATATGCCTGTATTCACCCTCTGTCTGAAACGCTCCGTTTTAGCGCATTTTGACGGAATTGCAACAGCATTGCGTTGCTTGGGTCCATGTGTACTTCCTGTCAGCTGATGACATTCACATACACTGCAACCAGGAAATAAACTGGGACACATTTAGAATGTTTACGTTTAAAATTGGGTCTAAATATTGTATACTTGTGACATCACAAATGGGCAGAAATCCTGACAGCTTGTTTCAAATGCAGAGTTTCTGAATACGGGCTGTGTGTACTTCCCTGTGGATTGAGTGTTTCGACACTTTCACAGTATTCATATAGGACTTAAGCCTGCTTTATAATAAAAAAACATGAATGAATCTCACTTTTTTATAATATAGGACCTTTAAGAGCCCTTACATTATTACATGTAATACAGGAGGGACTTATGATGGTGTTAATATCCCAGAATACCTCACTTTACCCCGATGTAGGGTTTAGATGGGAGCAGCGACTCTCTGGTTGGTTATATTATATAGGCTTTGGGACTTTTAAGAGTTTAGGCAACCAGACACATAAGAGAGACACAGACCTGAGGTTCCATGTAATATTCATCAGCAGTGTAATACTATCCGACTCTACGTCAGTCCATGTGTGTCCTCCTCCTCCTCCTCCCCCACACTGAGCGTGAACAGTACAGACCTATTTGCATTAGACAGCTCCATGGTGATGTTATTGTCTCTGTGTACACACTCATTCACACACACTTTTCACCTGCTGGGATGTTACACAGGTGATCTGGAGGAGGGGAGGCCTCCTGGTTTTATTCTGGTGAAAAGCAGACAGAAAGTGTGTGTGATACAGCCTGAGTGTGGTTGGATCAGGTTAGATCAGGTGTGGTTGGGTAAGGTGTGGCACACAGAGAGCTGTCCCTGCAGGTGAGGCAGCGGAGGACACACAGCTCAGCCCCGAAACACCACCTTCTGTCTGCCGTTATCCACCGACCACCGGGCACCGCCGGTAAGTTCTCTACTCTCACTTCTCTTTGACCAAAGTCTTCTCAGCGTTTTTGGAATTATTTAACCTTTTAAGTAAGATGAGATATGAGCATTATATAAAAAGCATTTTCTATTATAATAAATAACACTAGGCATATAGCTCACTGCAACAGTAAACATACAGTGAACAACATAATATCTATATTAGATTAATATCTATATCGTTAGACAGTGTTAAATGTTTCAAAGTCATTGTTAATTATATGGCTATATGTATATAGCCTATTGTACAAATTTGATTTGGTATTCTATGTTAATGTAGCTACAGATGTAACAATACATCAATATCATATAATAAATGTCTTTGTGTTACTATAGTATTCCTACGATTATATTCAGAAGATGAAGAATATATATAGGCCTAATTATCTAACAGTAATAGGCTACTATTACTTTAGTACCACTCACCCTGAAAAGCTTTCTATCGACCACAGGGGAGCATTTTATTTTTCATTTGGTATAATATAATATATTATATACAGGAATAAATGATACACGGGAACTTTACACTATGAAATTAGACCATGTCAACATTTCAGATCACTAAATTACTAACCATATTACCAACCTACAAACCATGGCTGGTGGTGTTGCACTAGATGTTGAGACCCAGCCGATTCTGTGACCTTATTATCACCGCTGGAAACATTTCTATTAAATGTTAACAGCTATCAGAATAAAAAAAAAGATGTCCTGTGAAAATCCTAGTCATGAATCTAATTGTCACAGAATTTAATGGGTCACAGAACTTGGTGTAACAGACTTTACAATCTGTAACCCCCTAAATGTGTGTGTGTGAATGCAGGACAACAATCAACCAGTCATTATGAAGGTTGGATAACCCACTGCCCCCCTCTGTTTGTGCTTATTTGAATATTTGCAAATTAGTTTGCTCAACTGAGGCACAGTATATATCTACCCATATCTACCCATCACACACACTCCTGTGTATATATATATATATATGTATATATATATATATTAGTGTATTAATGTTAAGAAACCAGAGGTCTGTTTCTGAAAGTGGGATTAGTGAAACGTCTGAGTTAGTTCAGCCTGAGATGAGGTAAACTCTGGGTTATCAGTTCCAGGAATAGAGGAGGCTTAGGGCGTTTTCACATTAGGTATGATTGCCCCCCCCCCCTCGTCGCTCAGCTTCCACATTAGTAAAGTTGTTCCGTACAAATATCGCCCAACCCCATCTACCTACTAATGTTTCTATTTTAAGGAACCTCTGGCCTGCCTTCCTGCTTTATCACCCACGGCCGTGTAGTTCAGAGGATGAGATCGCCGCATGCTGTGAGCATATACAGATTTCGGAGGAGACTGGTGGCGTTGAAAAAAGGCCTGACCTTTCACAAATACTCGCTGCCTGCTAACTTTACTCGCATTAAATAGCGGTCCACTCCCGTGTTTTGGTACGGTTGGCTTTAACACCTGATGCGAACCATACCAGAGTACACATGAACCGTACTCCAGACCACCTTTTCAAGTGGACTCGGGCACGGAGCAACGAAGCGTGCCCGAGTACGGTACGGAGCGCTCACACTAATCAATCGAACGCTGCAGCAGAGGCTTCGTTTAGTGGTGTTTATTACAAATCGTGCACGGTGCAGGCCTTTTCTATCAATCTGCATTATCAAAGAGTGATGGATTAGTAGGCTACCTATGTCAAAGATGTTAAATCATTTTCATAATGTAGTGCAATGAATGGAAATCAATAGTGAAAGTTAGTAATTTCTGGTAGATTTGTAAAAAAAAAAATTCAAAAATACTGGTACAGTATATTTCTGTAAACAATAGTTATTCCTGCTGTGTTATAATCAATTCCAACTCTAACAGTTGTTTTATTCCCCGACAGGAGACTCGGAGGAAGATGAACTGGGGCTTTCTGGAGAACGTCCTCAGCGGGGTGAACAAGTACTCGACCGTTATCGGGCGCATCTGGCTCTCCGTGGTCTTCCTCTTCAGAATCTTGGTGTACGTGGCGGCGGCTGAGCAGGTGTGGAAGGATGAACAGAAGGATTTCGTGTGCAACATCCAGCAGCCCGGCTGCGAGAACGCTTGCTTCGACCACTTCTTCCCCATCTCGCAGGTGCGCCTCTGGGCTCTGCAGCTCATCATGGTGTCCACGCCGTCCCTGCTGGTGGCCCTGCACGTGGCCTACAGGGAGCACCGGGAGGCCAAACACAAGCGGAAACTTTACAAGGACAAAGGGAGCATCGACGGAGGTCTGTTCTGCACCTACGTCATCAGCCTGGTCTTCAAGATAACCTTCGAGACGGGCTTCCTGCTCGCGTTCTACTTTCTGTACAACGGCTTCGAGGTGCCCATGCTGCTCCGCTGCGACCAGAGTCCCTGTCCCAACACGGTGGACTGTTACATCGGCAAAGCCACGGAGAAGAAGATCTTCCTCTACATCATGGGCTGCACGTCCATACTGTGCGTCGCTCTGAACTTTGTGGAGCTCATGTACATTGTGTGGAAGCAGCTGTGGAAATGTTTCACCAAGCGGTACATCCCCGTGGAGGGGAAGGCTGTCGGCCACTCTCGGCAGTCTGTTTCCATTGTCAACAAGTTTGCCTTCGCTGAGCCCACAGTAAACACAGAGAACAGACCCACACGGCCCGCATCCAACGCTGAGAACCAGCCTGTCTAGTAGAGTGGGCTGGCACTGACGGAGAGCTCAAAGTGAAACCAACATGGACACAGTTACCAAAGGTTTCTGTCAGTTGAGAAAAACAGGCCAAGTGATTATCAATAAAAAGATAGAGATAAAGAATATTTAATTTATATGAGAATAGAGATTAGTTATAGCCTATTAGGTAATCTATCTTTGTAAAGGTGACTGTTACATTTTAGATCATACTATTCAAATGCTACAATTGTATTGCTTGTGAACATGTTAAGTGTAATAATAAATTAATATATTCACATTCAACTAAATATGCTCATCTTTCAGTGAACTAGGGATGCACCCATCCAACTTTTTCAGTCCTAATACTGATACCTGGGCTTTGAGTATCGGCC
Organism: Sebastes umbrosus; assembly: GCF_015220745.1. Classification (NCBI taxonomy): domain Eukaryota; kingdom Metazoa; phylum Chordata; class Actinopteri; order Perciformes; family Sebastidae; genus Sebastes; species Sebastes umbrosus. The sequence continues at coordinate 22,615,405 of NC_051286.1, read as the reverse complement.
AAAACCGAATACCGATCAAATACCAGTGTTTAGGATAGGACAGGATGAACCGTATTAATCCCCAAATAAAAGGGAAACTGGTTTACCACCATGCACAAAAAACACAACACAATACGTCAACTACACAATAGATAACACCACACAGTTCATTGAAGGGAAATACATAGTTAGATCAACGATAAGGGGTCATAAAAGCTTAAAAGTCTACAGCCATTAAAAGCAGAAAGTGCATAGTGCGTTCAGTGAATGAATAAATAGTGAAAGGACACAGTGTCAACAATGTTCATTAAAAAGCCTGATCGTCCTGAACGTCTCAGTGGAGCCGGTTGCTCATGCAGCTCTTAATAAAGCAGCTGTTCAGCTCATCCTGTGACAGAACACCTGAAGCTACCTCCTGGTTCCTTTGCTATGTGATGGTCTCCAGAGAATCTGGAAACAGGCCAATAATAGATCCGGCCTTCTTGATCAACTTATTGATCCTGTTCAATATCCACAGCTGTAATGCTGCCACCCCAACAGACAACAGCATAGAAAAGAACTCTTGTTAAACAAATATGTAAAAGAGGCCTCATCACTTCAAATGACCTGAGCTTCCTGAGGAAAAACTGTCTAGACTAGGCCCTCTTTAATATGACATTAGTGTCCTCCTTCCAGTCCGGCTTGTAGTCCACATGTAGTCCGCCACTTGTCCTTTAATCAGGACAACCTCTGATTTTTTTCCATTTAAAATCCACAATGAGCTCCTTCGACATTAAGAATGATGTGGGCTTCCTCACACTGTCTGACAGATCAGTCCATTTCCTCCTGGTAAGCTGAACTGCCAATCAGGGATGCAAACATGTATGTTGAACAAAAGAGCGGCCCGTGAAAGGGTAATATCATATAACCATGTGATGACAGCCTGGACTATATGCTTTAATAAATAGGAAAAAAACTAAATTTGTTTCCTCTGGCACATTCTTCTAATGCCACTATTCAATCATACATTATGTATACAGTGTATCATTTTAATAAAATAACAATGTTAGATTTTTTTATTTTTTCGACATGCTATACTATGACTTTTTTATTTTTTCGACATGCTATACTGACTTTTTAATTTTTTCGACATACTATACTATGACTGTTTTTAATTTTTTCGACATAGTATAGCATTAAGATACTATGACCTTTTTTAATTTTTCGACATGCTATACTATGAACTTTTTTATTTTTTCGACATACTATACCTTGACTTTTTAATTTTTTCGACATACTATACTATGACTTTTTTTTATTTTTTCGAAATACTATAACTTTTTTTAAAATGTCGACATGCTATACTATGACTTTTTTATTTTTTCTACATACTATAGTATGACTTTTACATTTTTTTGACATGCTATACTGACTTTTTTCGAGATACTATACTATGACTTTTTTAATTTTTTACATATACTATACCTTGACTTATTATTTTTTCGACATGCTATTCTATGACTTTTTTTCGACATGCTTTACTATGACTTTTTAATTTTTTTTGACATACTATCCTATGACTGTTTTTAATTTTTCCGACATGCTATACTATGACCTTTTTTATTTTTTCGACATGCTATACTATGACTTTTTCTCAACATACTATACTATGAATGTTTTCAATTTTTTCGAAATACTTTACAATGACTTTTCTTTATTTTTCCGACATGCTATACTATGATTTTTTTTATATTTTCGACATCCTATACTATGACTTATTTAATTTTTTTTGACATACTATACTATGACTTTTTTATTTTTTCACATACTATACTATGACCTTTTAAAAAAAAATGACAACCGACTATACTATGAGTTTTTAAATTTTATTTCCGAGATGCTATACTGACTTTATTTTTTAGACACTATACTATTTTTTTTCCGACATGCTTTACTTTGACTTTTTATTTTTTTGACATACCATACTATGACTTTTTAAAAATGATTCCGACATGCTATACTATGACTTTTTTTCGAGATACTATACTACGATTTTTTTTATTTTTTCGACATACTATACTATGACCTTTTTTTTATTTTTCGACAATCTATACTATGACTTTTCTATTTTTTCGACATATTATGCTATGACTTTTTTTCGACATGCTATACTATGACTGTTTTTCGACATACTATACTATGACTTTTTTTTGACATACTTTACTATGACTTTTTTTTTTTTTTTTTCGATATGCTATACTATGACTTTCTTTCTCATTCTCAGTCAACTCAACTTCTATAAGCACAATATAAATAAAGATAATTCAATAATTTGTTCATTCATTATCATTGGCAAGTATGGAAAATGAAATGTTAATAGCCAACTTACAGAAACATTGCGTTGTCCACCTTCTCTTTCTCTCTCAAACTCAAACACGCACGCCACAGTGGCGGTACGTCATTTTAATACCCTCCATGCCACCTTCCATGCACTATCAAGAGGTTGTGGTCATTTCACGTATTTCTGCACACACACCGCAAGCTGTGGCGCTCAAGTCCACGTGTGTGAGCTGTACGCCTCACTGTGTGGAAGTGACTGGGATCATTCTTTTATGTGTCAGACAACATGAGGCACGACTTAAAACACTGCTTTACTAACTTTGTAAAATAAAATGAAATAAATACAGATATAAATTTACTTAATTGTTATTTATTATACAATTATCGTACACCAGCAACTTGGTAAAAAATCTTCAAAACTAACAGGAATTACAATTCAAGTTTAAACGTTTTTAATGCAGCAACAAATTGGTCAAAACTTAAACAGGAATTAAAATTCCACTAGATATAAATGTATGTAGTTATTAAAAGAATCGATCGGCCTTATTGTCACCGATACCGATCCAGCGATTTGAGTCAGTTATCAGCTGGATATCGGTGCATCCCAGTGATCACACAGTTCATCAGCTTCTCTGCTATGAGCTGCCGTTTTCATTGTCCGTTCACCCAAGACGAGAGAACTGACAACCACAACATCAATTGACCCCTTTAAAGAATTTGCTCCTCTGTCATCACACTATTAATAACTTGTTCTGAAATGTATTTCACTCAAGTTAACAAGTACTACATGGTAGGCCTTTGTTTAAAGGCATAGTTCAACATTTTGGGAAATACAGTACGTCTGACTTGAGCACAAAAAAGCAAATATGCAAATAACTGATATACAAATTAAGAAACATTAAAAAAAATACTGATTTCTGAGTATTTAAAAACAAAGAATCCCATTTTTCTAGTTCAGAAATTATAACTACAGCATAGAGCCCATTTGTTTTTAATAATTCAAGAACTTCCACAATCATTTTCTATTCAGTGTGCATACAGCAGCTCCAACCTTCAAACCATAAACTCCTGAACTGCAGTTTATCTAACCAAATGACAAAATGATGAAAAACAAGTCAAACTGGTTGTAAAAAACTGTTCATTTAATAGTAAGACTGCTGGTGGCAGTAGGTGATTTCAGACTATATAACCTACACACAATAATCAACATTTTCAAATCACAAACTACACACAACAATACAATCCATTTCAAAGTCCATTTGTCTCAAAGCCCCATGGGGATTATTAAGACATCAAAAAGGTGATGTCATATTTCAATGTTCAGGGAACTTGTTGACAGTCCATAAATAAAAACATGCTATATACTTTTCCATAAAAAAGACAAAAGTTGTACAGATAAGTACAGTATAATAAAAAAAAACGTGTTTTTTTTATAATAACTGGATGTGTAAAAAATATTTCACATGTAGGGCACCAGTACGTAGCAGATTTTACTCATTCTTATCCTGAGATTCTGCTTTACAAAAACAACAAAAAAAACAAGTTAGTCACTTTTTTTTTTTTTTTACAATACCACTGTGGGCTGCATCTCCTGCAGCTGTTTCAACATAAGGTCAGTGGAACCTGAAAAGGCCCCGTCTATAAATATTTTGACCTTACTAAGTGATTTCAAATTCTGACGGTTGCTGAACCTGACATAGGTGTCTTTGCTGTTCAGACTGGATGTCTTTCTCGATGTCTCTGGTACATCAGCCTTCCTCGCCAAGGGATGTTCACATTTATTTGACTGTTCCAGGAATTTTAAGAAAGACATTTCAAATCCCATCGGTTTAAAAGAGGCCAGCGGAACGTTCTCCTCCGGCATTACCGCAGGGCTAGAGGAGTCGGATTCGTCGTCCCTGCTGTAAACTACGTCGACCTTGGTCGTACGTGGAATTTTCTTGCGTTTCGCCGCTTTTCCGATCAGTTTTCGTGGACGTCCTCGTTTGCGTTTGAGCACCACAGAGCCATCGGAACTTTCATCGTTTGATAATTTGCTGTCAAACAATGTAGCAGGGGACCCTGCTGAGGCCCTTTTGCGTAGGACAGGCTTTGAGTATCCGTATTCCCCTGCTTCCAGGCCAGTGTCTGCTGTCAGTTCGTTGTCCGACAGGTCAGAGGTGTTGTCTGATTTGGAATCATCACTCCTGATGGAGCGGCACTTCTGCCTAGGAAACTTTTTGCAGAATATGAAGTGACTCCTTTGCTGTTCCAGGTACTTTTCTGACAGTCCGTGTCCCACATAATGTTTTAATATGCTCCGCTCTGATTTCATGACTGAATCGCAACCTTTTATCATACAGGGGTATTGTAGAGGAAATTTATTAGTGCACATTGAAGATGCCTCCACTTTAGATTTCAAGGAGGGTTTTCCATATTTAGTCCAGTGGTTGCTTTTTGCCTTGCTAACTCTCTTTGTGTCACTTCCCCTCTGTAGGATCTTTTTATTGCTCTCGATGTTTTCCTTCCCATTACTTGTCTTGGTAATTTGGTAATGTAAAGGCTTTGAGTTTTGTTTCATCATTGGTTCTTCTTTTATCTGTTGATTCTTTAGTTTAGGCTGGTACAGGTCCTGATGCTTTTTCATGACATGTCTGAGCAGGTTTGACTTTGTGGCATACGAAAGGTCACAGCCTTCAATTTCACACTTGAACGTGCCGTTTAATTGTTCAGGTTTCGCCAACTTCATGTCTTTATGCTGTTCTTTGACGTGCCCTATATACTTCCAGAAAGCCGTGAAGGTTGCTGTGCATCCTTGGTGGCTACAAGCGAACTTGCCGAGCTTGATGCTGGACAAGATATTGCCAACCTTGTCAAGACTGAATTCATGCAGCTGAAGATAATGCTGCAAAAGGTTGGGAACTTCTACGAAAACTCGGGAGCAGTCTTTGACTTGGCATCTGAATTCCGAAATTTGGGGGATCTCTGCCTCTGGCTCCTCCTCATCGTGGTCCATTATTTCATCCGGTCCATCACTCTGGTCCTGCTCTTTGTTCACCTCCAATGCTGACAAAGCAGACTGGTGAACAGCCCTGTAGTGGAGGATCAGATTGTGCTGGATGGTGAAGGCTGCCACACAATCTTGATGAACGCAACGATATGGTCTGTACTTACTCATGGCATCACCTGAGATGGGCTTCTTCTCTTTTGTCTTCTTGGTTATGTCTATGCTTGACTTAACTATTGCCTGCCTGTTGATAGCAGATTGTTTGTCGAGAGATGGAGGCGCATTAGCTCGAGGTGCGGCAGACAGAGCCTGGGTGAGAGGAGCCGACACTTTGGGCAAATGGACTTGAACTTGTTTACCACTCACGCGTTGAGTGCGCACCTTGGGCAAGGTTCTTTGCGGTCCATGTGACCACTGGTGTGCTGCCATCCCTGCTTGTACTGACTGAAAGGTTGATGTGGAGGTATGGGCCTGCACTGGTGGAGTCATTGCTTGGTTGTGCATGGGAGCTGTTTGCAAGGGGTGAATGACTGTGGAGCGACTGTCATCCTGACATTTCTGATTAGTCATGTCAATGTTTGTGAGCGATACAAATGCCTGTAATGGGTATTCACGTTTTACTGCATCTTGGAGTGAATTGGCCATTGTGGTTTGAGCTTCTGTAGAAAGAGAGTTTTGAAGAGCAGCAAATGCAGCGGCTTTGGCCTCTCTGCGCTTCAAATCTAGATCTGCAATTTCTTTAGCTGCCAATTTGTGAACTGAATGGTAGTGAGCGCGAAGGTTCGAGTTACGAGTGAATCTTTTACTACATTTTTGACACTTGAAAGGAGCATATTGGCCGTACCTTTTTTTAACCACATTCACCATCTCAATTGTGTAGTTGTGAGTTTTGGAGAGGTGTTTCCAAAGTGCTTCACTTGACATGGAACTAAATGTGCAGTACTCATTTTCACAAGCAAACGGCTTGACGAAGTTCTTTGCAGGACTTGTATGGATTTTCGGAGTACTACTGCTACTTTGTGTCACGGGAGCTGGCTGTTGAACGATCTGTTCAGATATTTCTCTGACCAAGTCAAGCCTTTCAAATGCACTTTGAATTTCTGTCATCCACTGTTGCTGGCTGGCAGATAACTGAGTGGGCTCAAGATCTGCATCATTTGCCAGAACGCCTGTGGAGCTCAGTACCTCTGGCTGCGGGGTGGTCGTCTCTCTGAAACAAGTAAAGCTCTGTGTGTTTAGTAGTCGTTCGACTTCGTCATCGTCTCCTGGGATGATTGTAGAGTTTTCTTGAATGATTTGTCCTTGACTAGCTGAGTCACTCTTTGCATCACAAGACATTTGATGAAGTCCATAATTATCAGAAGGACTGCACATTGGGTCAAAAGACATGGGACTCTTTGAATTGGCATTAGGGTCGGTGTTGCTTGAATGGCATAAGCTGTTTCTACGTTGAAAGTCGCCAGCCAAAATCTGCTCCCGCAGTCTCTTTTTAATATCTTGCTCAGTTGTCATCCTTTGCATCTCAGCCTGCTTGCCACTTGTTGTTGCACTAAGCTGACTATCAGGTAACAGTGTTTGCATCGCCTGGTTAGAATGTGGTGTCTGAATGGTTGTCTCAGAGTTATACCCTTCACTGTGGTTTGTGGGAACACTTCCAGGAACAGCAGTGGAAGGGTTTTCTGTGAGAATCTGAGAAAGAAGTGGGTCAGGCTGAGGATAAAGGGCTGTACTATACGAGTTGTCCTCTCGCTTCAGCTGGACATTTTCTGTATGCTGTATGACTGAGCTCCCTGGCAAGCGTTCACCCGCTAAATAGGGAACACAAGGGTTTTGGAACAATGACTGGCCAGCTGGTGTGTTCACAAAAAGCTCGGACAAGTTGGATTCAGCCATGATTTGTTTAAGAATGTCATCACTTGACTCACCCTCCCCATATTCTGGCAAATTATCTTGTGAATAGTTAGGGGTGGGATAGTCTTTTACAGCTGTTGAACCATTTGTTACTGACTGATGAGGCTTCTCCTGATAAACAGCAGAAGGATTATAAGACAACTGTGGCTGAGCAGTGCTAACGGTTTGCTCTGAATTGAGAAGGTCAAGAAACGATGCTGGCAGGTCTGTGTTCAATTCTGAGTCTTCATATGGTTTGCAGCTTGCACGCTTGGACAAATGGCCTCCAAGGGATTTGGGACTATTAAATTGTCTGTAACACCTGCAACAAACAAATTTGCCATCCCTAAGAATAGCTGGCCATTTGGTTCTTTTGTTTTTTCTGGCTGGCTTTTGATTTTCAGGATTGTTTTCAGAGACGCCATCTTGAGGTTGGTTGTTAATGTGTTTTTGGCTTGCTGTGTCTGGAGAGGAAAAATTAGACTGCACATGACTTTGCATTGATTTTGTTTTTTCTCCTGCCCTGGAACCGCTTTGCATCTGTGATGTATATGGTGTAATAGGGTCTTCAGCTTGTTGGGACACATCCTTAGCACCATCGATGTACGAGGGCAAAACACGCTGGGATCCATTTGCCATAAGTGGTGACTGCAAGGACTCTGCTGGTCTGTTCATTGTTGAGCCAATCATAGAGCAAGACGGGACACTAAGTGGCAGAGCAGCACTTGTAGAGTCGACTTGTGGCATCACTTGCATGTTAGATGGATAGACTTGGGAAGAGCCACAGTTTTGAATTTGTTCACTTCCAGGGGCCGAGAGCCAATTTTGACTACCTGAAACGTGGGACTGTGTCGTGATTGGATTCGAATCCCTTCCTAGCTGAGAGAGAACAATGGGATTTAAAACATTTTCCATTAGGAGTGAAGCATTCTGGTTGCGGGCAGATGAGGAATGGGAATGTAGAGAACTACAGTTTGCCCTTTTACCCATATTAATATAAGGAGTTGATTGGATAACGTTCTTCCTCTGAACTTCACAAACTGGTACTCTGTTGCCCAGCTGGTTCTGAACTGAGGCGACTGAACTGGGACGTCCAACAGATGACGTGCTTGGTGCTGGAGCGTAGGTTATCTTGATTTTAGTTCGGGCAACTTTCCATTGCTCATAGAAATCTGGGTGAACTGTTTTCATGTGCTTGGCAGCACTTCTGTAGGAACTGTAGTGCCTTGTACATGTTTCAAATGCACAGTGAAATCGCTCTCTGTGTCCCGGAGGGGGACCTGTGCTAGTTGAGGTTGTCAGAGAGTTCTCTGATCTGTTCCCAGTTAGTGGCTGAGGGGTTACTGTTGGAGGAAGTGGTTGTGACATTGCTGGCTCTATGGAGTTCTGGGGCGGTATTAATGTTGACATGGCGCTACTACACATTGGCCCTTGCAATGGTAAGTTACAGTCAGAGTTGTAACTCGTTGATCCAGTATTTACATTACTGGGGAACATTTGTGGCTGGCCTCGCAAGACATCTGTATTACAGCTATGTGGCACGTTACCTAAATGAGCTTCAAATGGAGGTACTGGTTGTGTCTGTTGAGGTGGTCTCATATTATCAAAAGAATGACCACCTGAACCATGTCTGTGTGGATTAGGATCAGACAAATGGGAATTTGCAGGCTGAATCACAGAATTATTTAAACTCTGTGTCTGACTGGTGGTTGAACAAGGCAAATCTTGTGATTCCTGTTTGACTCTGTGTTGTCCAAAGGTTTCCACAGGTGCTTGTGAAGATTTCAGCAAACTCTCAATGGACACGGGCAGCCTTCCATTGTTTGAATTAACAGCACTCTCAGAGTTCCAGTTTTCTTGGGAATTCTCTTGTTTAAGAGGAGAGTGACTGGAGAGCATTTGTTCAATGAGTGAAGGGCCAGGCTGCATATTTTGTGAGATCTGTTCACAGGATGGGCTTTCCTCTTGAGCGGCATGCCCTCCCTGGTGCAAATCCAGCTGGAGTTGTGAATGGAAAACCTTTCCACAATCCACAACTTTACAAGTGAATGTTTTATAATGCTGTGCCTCGTGGTCATAGAGTTTGAAGGCCTCATTGAAAATCTTTCCACAATTTGAAAACATGCATTTAGCCTTAAAAACAGAATGTGTTTTCCTGTGTACAAGGAGTTCAGTATTGGACAGAAAACTTGCCTTGCAGTTCAACTGTATACAGATGTAAGGCCTCACACCACAGTGGACCTGTAAGTGATCATTAAGATGGGTGACATTAATAAAGTGGCGGCGGCAGTACTGGCAAACAACCTTTTTGCTCTGCATTTCGAGGAAAGTCTTAGCTTCCTCGTTCTCCCCGTGAGCTTTAACGTGCGCAACAAGATTTCTGAAAAACTTGAAGCTCCTTCTGCATTTTCCAACAGGGCACACGTTGGTGTCATCACTACTCGCTGTGCTACACCTAGCCAATCTGGCCTCAACATTCTGACTCAACCCCCCACTTTGCCCTAAGGAACCACCATTTTCATGAAGTTTGTTTTCTGTCTTGGCCTTTAATGCTGCAATAACAGGTGCAGCTGTTTTGGGATTAGCCAATTTCTGGTTTGTTTTCAGGGCAGTCATCCTTTCCTTGCATGACTGTTTAACATGTGATGTTACATGGGGAAGCAATGTGTCTTTTGAGGTAAAGGTTTGAGTACATATTGGGCAGCTGTATTCTCCACCGCTCAGATGAGTCTGTGCATGGCGTACAATTCTGTGACCGAGAAACTCTTTGTCACAGAGCACACAGTACTGCATATACACCTGCCAGTTTCTGAACCTGGCAGATATGAAACCTTTTTCTCTCAGTTTCTTCATTTCTCTGTTTTTCTGTCTCTTGTCTGTTATATCGCTTAGTTCATAAGTGCCGCTGACATTGTGATCTGGGATATTCCTATACCCCCCCTGACTGAAGAAGTCTTCCTCTTCTTCGGGGTCCTCAGTATCATTCAGCAAGTCAATGGATGACACTATTGAAGCTTCTTCACCCATTAGTGCTAGACAATGACGCTTAAGTGTTTTCCAGTCCCAGAACTCCGGGTCGAAAGGCCACTGGGTTTTGAAAACCAGCAGGAGCTCGCAGCGTAGAGAGTTGGGAACAGGCATATTCTCCTCCTCTAGTTTCTGATCTGGTTCATTGTAAAGAGTCTCCACAGCATAGTATGAATCCACTGTGGGCTCCAAAAGGAACTCTGTCAGTTGGCAGGCTCGCTTGACCTCCAGGTCAGTGGGAAGCAAGCAGGAAATAGTTTTACACACAGTGGCCTTGGTGTTTCCATCATTTGAGTCCATTCGCAGAGCCCTTATGCACATTTCAATGCACACTGGCAGTCCAGCGGTGTCAATCTATGAAAAAGAGGAATCCGAGTAATTTAAAGCTGCCAAACACATGGAGCACCTGGGACCACAATTGATAAAGCAAATTCAAAGAAACACTTCCAATAATCCAGGGTTATCCCCTGTTTGGCAAAGCAAAGTTACCAGCAACAATGCAAAATTAAAAGCTACAAGCAGCGATGAACAGGCCCACGCACCTTCCCGCGTGTCGGGGGTACTGGCCCACACTTTGATAATACAGCTGACTGTTTACTGACCTCTGATTGGATGACCTTGATGAGGAACAGGATGTGGTACACAGTTTTGGAAAGTAAGGACATCTGGCGGCATTTGTCGAGGAAGGCCTGCTCTGATGGCTCCAATCGCTTCAACAGCTTGCTCCAAAACAGAGTGAGCTCCCTGGTTTGAAGAAATGGAATTCATTGCCCATTTATTATCTGTGATGTCCTAATATCTATTGATTCATCTATTCAGGCTCACACTGACCAGTCAGCCTCTCAATACTACCCCATTTATCAATGACACAAACACGTAATAGAAGAGCTTCATCAGCCAAGGACAGAGTATGGATTAACAACACTACATACTGATTAAGTGATTCAATATGTGGACTGAAGACAAATTCTGCATTAAACTTGAACATACATAATATTTTTTTCAGTATGATATTTCTTCACACCAGCTACATATGAAATTTGACATGCAAAGCTGATTAGTTTAGTTAGTTAGTTGGATAAAAATGCAGCCGTATTAATTTCATATAAAAACAGGTGAAGATTCTGGGACTAATACAATCACTGTTATTTGGTTTTGCCCTGTCAAGAATAAATATTTTCTTCCCTCCATAAAACAAAGAAACCTCGTGTAGATGAGCATCAAATGAGGTGGCTTGTGTTTTCTTACCAAGCACAGTATGTATCTCCTTGGAGAAGCTGTCGGGTCAGGAAGGCTGAGCATAAGCTGAAAGCTGCCCTCTCATCTCCGTCTGACTCCAGGTTGCAGATCATCTCTAACACGTCGCGGCAATCCTCCTTTGAAAGCTGTACAGATAGATACCATATATACAGTAATTAGGTTTCACTGGTAAACAATATCTATCCACTTAAGGAAATACCTACATGCTTCATTTTCCAATATTTATAAAGAAGGAGGCACCATCAATGCCTCCAGCCTCTCAAAATGCTTTCAAGTGTAGTCTGCCATCTTGTGGATGAGGAAATTATTACAGGAAAGTCCTGTAACAGTTGACACAACACAACATGGAAATGCTGTACTGTACAAATACTAATGTAATGCAAAACTCTATTAGGTGAAATTACATCTTTATTCACATCCTTTAGGTGTGATTGGATCCTTTATGCACAAAACACAGGCTCTTTGTTGTACATTTTTTTATCATACACAAATGAAAGTCAGTAAACTCAACTATCCAGCTTCACTTACCTCATCCATCAGCTGGTCTGGTTCTGAAGTAGAACAGAGGCAGACGAGGTGCATCTGCTTGAAAAGTCCCTTCCCTTGGAAGGCAGGACACTCGGAGCATGCCTTTGCCAGCAGCGCAGCCTTCCCCAGCTGATTGTCCTTCATCATCTGCTTCACTCTCATCTCCAACAGCACCAGCCCCTCCTGCACCAGAAACTCCTCAACTGAAAACCAGTGGGAATATTCACATTGTGTTGGAATGTTTTTTTTACATGTGCAACAAGAGTACACCCATCATGTTAAATAAAAGATGAAAATTCTTGACAATGTCATATTTTCTTCCCAGCCGAGACCGCCATCACCGGCGGAGCACCGCTCCACCATCTGTCTCCCTGGTCCCCGGTGAAATGCCTAATCGTGAACACTGTGCCGAATTCATTACACAAGTGCAGAGAGCAAAAAGTGTGATATATATTTATATTTAATAGCGCAAATCAACGAATAGACATTTCTCTCACAAATTAGTGGTATTTTCTTTTTAATTTAAAAGGAACATGTAATGTTTTATACTTCTGATGAATATAATCCAATCAATCTTATTTCCATATATGTATTTTGTATATACAGTTTCCTTTGTTAACACCTTATTTTGAAAACCGGACGTAGTCACACGTGTATACTTCCGCTAACTTTGCCGAGGTCGTCGCTAGCTTTCCCCGTCAGCTCCATTCTCTTTATACATCCATGGTCAGCTCTGTTTGACTGTATTTACCATAAATGTCAGTATATGGGTGCGCTACAGTTGTAGCGTCACAGATTTTACCACAAGGATGCGAGTGGCGGCTGGCTTGACCGCACATTAACATTTTGATGAGCGCACGCATGACCGTGCGTGCACACAATGGTTGGTTAAACCACTGTTCATTCGACCTGAAGAGAAGTTTGTTGCATTTTATTTCATGTTAAATGTTATTGCTCTAACTTTTGCTTTGAAAATGAGAACAGAAGCAGCATGTTAAACCACTGTTCCTTGAATAGAAGTTTTTTTTGTTTTTTTTTTGTTAAATATTGCATTGCCTTGTAGCTTGAGAACTGAAGCAATTTTTATTATTTTCAAATAAAACGTGTATGTATTTGTCATTAATCATTGTGTTTATATCCATAATTAATTTATCCCCGATTCCCTTACAAGAAAAAACTTTGAGGAATCCTGACTAGCACTGTCCAGTATCCAGCTATTTATTTCACAGTCACACTGATTGAATTTTTTGGCTAAAAATAGTTACTGTATCGATTTTAAGTCATTGAATTGTATCGTATCACTCTAGATGAGCCAAATATCATCCTTGAATAATATCGGAACCATGGAAAGTGATACGTATCGTATCGTTGTAAAACCAATTTGTCATACCCTTAGTGTTAAATTCAAAACATTTAAATATGGCATCCGTACATTGTTGTGAATTTAATTAATAGTAGCATAAAAACAGTTGTCATGAAAACTATGTTCATCTGACAGAGATCATAAAAGACAGCGACATCGCTTTAAAATGACGGCTCAGGGGCAAGGATGTCTCATTTTGTTAAATGATTGTTGCCTTGACTCCTCTCTCCTCTTCTTTGCCTCTTCTGCTCGCATCTCCCGAGGGCGGGACTAAGATGCAAGAAGAGGAAGCGAGGAAACAAATCGAGGATGTACAAACTGGGAAATGAGAAAGGGCTACAGGCCTGTGTAAGAACTCTGAAAACCAGCGGAAATGCTCACCTTCTTCAGTCTGTGGGTTTTCATCGGACAGAAGGCCTTGCAGGACGAAGTTGGTCCAAACACCATCATACTGGCCCAAAGCAAAGAGCAGGGACAGCTGAGTGATTCCATTTTCCTGCAGCTTACTGTAAGCAAACTGTACACAATAGGAAAACTCCATGAGACAAAATGCAGAGGATACAGTATGTGACTATCTAAAGTTTAAGTCCATCAAGTCAAGCTGTTGGTAGTTTGAATTGCAAATGAAAAGCAAACTGTATGGAAACGTTATGGAAAAATTAGTTGAACTAAACAGGCCATGAACCTTGCATGTGATAGAGTAAATCTAGTTTGAAGGAAATTTCCTCACTTGAATCTGAAGACCTAATAACAGTGTTTAATGCATTTTGTGGATATTAAAGCAGACTTTAACTAAATTCTTAGCAGTACAAGATACTGTAAAAACAAAAGGAAGTTGCGGGGTGCATTGTCATGGGGTGCCAAACTTGAGTTTTAGTCTTAGGCCTTACAATTATTTAAGATAAATCCACATTTCTTTCTTAAAATGAGAATCTTCAGCTTTACCTGCACACATGACTTGAATTCTTTCCATAAGCCATCTGGAACGTCCGTCTTCAGTGAGAGCAAAAGCTCTGCAAAACTCCTGCAGAACGAACGGGCAATCAACAAAAACACAATATTGATCTTCGCCTGCACTTTAAACATGACTGACGAAACTTTGATAGAATTAACAAAGAAATATAACTCATATAATTTAGCTTTTTGTAACAGGGTTGCATTCAGCATAATGATGATTGATTATGGGGGTAAACCCTAAATCTTATTTGCAGTTAATCACATCTTTAATGGTACTTACAGTGAGAGCCTCTCAACCACAAGAGGAACATTTTCACATTGCAATGAGAGGTATGGAGAAGCCTGGGCATAACTCAGCAGTGCAGCTATGTACACTTCCACCAGCGCCAAAGGCTCTTCCTCTATCCTCCAACGGCCTGCATACTCCAGCAGAGTCTAAAGAGACGGAACCACAGTCATTCCTTTACTAAACAACCATTTTTGCACTGACAACTTTTACCAGCAGTTTGAAAATATAAACAGAAAGTTGGGTATTTAGCACAAGCAGTTATACCCATAGACATATATACATAGAGACATTATTGGCCTAATGTTACAAACAGACACAGAGTGAAAACTGGGGCTCCCCGTCCACACCGCTCGAAGCTGCCGCTGACAGCAGCCCACCGAGTCAGTCCGTGTGCGCGTCGGCTTGGGAATATAACCGAGTGAGTGAGTAAGTTAGTTCGTTAGTTGAAGGACAACATTAGGCCGATGATGTCTGAGACGATTGCCTCATTAACGTTATGGTTCCCTAGTAGCATTGGATTTAAATCTAAAATATTGCCAAATATGCGCGTTTGCTTTTCGCCTCGACACCAAATACTCCGCCAACTCTCTCGTCCTGTGTGTGAAATCTGATCCTGCTACTCTGTGCTGAAACCCCGTACAGAGCAGACACTTTCACTTTCAGTTTGTAATGTCTGTCGTACCACTATGTATTGATAACACGGCGAAATTTAATTAAATGGGTTTTATTTCTATAAAAAAAGGAACACAGACTACTGCGGCAAGTCTAATGTCCAAACTCCTCAGGTGAATAAATTGTTGGAACAAATAGGACTGACGAGAAACATCATAAAGAATCAAACCCAAATTGTGAAAAACTGCAATTTTCATAGAAAATTTAAGAGAAGTTAAATTATGAAGAATTAAGAAAAGCTTTGATGTGGTGGTCCACTGCACAGCATTTAAGTGTCTTCTTAACCAAGAGCTGTTCAATTCTCAAACACATATTACTAGATTGATTGAGTAACTTGAATGCACTTATGGCATGTACAATGCATATAATATATGATCAGTCAGATTGCGCTTGGGGTTAAAGAAAAAACAACAAAAAGCAAAAGAAAACAAACTTAAATTAAGAACCGTAGTTTGTAAATGAAAAAAAAAACATGTGTAAATACATGTGTAAATATATGTTCATGTCTTTTGCTGTAAAATATGCAATACATTTTTTCTTCACAAAATGGAGGCATAGTGGTTAGATATGCCTTCCTTCATAATGATTTATTCTGATGAGAAAACAAAGATAAAACAACTACTGAATTGTCCTGCTTATGTCATCCTAGACATAATGCCGATTCATGCTGACCTTGGTCAGAAAAGCAAATGCAGTCTTGTCAGGCAGGAGAAAGCAGCCTGTAGGGAAGTGTAAAGACAGCTCTATTTACAGAGCATGCTCTCTGCTTCTAGGATGTCTTAACTTCAGCCAACACACTCATGGTCCTCCACCCACAGCTTATCCCTCTGGGCTCTTTACTCTACTTTTAACCAGGGTTCGAGCCTAAGGACGTCCCTCCTCCCAGGGCCGACAACGATCCGCGATTAAAATGAAACTGACTGCATGTTTTGTGTAGCACACACACTTCTTATTAAAGCTCCTTTATAAGGGACCTTTAAAATGGACCACCTATTCTCATTTTAGTGACAAAGTGACAAACTGCTACTCAGCACCCCACCGCCCAAGCCTAGTCAGGAGTGGTGGATGAGTTCAGATCAGAGCAGAGAACCTGCTGCAGGAGTGGCGGCTCTCTACAACAACAGCTGATGGGGAAAATAACAGATCATGACAAGAAAACTATTTCTAATAAAAATGACGGAAGTTGTTTAAAATCTGTTATCGGGTCTTATGAAGCTCTTTCCGTGACAGACTCCTTCAGCCGCGATGTGTGAAGGAGAGATACTGCAAGTCCTTCTGCTGCTGGAACACCTACAACTAACACAGATTTGAACTAGATGGTGAAGAAGGAAACTAAAATATAAAACTGTTAATCTGTTATCTGTCTTCACTCCAGCAATGTTGACATGAATCAGATCAGTCCGATCGGCTGCAGCGTCCAATCAATAACCGATATTCAATATGGAGGCGTTTCGGTCGGTAAAAGACTTCCGTGAAGGCTGCTCTCGTGTATCCTCGCTAATGGCTCCTCAGAGATCCCTCCTCGCTCCTCCATACAGGAATACGACTTTGGGACGGTCTTCAAGATGGCGCACCGGAACAACTTCCGGTTCAAGCGATGATGGAGGGGCGAGGAAACGACAAATAAGAGACTTGGGATGTACCCATTGTCGGACGATGGACAGTACCATTATGAACTGAAATTGTCTGCTCTGTACGGAGTCTCAGCTCAGAGTAGTAGGAGTCAGATTTCACACGCTTATCATTGGATGAGAGAGAGTTGACAGACGATGAAGGGGGGATTTAGGCCCTGTTCAGACCTGGTATTAACATGCGTCTTCAGTGATCGGATCACAAGTGGACATCTGTTCACACCTGGCATTAGAATGCGTCTCCACATGCGTCTTGAGTGGCCACTTGTGATCAGATCTCACTTCCCCGCTCTATATGCAAATAAAACACGTAGTAAACACATGGCTAATACAGCAGACGCTGTGACGTAATATTACATGAATGTCAGTAGTAATATCCTACATATTTGTGAATTCTGGTACACTGTATTAACATAAAAATAAAAGGTTAATGTACCGGCGGTCCCCCGGGGACCTCCACGCCGCCGGCACCGCTGCTTTTGCCAGACAACAGTGGGGCACATATAGAGAGCCTCCGAGAGGAGAGAACAGGCAGGCGGGCGGACGGACGGCCGGGTGTCAGAACAAAATCACTGACACATCTCCGACAATATAATAACAATGCACTTTGCGTGCCTAGTCTGATAGTCTGTAGATATGTAGCCTATAAACAAGTCAAATTTTAATAAAATACAGTTGTACCGACAGGATACTGTAGAGCACAGAGGCCGTTTCAATGCTGAGAAGCCCCCCGTCTGCCCGTTCATTCACCTGAGGAGCGCAGAGCGCTGATCCCAGCGGGATGTTAGTTGAGTAGGGGGTCCTTAATGTGGCCCAGGACACATTCACTACACACTGCTAAAAGACCTCAGACCACCTCTGAATGTGGTCTGAAAGATCCGATCTCAATGTGTCCTCAATGTGTCTTGAGTGCGTTCACACCTGTACTTACAGCTGCCCACTTGTTAATACCAGGTCTGAACAGGGCCTTAGTGTCAGAGCAAAAAGCAAAAGCACCTACTTGGCAATATTTCGGATATAAACCTAATAGGGAACCATAACGTTAATGGGGCAATTTGTAAGCTTTTAGTATGAAGCAGTGTGGGGGGACGGGGTGGAAACCAGTGGCCCTGCAGCAAAAGCTTAAAGATCATAGTAAGCAATCTACATGTATTGAGCATCATCTTGTCTTGTTAAATATCCAGTGTAAATCTGTAACACAGGTGTTGCCAACCAAGAAATCTGCTGACAAACCCGTACTTTCATAAAACACACCACAGACATCTTTAAAGCAACTCAAGTGTGCAGATGGTTTATTGATGTGCTACAGTGCACGGCTCAAAGGACACTGGCAGTAATGTATTTTTTTAGTGTGCAACTTTGGTCAATAACGGCGTGCCTCTTGTGCAATAGCGTGCTAGTAGACTAGTATCCAACTTTTAAGGAGTAGTAGTAGTCGGAGGCAGTATTAGTGAAAACAGGAGCCCAATACTCAACTCTTATTGGTACTTTTATCAGTGTCATGGCCATTAATAGTTGTGTAACTTCTTAGAGTGGTGTACTTGTTCTTGTGGTATTAATATAAGAATTTAGTAGTAGTAGTAGTTGAAATATTTCCATTATTGTATTGCCATTCTGGTATTGGTAATAGCTACTGTTGTCATTAAGAGCAGCAGTATTAGTAATGTAGTCCAAATTAGCAGTTGTAGTGACTGGAGGTTATTATCAGTATTATTGAGCTATTTTAGGAGTACTATTTGGCACGTACACACACACAAAATGCATTGCGGGAAAAACCTCACAAATCTGTGCTGTTCTCTTGTTGAAGTCTTTTTTTAAATTCGGTACATTTTCATGCCAGATTAATCTGAAGACGCATCTTATTTTTATACATTCCTTTAACGACAGATGTTAGGACCTGGACACTATTTTATTTTTTCTGCAGTCAGAGGCATTCATTTAAACTCTCTGTGTTTGAACACTATGAAGTGTAAGTGGCAGCAAATCATCTGATGTGTCAGAGGAGAGATGAGGAGTTTTGTTGTGAAACAATTTTTTGAACTGAGCCATGTTGGTTTTTTAAAAAAGCTGACTTTTTCAGAATGAAACGGAACGTATAAATATCTAAGTAATTAGAGTAAATACATAGTGTGTGTATATACACACAGTAACATTTATCTACAAAAATATAAAGTACACATGAAGTGATGAAAAGACTAAAACTGTAGTTTTTTCTGCATTAAAAACAGAAAAAGTAAAAAAAAAAAAAAAAAAAAAAAAGTAAAGCGTCAAGTGTTAACGTAAAGCGGATGCGTTGCCGTTAACAGCAGGATGAATGTGGGGGCACTGGGCTTCAACAAACCCCGTTACAAACTGAACAGGCTGGTGAGCAAGCTAGCTCTGTGGTTGGATCTGAACTGGATGATCTGGAGGTTGTGGCAGAGGGGAGGATGAGGAGGAAGCTGGATGCTATCCAGGAGAACCCCTCCCACCCCCTCCATGATGAGCTAGTCAAGATGAGGAGCACCTTCAGCCACAGATTCATCCCCCCTCAGCACAACACAAAGTGCCTGGGTCAGTCCTTCATGCTGGTAGCCATCAGGCTCCACAACCAAGGCTGACCCCCATATGAGAACTAGGAGGACTTTAAGAACTTTAAACATGCTGCACTATATCTGCTACCACCTTGGACTCTAAACACTGGCACACTTTACACTTACTTTACACTCACTTTACATTCTATATACCACTTTATAGACTGCACATATTACATTTATTTATTGTACATGCTACATTTATTTATTGACGGACTGTACACACTATGTTCACCCATTCACTCTGTATCTTGTATATCTCTATTTATTGTTTTTATAATTTTTGTATATCTTTATACCTCTCCTGTGTTTCTCTCTGTTTGCTGATGTTGCTGCTTTGACACCTGAATTTCCCTCCGGGGATTAATAAAGGTTAATCTTATCTTATCTTACAAAGGTGCCAAAGCTTAATAGAAAGAAACAAAAATGTTCTAAAAAAAATAATCAAGGCAAATGCAAACACTAGTATGTTACACTTACTTTACACTCTACATCCTATATACCACTTTATAGACTGCACATATATACATATTACATTTATCTATTGCACATACTACATGTATTTATTGATATGACTGCACACACTATGTTCACCCATTCACTGGTGTATCTTTTATATCTCTATTATTGTTTTTATAATTTTTGTATACCTTTACCACTCCTGTGTTTCACTCTGTTTGCTGATGTTGTTGCTTTAACACCTGCATTTCCCTCCAGGGATTAATAAAGGTGCATCTTATCTTATCTTACAAAGCGACACCCTGTAGCCAAACACACAGGGCTGAGAGCTACTACCATTGGCTAACGGCAGCTACAATCGTTTTGCCTGATAACTGTGGACTAGTTAACGTTACCAAACATTGAAACATACTGGTACCAGTCTGCTGGAATCAGTTCACGACAGATACTTATACATACCTAAAGGACTCTTTACGGTAAACTAACGTTACCTCCTGCAGGCAAGCTAGCGTGTGCTAGTAGCTAGCTAGCTGAGCGGACAGATTGAGTTATATCTGTTTCACTTCACTTATTAGCAGAAGTTTAACCAGTGCAACATGGTTTTATTATGTCACTTTAACTTGTTATACAGCTGGAGAATCAACCCTCTGTGTGTATTATTCGCATAGCAGGGCATAACGTTGTCTTTATTGTGAGTGCTAGCTCGCTGTGTTGTTGCCTAGCGTTAGGGCTGTTGATAATAACTCACCCTGCAGAAGTCCTGGCAGTACTCAGAGGATGTTTGGGTCGGAGAGTCGTCTCGGTCTCTCACCACGGCTTCTTGCAGCTCCTGCAGCCGCTGTGTGAGCTCCACTATCGTGTCTCTGGTACCGTTCTCAGGACTACGGTCCTGCTCGGCCTCCTCGTCCGCCATCTTCACACCCAGCTCCAGCGCGTACCCACTACACCACTACACAACGTAGCGACGTAAGGCAGCGTGAAGGCGGTGTTGTACGTAACGTGGTGACGCAATAATGCTGTCACTTCCGGATTTAGTTCTAAAGACTTAAGAAGATTTACAATGTTGATCAATTAAACCTGCAAAACTAGCACATTCTCATAAACAAGCTCTGCTGTCCTGGAAACTGATCTATAAACATAATTTTTCACCAACTACTTGCTACATTTGAAATAAGAAGAATATTAAATACAAAAATAAATAATTATATTATATATACATATATATATATATATATATATATATATGGATCATCTAACTCTGTATCCACTTTTAAAAAACTTTTGAAAACACATTTTTTAGGATAGCATTCCTATAGGTAGAAGGGTATAAATATATGTATGTACATATCCGTTTCTGGACGCATGTGTACATTTATACACATTTATGTATATATACTGTTTATTTGTTTAATGAACTTGTCCTACCATTTTACCACTTTTATTATTATTGATATGTTCTGTGATGTTCTGTTTTAGCTGTTACCATATTTGTTTTACTCTATCTGCTTTTATTGTCTGATGTTCTGTTTTAACAGTTACCATATCTTTTACTTTATTTATCTGCTTTTATTGTTTTGTGAAGCACTTTATAACATCTGTTTTGAGAAGTGTTATATAAATACATTTATTATTATTATTATATATATATATATACATATATATATATATATAATAAAATGTATATCCATATGTACTGTATACTGTGTATACTGCACTATTTTAAGTATTTTAAACATCCAGATTTAGTTCAGAAGACTGAAGAAGATTACAATGTTGATAAATTACCTGCAAAAAAAGCAAATTCTCATAAAGAAGGGAATTGCTATCAGTAGTAAATGATGGGAATATTACAATGGGGAATCTGCTAGGAAAGACATCTAAGAAAGTACACAATCTTCTAATTAAATACTACAGGAATAATGGAGAGAATTTAATTATTATTATTATTATTTTATTTTAGTTATTATTATTATTATTATTATTAATATTAATAATAATAATAATAATAATAATAAGAAGAAGAAGAAGAAGAAGAAGAAGAAGAAGAAGAAGAAGAAGATTCTCATAAACAAACTTTGTTGTCCTGGAAACTAATCTATAAACATATTTTTTCCCCAACTACTTGCTACATTTGGAATAACAAGAGTTCAATACAAAAATAAATCATTATATTATGGAAAATGGGTTGACATTGGTATGGTATTGGTCAAACAACTTCTTAATGCTGATGAGCAGTTACTAGCGTACAATTAATTCCTTTCCAAATTGAGTTACCAGTTACTCCGAAAGAGTATGCCGTGGTGTTTGATGCTCTGCCGAGGAGTATACTGCAACTTCTTAGAGGTTCAGTGAGGGACATTTCAATGTTGGATCCATTTAATAGTGGTATATTCTTTGGAGAAGTCGACATTGCCAAGAATAACTGCTCTAATAAATACATAAGGAATTGCATACAAGCTGTACCTCCAGGAAAATTCTTTTGGGCTTCACTTTATGGAGAAATTAATTGGCACAAAGGAATTTTGGGTAGTTGGGGACAAATTCTGTCTCAATAATAAAGTTAAAGAAGTTTCCTTTAAAATTTTGCACTACATATATCCAGCAAACCACATTGAGATGCCAAGTATTTAATCCTCTTATCAACATGGGAGTGGGCAAATATGCTGCTTTATGCAAATGTATGTATATATTTATTATTGGAAATCAATTAATAACACAAAACAATGGCAAATATTGTTCAGAAACCCTCACAGGTACTGGATTTAGCATAAAAAATATGCTCATATCATAACATGGTAAACTGCAGCCCAACGGGCAACAACAGCTGTCAGTGTGTCAGTCTGCTGACTTGACTATGACTTGCCCCAAACTGCATGTGATTATCATAAAGTGGGCATGTCTGTAAAGGGGAGACTCGTGGGTACCCATAGAACCTATTTTCATTCACATATCTTGAGGTTAGAGGTCAAGGGACCCATTTTTAAATTGCCATGGCAGTTTTCCCTCGCCAAAATGTAGGGTAAGTTTTTATTTACCCTCCTTCGTGACAAGCTAGTATGACATGGTTGGTACCCATTAATTCCTTCCTTCCTTCCTCAACATGGCTGCCGGTTTCACAAACATTCTCATTTTACTGCTAAACAGTACACTACAAGATGATTCTGAAAACATTTGAGGAGGGAAATAGGCATTACAGTAACAGAATATTGATTCATATTTGAGGACACAGAGGCTCATGTTTTTTTTTCAGATTACCTGTCTCATGCACTACTGTCAGGATATAGCGACCGTTATATAAAAATAACTTTTTTTAATCATATTTGCTCCAATCTCGCCTACTGCTGCTTTAAGTCCCAGCACTGAGATCTTGTATTTATGTTAAAATTCAGTCACTTCAGAGTCCTAACTACAACGCTGAGCAAATGCCATAGTAAAAGTTGTATTCAAAGCCAAACAAACCTAGTTTCTATGTAAACAGAAGTCAGCAGGTGAGCACATGGATGACAGGTTGAGCCGCCCACATAGGTGACCCGACTAGATCAAGAAAAACAAGTAAAAGATCCCCTTTTCTTCTGAAGTGTTTATTATCTGTCTTTACCATATAACTGATTAATTGTGTATCATGTGTTCATCACTTTAATGTTGCAGCTGGTAAAGGTGCTCATTTTAACTACTTTATATGCGTAATAATAATAATATATAATAATAATAAATTGGACTTCTATAGCGCCTTTCAGAAACCCAAGGACGCTTAACAAAGGGGGCACACAAAATCATACTAATAAATAACACAGAGGAGAAACTATAGCTAAGTAATTAAAAGAGTGATGTGTAGGAAGAGTCAGCTGAGATCATAGGCCTTGATGAACAGGTAATGAACAGTAATAATGATATACCACTTCATTATACACCATAGTTTATTAGTTGATTTTTATTGAGTATTATAATCTGAATCTGCACATAGCTAGTAACTAATATTGTCAAATAAATAATTGAAATAAAACGTACAACATTTCCCACTGAAATGTAGTGGAGTAGAAGTGGGCTATAAGGTTACATAAAATAGAAATACTCAAGTACAAGTACCTCAAAATGTTACATAAGTACAGTACTTGAGTAGCCTACAGTCCACCACTGCTACAGCACACAATTGTTTACAAGAGCACAAGATCTAGTCTCTAAATTTTGCTTTGAAAGTGCACCAGATTGATGCATTTAACTTTAAAATGTAAGAAAATGTCCTTCTGGGGGAGCACGCCCCCGGACATCCCTAGAGGGTCCGAGGTCAGGATGATGGTACCACCTCCGCTTGATGCCAGGAAAAACCCTGAATATTGATTTTACAGCAGTGTTATTTAATAAAAGGTCAGTAAAGTTTAACATTTATTACATCAATTGAATATTTTGGCATTTAATATTTTCATTAATCGCCGTTGAAATCATGTTATGCACTCTGTATGGAGCACCGTTAAGCTTAATGATCTTCCTTACACAGGCGGAGGCGTTACTTTTCCACACTTTTCTCAAAAACTATTGGTCCTAAAGACATCATTCAAAGTGTAGACTGTCTGATGGATATGTCTCTGGAAAATGAGCACACATACAAGCTTGTCAGGCTCGAGTGCTGCTTGGCGTGGCGCTGAAGGTCAAAAAGTATACGTACCAGAGCTCCGCAATGACATTTTAGGAAACGCAAATTCAACAAATCCTAAAATCGTAATCGTAAAACTGACAATATTCAAAATCTACACAGTTGATTTCTCGCCTCAAAACTTTTCAGAAGTGAATTTAGTGATGAAATAGCTACGAAAAATGTAAAAAAAACAAGCTGTTTTAGGCTGCTGTTGTTGTAATCGTAGCCTGTGGCAATCCGGCGCTTTGCATTGTGGGATACAGTAGGCGAGGTAGACTGGTCCGATGTGTACTGGAGATTTTTTCCAAATCAGTACGACATCCGGGTATTATTGGCATACTGTAGATTTTCCTTTTGTTTGCATACTACATGCTACATATTACATTTTAGCCAAATCAGTACGTACTACTAGTACGTAAATTATTATTTTCTCACACACTATGAACGTTTTTTAACGTTAATATGGTCATTCGTATAACTGGATGTACAGACGTGGACAAAAATGTTGGTACCCTTCCGTTAAAGAAAGAAAAAACCACAATGGTCACTTAAATAACTTAAAACTGACAAAAGTAATAATAAATACAAATTTACTGAAAATAAACTAATGAAAATCAGATATTGCTTCTGAATTGTGGTTCAACAGAATCATTTTAAAAAACAAACTAATGAAACTGGCCTAGACAAAAATGATGGTACCCCTAGAAAAGATGTAAAATAATGTGACCATAGGGACATGTTAAACTAAGGTGTGTCCTGTAAATAGCATCACAGGTATCTTCAAACTTGTAATCAGTCAGTCTGCCTATTTAAAGGGTGAAAAGTAGTCACTGTGCTGTTTGGTATCATGGTGTGTACCACACTGAACATGGACCACAGAAAGCTAAGGAGAGAGTTGTCTCGGGAGGTTAGAAGGACAATTATAGACAAGCATGTTAAAGGTAAAGGCTATAAGACCATCTCCAAGCAGCTTGATGTTCCTGTGACTACAGCTGCACATATTATTCAGAAGTTTAAGGTCCACGGGACTGTAGCCAACCTCCCTGGACGTGGCCACAAGAGGAAAATTGATGACAAATTGAAGAGACGGATAATACGAATGGTAACCAAAGAGCCCAGAACAACTTCCAAAGAGATTAGAGGTGAACTCCAAGGTCAAGGTACATTAGTGTCAGATCGCACCATCCGTCACTGTTTGAGCCAAAGTGGACTTAATGGAAGACGACCGAGGAGGACACCAAATCATAAAAAAGCAAGACTGGAATTTGCCAAAATGCATATTGACAAGCCACAAAGCTTCTGGGAGAATGTCCTTTGGTCAGAGGAGACAAAACTGGAGCTTTTTGGCAAGTCACATCAGCTCTATGTTCACAGACGAAGAGATGAAGCATCCAAAGAAAAGAACACTGTACCTAATGTGAAACATGGAGGAGGCTAGGTTATGTTCTGGGGCTGCTTTGCTGCATCTGGCACAGGGTGTCTTGAATCTGTGCAGGGTACAATGAAATCTGAAGACTATCAAGGCATTCTGGAGCGAAATGTGCTGCCCAGTGTCAGAAAGTTTGGTCTCAGTTGCAGGTCATGGGTCCTCAAACAGGATAATGACCCAAAACACAGCTAAAAACACCCAAGAATGGCTAAGAACAAAACATTGGACTATTCTGAAGTGGCCTTCTATGAGCCCTGATCTAAATCCTATTGAACATCTGTGGAAGGAGCTGAAACATGCAGCCTGGAGAAGGCACCCTTCAAACCTGAGACAGCTGGAGCAGTTTGCTCACGAGGAGTTGGCCAAAATACCTGTCGACAGGTGCAGAAGTCTCATTGAGAGTTACAAAAATCGCTTGTTTGCAGTGATTGCCTCAAAAGGTTGTGCAACAAAATATTAATTTAAGGGTACCATCATTTTTGTCCAGGCCAGTTTCATTAGTTTGTTTTTTAAAATGATTCTGTTGAACCACAATTCAAAAACAATATCTGATTTTCATTAGTTCATTTTCAGTAAATTTTTATTTATTATTACTTTTGTCAGTTTCAAGTTATTTCAGTGACCATTGTGGTTTTTTCTTTCTTTAACGGAAGGGTACCAACAATTTTGTCCACGTCTGTATGTTTGATTCTGAAAGCATTATTTCCTGTCTATAGGCAGAAGTTCTTGTGATATTCTCCTGGCAGCTCGGAGGAGTACAGAGTCCTGGTGGAGAACTTCGGGAGTAACACCAACACAAGGGATGCCAAAAGACTGAACAGGCTGGTGAGGAAGGCTAGCTCTGTGGTTGGATCTGAGCTGGACGATCTGGAGGTGGTGGCATGAGGATGAGGAGGAAGCTGGACGCTATCCTGGATAACCCCTCCCACTCCCTCCATGATGAGCTAGTCAAGATGAGGAGCACCTTCAGCCACAGACTCATCCCCCCTCAGCACAACACAAAGTGCCTGGGTCAGTCCTTCATGCTGGTAGCCATCAGGCTCCACAACCAAGGCTGACCCCCATATGAGAACTATTAGGACTTTAAGAAGTTTAAACATGCACTATCTACCTTTTAACATGCACTACCTGCAACCATCTTGGACTCTAACCACTGGCGCACTTTACACTATACATCCTATTTACCACTTTATTGCTGACTGCACACATGTACATATTACATTTATTTATTGCACATTCTACATTTATTTATCGACGGACTGCATACACTATGTTCACCCATTCACTCTGTATCTTTTATATCTCTATTATTGTTTTTATAATTTTTGTATATCTTTATACCTCTCCTGTGTTTCACTCTGTTTGCTGATGTTGCTGCTTTGACACCTGAATTTCCCTTCAGGGATTAATAAAGGTTCATCTTATCTTATCTTATCTTATAGTATGAGGCTGCACTACTAGTATAGTATGCGGTTGTACTACTAGTATAGTAATTAACAGCCCGTGTGCCACACGTCATCACTATTTATGTCGCCTGAAACCCCGCCCACTATGTATGTCGCCACCTCCTGTGCACTGTTGCCAGTGTGACGTATGTGTGTGTGAATTGTTTTTTCCAAATTTATTGAGTAAATTCAAGGCATTCAATACATGTTTTCTATATGTTAAAATGTCTTTATTTTAGATTGGGTACTCTAGAGAAGCCTACTTATGCTCATTGTTTAGATTCACATTTTTTCCTGTTATGCAGTGGACATTAAAATTCCACTGAAGAAGCTGTGCAGTACTTTCACTTACACAACCTGATGAATGACTACAATACAGTGTGTTTCATGCTTGTAAAGTCTGCATTATTAACTGCATTTATATTGCTTTTATTTGGTTATTTCCCAACAAGAGACAACAATGTAGTTTAAATGTATTTATTATTTTATATTATATTTAGACCCCAGAATTCATTGTGTTTGTGCTGCTCAATAGGCAAATCAGATTTATTTTTTTTGTAACTTTTTTTTAAATATAATTTGAAATCCAAGATCACTTCCTAATTTAACAATGTTTTAGGGGGACTTCTATTTTGGATTTTATCCACTAGATGGTGCCATTGTTCAATATAATAAGTATTCTTTTTTTACATTAGTAAAGGTTCTGAGTTCTTCTAACAATGCTCATGTGGGATTTATCAGTCAAAGATCAGAACCGATCACATTATTTCTTGGTGCTTTGAAGCATATAATTCCAAAACAGTAACACCTATTGCTTAAATGGGCACATCAGAAGAAAGAAGACAAAATTAAAGCTGCAAGCAGCGTTGAACGGGCCCTCGCCCCTTTGCGCATGCCGGGGGTACCCGCTGCCGTGCATTTCCATGAAAGTCGGACACTGCACGCAACAGTTAGAGAGTATTTTCTGCGTGGAGCGCGTGGCACTGTAAATGACCTGTTGAGAACCTGTGGGGCATCCTTAAAAGGCACTTCTATGAGGGTGGGTGGCAGTATACAACAATTTCTTGTTGCCAGTAGGTGGCGCTATCACCATAACTCAATAATGGAACGTATATGTCTTCAGGCCGGGACTCTTATCCAGCTTGTGAAGTTTGGGGCAGATTGGAATATGTAGGGTCAAGTTACAACAGCCTCCTGTGTCATGTCGTATGCCTCGAATGGTTGAGGATAGGATAGGTCGTCTGGCAGCGAGTCTCACGAGAGTTTTTGCAGATCTCAGATCAAATTTCGCAATTTACAGGCTCCCTTCTAGTCGCTAGTATGGAAGCGGAAAATCAGGGCTGAAGTCGAGTAGAGTGAACTTGCTATAACCAAACTGCCAATCACTGGGCATTTTCATAATGTAGTAATCACATTTAGTACCAACTCGAAGGGACTGGAAGATCTATACTCATTTGTTGTTTTTTGTTGTACATCTGAACACTTCAAACTCTGTATAAGCTGAAACTGTTTGTCCTCTGAACACCCACACAGGTGTTGTCAGTTATTCCGGCTGAACAAGAATGATAAGAATGCCCAAACAGGTGCAATAAAAGCTGACAGGAGACTCAGGAAGCTATCAAGAAATTACAGTGAGCAGAGATCTAATCAGCCAAATAAACTGAAAACACCTGTGTGGCTGTTCATAGCTTTTAACGCAGGGTGCAGAACCCTCGGAACCTCCTCCACTGTCACCTCTCTGTTGTCAGTGTCATTCCTACACCCAGACTGAGGTGTAGGAATTTGTGGTGTAGAGACTACAGGTAAAAGAAATGCACTGCACCTTTTTTTATTAGCTTCTGGTGCCTGTAATTTCAGATATTGTACTGGCATCACCTATAATCATGATTAAAAGAATATCAGTATGTCATTTGGTACCCCGTTACATTCATGAAGTCAAAACTGCAGCTACTGGTGACAAAGTTAAGAGCGAAAAACAACGTTACTGGGTGAGCGATCTAATCGGCGTGAACGTCAGAGTTTGGGTGTGTCCCATTGTCACTCATGGGAAAAGATGCTGTAAAGACAAACTTATTGTCTGTGTTATTTATTGGTTTTGATGTGAATTATTCACACTCTACGGTGTTGACTTCATTAAATCAGAAAGATTAGTGACATGGTTTGATTTGATTAAAACCTGATTCTATTGAGCAGGTTCCTCAGGCACGGCTCAACAATAAGGATTGCTCACATGCAAGTATAATGCCACATTGGGCTCGTAAATCTAACAACTTCCTGTTTCCTTTAGGTGGCGCTATGACTTTCACTCATAATACCACGTATATGTCTTCAGGCCTGGACTCTTATAAAACATGTCAAATTTGGGGAAGATTGGACAACGTATAGTCAATTTACAACAATTTCCTGTTTCCTGTAGGGGGCGCTATGACTTTCACTCATAATGGCACATATATGTCTTCAGGCCTGGACTATTATCCAGCTTGTGAAGTTTGGAGCAGATTGGACTATGTAAAGTGTGTTGTTGCGTGCCATTTTTGGTATGATGTTCTTCAGAACAGAACTGGTTGAACCATATTTACCAGAAACAAAAAAGACTTTCTGTTCCAGCACGTCATTCATGATTGTCATCACACCTTCACACATTCACTCAGCTGCTAAACTTCACATTAAATGAGGTATTTTCTGAATGTAGTTTGGTCTGATGCTTCCGTGTTGGCAGTCTGCTGAAACATCGTGGTTAACGTGAGACGCATTCCTGTCCTGATTGGACCAGTCCGACCATATTCCAGAACAGTTAACAATAAACCTTCAGACTGACGGAAACCACCTGGACCTGGACCTGGTCCAAGATCTGGTGCTGGAACTGGTCCAAGACCTGGTCCTGGACCTGAGTTTCCTTAAACATGTGATCAGTCTAACATATTAAAATATGACACATTTATGTTGGAAATGTGATGAATGATGGTAATAATATTTTCAATTGATGATTTACATGTGATCTAATTTATTCTGGGTTTAGACTAGATTTAGTTGCCCCAAATTTCTCAGTTATGATGAGGGTCCAGTCCTGAGGACATGTACATGCAATTCATAGTTTTCAGACACGTGACACGCGCCGCTAACTGGAGGGCAAAACAATGGACCAAGATGGCGGCTCACAGTGAATTATCCGTAGCAGGGAAGCACAAGCCTGTCAACTTTCCATCTGTTCAAAGCCACGAATATTTAGATCATCTATCAATATCAGAAAAACAAAGATACGAGCACAAACTACAAAAAAGTGACAAAATGGCGTCTTCTCACATGACGTATGACATCACCGTTCGAGCGATCAAAAATTCCTTCACAATTTATCATCACAGTAGTTTGAGGGTTATACTACCCAAATTTCACGCGAATCCGATGAACTCTCTAGGAGGAGTTCGTAAAAGTATGCATAAGATACATAAATTACATGAAAAACATCAAATTCAATATGGCCGACTTCCGGGTGGGCGGAGCTAATGAAACCCGATGAGGAATATGTTTCAAATAATGAGTGGAATATGCATACCAGGTTTCATGAATATAGGAACAACTTTGACCAAACTACGGCCTAAAGTGAAGTTACAACAGCATCCTGTGTCTTGGCGAAACATCAAAATTCGCCACGCCGCCACAAGAACGCAGTTTCACGAAAACACAAAAACTTCGCAATTTAGTATCATGAAGGTGTTGAGATTCTGCTGCCCGACTTTGAGATGGATCGCTTGTATCCTCTAAGAGGAGTATCACAAAGTTTCATACCTAAAAAGTGACAAAATGGCGTCTTCGCACATGACGTATGACATCACCATTCGAGCGATCAAAAATTCCTTCGCAATTTACCATCACAGTTGTGGGAGGGTTATACCACCCAAATTTGACGTGGATCCGATAAACTCTCTAGGAGGAGTTCGTAAAAGTATGCATAAAATACATGAAAAAACGCACATATTCCAATATGGCCGACTTCCCGGTGGGCGGAGCTAATGAAACCCGATGAGGAATATGTCTGAAATAATGAGCAGGATGTGCCTACCAAATTTCATGAATATAGGATCAACTTTGACCAAACTATGGCCTTCCACGCATTAGGGGGCGCTATAGAGCCGGCTAAACATGCTGAACCCAATAACTGTACATTTACATAAAGTTCACAGGTGTCCATCATTTTGCCAAGTTTCATGAGTTTTCGAGTACCTCAAGGTATGTTCAAAACCTAAAAGACATAAGGGGGCGCTAGAGAGCCAACATGCCACGCCCAAGCAAAATTTCACTACTAAATCAAAGTAATTACTAGTTTGGATGTGCATGTAAAGTTTCATGAGTTTTTGTGCATCCTAAAGTCTTCAAAGATGTGTTCGTAAATTTAAAAAAAACGCAGGAAGTCCAAGATCGCTGACTTCCTGTTGGCTGAAAAAATCTCAAAAATATTTAACACGAACTTCAAAACGTATGCAATGATATACTTGAATTTCATGAAGATCGAAGAAACTTTCCCTGAAAAACAGCCTACATTAGGGGGCGCTATCTCGCCCACTGGCGACACCCGATCCGAATCACTACAGAACTTTGAATTTCGCGCCACTTCTGACGCATAT
The DNA here is from genome assembly GCF_015220745.1 of Sebastes umbrosus. NCBI lineage: Eukaryota > Metazoa > Chordata > Actinopteri > Perciformes > Sebastidae > Sebastes > Sebastes umbrosus. The sequence goes on along the minus strand of NC_051286.1, from coordinate 22,583,343 downwards.
TCCACTTTTGGTGAGTTTTTGGGGATGGAAAAGGCCACAAAAATGCGATATTCCAGCAGAAAAATAATAATCCTTAGAAAAACAATAGGTTTCCTTGCACTTTCGTGCCAGGACACCGTTGGGGTCCTGGCACTTTTGTGCTCGGGCCCTAAATATGTTTTGATGTATTAATTGTGTAGTGGAAGTTGTGGAACCTACAATGCTTTTTGCCAGACATTTTTGCAAAAAGGAAAAACGCAGGGAGGGTTAGAGTGTAAGATATGATATCACTGTAAAGCAGCGAAATACACACCCATTATAAATCCAGAAAAAAGTCTGAAAAAAGAGATAAAACTTAAACTGTTATAAATCAAAAACTGTAAAAGATATCAAAAAGCTGAATCATAGCTTAATAGTTCAAAGACGCGTAACCTTTAAAGTTTAAATGAAGTCTCTAGCTGAAAGTATGCGGGAGCAGCGTTTCAAAGTGGAGTATGTTTAAGAAAATTTGAAGATTTTCTCCACTGATTTACATTGTAAAAAAAAATGTGAAAAAAGCATAATATTTTAAAAAGTATAAATGATAGAAAAAAGTTGAATGTAAGCACTAATGTCCTTAAAGAGCTGAATATTTTTGATAGTAGTTAAAGTCCTGCATACTTTGCTGAATCAGCATTCCCACAATAAAATCACCCTCTGTTTAAAAGTTTATTAGTGTTATTAACATGAGTAAAATGTGTTTCTGTTTATCCCTAGGGTTGCAACTAGCAATTGTTTTCATTGTTGATTAATCTGACAATTATTTTTTTCAATTAATCGATTAGTTGCTTGGTCTATAAAATGCCATAAAATGCCAGAAATTACATCCTTAAAATGTCTTGTTTTGTCCACAACTCAAACATATTCAGTTTACTGTTATAGAGGAGTAAAGAAACCAGAAAATATTCACATTTAAGAAGCTGGAATCAGAGAATTTTGACTTTTATTTTCTTAAAAAATGAATTAAATAGATTAATTGATTATCAAAACAGTTGGCGATTAATTTACTAGTTGACAAATAATCAATTAATCGTTGCAGCTCTATTTATCACTGTGAAACAGGTCTGAAGTATTTAGGTTGCAACGTTTTAGAATACAAATAGTTCAAATAGCATCTAAGAGTACAAATGGTAGTAAGCGTTGTGCTTAAAAATGTAAATGAAATAATTGAAAATTTTCTCCCTGTAAGGGGTCCCTGACCCCAAACATTTGAGAACCGCTGCCTTAGTCTAGTTAAAACTGTCTCCTCCTGTCTGTTTCCTCTACACACCTTGTGCACTAATGCTTTTCTTCACACTGTAGTATTTCTTTCTGTTGTTATCCCTGTCCCATCTGTCGGCCATTTCTTCATTATTTCCTTCTTGAGCGTCGCCTTAGCTTCTCCTTTGCCAAAAGGTATATCTATAGCTATTTTCCTTCATTCCCTTTTATACCTATGAGAGCAGGCACAGTTGTTTGCTTATTGTTAGTTTTCTTGGATGTTTAAGCTTCACAATGCAGAATGATGGATGTGCAAAGTTTCACACAATAAGAGTACTTTCATATTCATCTGCTGAAGGGGGGAACTTTTCTCTGTGCTCACCCTTAAATGAAAAACATTTGCATATTCACAGATCCAGCGTTTTTTTCAATGAGGGAGGAGTAGAAGTTATTTTTTAAATACTAATTTATTGAATATTTTTGTGAAATATCCATATCAGACACAAATTATTAAACACAACATAGTATTAGACACAGGCAGATAAGCACTCACACAAGCATCTGTTAATATTGTGAAAAATCCACCTCTGTAAATCTGTAAATCTGTAAATGTGTACATTTTTAAATGTGTAAATTCAAACTTAAGCTCTGCTACTACTGTTTTTATCACTGCTTTTAGTCATTTATTTGTTTTTTACAACGAGGGAAGCCTGCGATATTTTATTGTATCTGAGTATAATGACAAAAAAAGATCATTCTGATTTACTCAGCAGGACACACACACACATACACACACATGCACACACCCATGCACACACACCAGTAGGGGGCACTGTTGTGTCACGGGAACAGAGCGGGGGTCTTTGCACCTTGCCATTGTTCACTTAGTGCTCCACTCATTTGATTTTGTAATTTAGACCAAAATTAAAGCACAGCCGCTCCTCCATTCATTGCTCTACTTTACACATCAAAGTCAAATGAGTTGAGTGCTTGGAAGGTTATGGAAAGGCTCTTTCTCCTATCATCTGTTATCATGTGTACTAGCTGTGACACAGTCTCAGCCAGGGAAAACACATTAAAGGGGGGAATCTACTCCAAAAATAGAGCGGCATTTTTTAAAAATGTTTTCTTCAATCAACTTGGACAGTGAAAACAGGCACAGAAAAAAAGACAAAGCTCTTGCTTTACTTTAATCTATCTCTGTGGAGGAAAAAAGAAAAACGTGGGCTTCTATCACAGATCAGCACCTAATTTATTTCTGCAATAACAGTGAGATATTGTAGGGTTGTTTATTTACAGAAATCTAGAGCTCCATGATCATAGCAGGGGTAGTTTAAAATTCTGTTTTAGGTTGTACTTCTCATTAAAGTGCCAGTAGGCAGAATATTTTTGGCATCATTGGGAAAAAATTCCATAATAACCTTTCAGCATATTGTAATTCAAGTGAACTGAGCGATAACTAGACTTCTGTACCACTTTTGGCCAATCACAGGTCATTTCAGAGAGAGAAGTTTCAAGCTGTTCATTCAACAGAGGCAGCTGTCAATCACTCGTGATCTCCGATCAAATAGTCAATATTCTGTTACTGCAATGCCTATTTCTCGCCTCAAATCTTGTAGTATACTGTTTAAGGCTGGTCCACACTAGAAGATTTTTCAAATCTTGACAGATGTTGAAAATGTGAGAGAGCCCACATATATCGACATGTTATGATCAATTTAACAGTTTTGTTCTCATAGTGTGTGGAGAACAACGATTTGGCCAAAACAGCACACCACACACTAACAGATTCATTCATGAACAACAAGAGTACCTACTGAAAGAAATGGAAATCTCACAAAATCTCTCAATCAAACATGACGGACGTCGGGCAGGAAGAATTAGCAGTTAGTTTTTGCACTACTTTGTACTGAAAATTAACAAAAGATGGATGAATGAAGTCATGGAGACATGTTAAATTAACGTGCATTGTCACCACAAATTACCAATTTGGTCTTCCACATCTGAGCTCCATCTTAGTAATATTTTATGCTTCGCATTTTGCATTAGTTCATGCATTAGCCGTGGCCACAAGGATGGCGGTGGTTGTCCTTCCGCTTCAGTCAGCTTGGTTCTCAAATGGCTAATCCCATGTGACTGTGTCATCGGCTGTCCTCGGGTTTCCCCACACACAACAGGATATCCGAATATTAAACATGTTCAATATTTACGATTTGAGATCGGTATGGCCAGGATGGACTTCAGAGCTGATCGGGGGATGTAAAAAACACTCTTAACATACCTCACACTACAGGAATATCTGGAAAGATAATCTTTAGAACTATCAAATGATCTGGGTTTGTCAGGAGGGGGGAATCGGGCCCAAAATTAACCAAAACGCAAACTTTCTCATTTTACAGCTAAACAGTACACTACAAGATGATTCTGAAAACATTTCAGGCAAGAAATAGGCATTACAGTAACAGAATATTGATTCATATTTCATCAGCGCTGCCTAGTTTGACCGTTTGATCGGAGTTAGCGAGTGATTGACAGCTGCTCAGAGACGGTAAGGCTCCAGCTCGGCTCTGATTGGTTGTTTTCCTCCGGTCTGTGAAATCTTACAGATGCCATTAGAGCACCGGAGGACACAGAGGACACATGATTTTTTTTCAGATTACCTGTCTCATGCACTACTGTCATGACATAGTGACCGCTTTCTAAAAAATAACTTTTTTTAATCATATTTGCTCCATTTCTAACCACTGCAGCTTTAAGAAGAAAACCCAGTAGTTCCACATTCCACATAATGTCTGTGATAAAATCCACACGTGGCACAGACCTAACGTACCGAATGTCTGGGTATAACCTCGTTAAACGTGCATCAAAGCCAACACAGAAGAAGAGGCAGGGAGCTGGGTTGACAGAAGGAGGCTGCTCCTGCATCAAACACAAACAATAAGGAAACTGATAATGTTTATTATTTATGTCTTCCGTGCCACAGAGCATAGACATGTACAATCCAACACCTTTTTATGTTGAAGCCTCTGTGCCAGAAAGGGGGATAAACTCACAATAAAAGTGAACTGAAATTGTTTGTATGCACATTTGGCTTTGTGATGTTTTATTACAGTAACTCACGCTGACAGTCCAAAGCGTATCACTCACTAACTGCGCTGACCCCTGTGTGTCTGTGCCCACACGCTACTGTTATCGTGTGTAAAGCCATTCCAGAGCGGCGGCGATGGCTGCCGTCTCGATGTGTTTGAACGTGTTTGTTCGATGCCGTGACCTCAGAATCCGAGCGTGTCTTCGCTGTTGACAAATGGGATTAGACGTAGAACGTTTCAACTGAGAACCCGCTGTGTCGGAGGATTGACTGCCTCTGTATCTTAGTCGTACTGTATCAAACCAGGTCAGTGGTAAGACAGCAGCTGCGTTTCATTATTATTCCCCTGTCATATCGCATCAACCCTACAGAATCACACCGCTCTGCCCGGGTTTCTTGATACATGTGTTGACTGTTTGTTTTTTTTACACCTGCAGCTCTCAGGTCTGTGGCACTGCGTGGCTGATCCATCACATCTAATGCGTGGTGAAATTGCTGCTGGCCTGTTAGGGACACAGACACACACAGACGCACACACACACACATCCACCACCTACGATCTGTCTGATAGAGGCAATCGGTAAAGATTTACAGGATCATAAAAGATACACTGCGGGTGTTGACATGAGCAGCCAAAATAAACTTCCCCTCCCCGGAGTGCTGTCATGTGCACGGCTGTGACTGTAGAAAGCCGAGACGTTCCTGCTGAATTATTTGGTAAGAGCACACTTTAAGGAATATCATTAAGTAGAAATGGAAAAAAGCAGCACATTAGGAGCACTGATTAAAATCTGGTTAAAAACACACAAAACAGCAGGACTCACTGTGGCAAAAAAGAGGAAGATGTTGAGACGCTGACCCAAGTGGGAACAAATCAGGAGCTAACTTCTAATTAACAAGCAGTCAGCAAGTATTTGCTTTAAGGCAAGAACTAAACAGTACATCATAATAAAGTTTAGGGCTGTCAAAGTTAACATGATAATAACGCAAATTTGTTTTATTCGGGAGCCACAAGTTTTTTTTAATGCATTAATGCAATTATTGTTAGGTTGCAGGGGGCTCAGTTTTAAAGCTAGAGTGAAGATACTGGTCATCATATGAAACTAAATAACCTAAAGAATCCATTGGTACCAACCATATCATACTTGTCGCGAAGGAGGCTAAATAACGCTCCAAACTTGTGCTAACTTTTGGGGAGGAAAAACTGGCATGGCCATTTTCAAAGGGGTCCCTTGACCTCTGACCTCAAGATATGTGAATGAAAATGGGTTCTATGGGTACCCACGAGTCTGCCCCATTGACACACTGACAGCTGTTGTTGCCTGTTGGGCTGCAGTTTGCCATGTTATGATTTAAATGCAGTACCTGTGAGGGTTTCTGGATAATATTTGTCATTGTTTTGTGTTGTTAATTGATTTCCAGTAATTAATATATACATACATTTGCATAAAGCAAGCACATCCACTCCCATGTTGATAAGAGTATTAAATATTGGACGAAACCCCCTTTAAGGTACATTGTGAATGGATAAAAAATGTGCGATTAATCAAGATTAACTATGGACAATCAGGAGATTAATTGCGATTAAGTATTTGTATCGATTGACAGCCCTAGTTAGAACATGTTGCTTTTAAGTTTGACCCACATCTATGGTGAACTAACTGTGAACTGATATATGTTGTAGTATTGGATTACAAATCCTCTAATTTATGATTGTTTAAGATCAATAACTATGGGTCCATTACTTACAAATGTTAATGTTAATATCGTCCTTCATTCACAGATGCTGCTTCAAACACTACGCAACAGCTACTAATAATGACATATGGATATGAATAATAATAAGTAAATGTGCGCTGAATATGGTGATTCATGAGTTTTTTTTTTTTTTTTTTTAAATCTGTCGTGTCTGTTGTGAATTAATAACAAAACTTTTTGTTCCAGATTGCAACATTAATTCATGAATGACATGGATTAATGGTGTGATCTGAAGCAAAAAAAAGTTTGGTAGGATGACGCTCTACTACTTCACTTGAGGGAACATAAAAATGGTAATTAATGGTAAGGTAATCATGAAGTAATGAAGCATAACGACACAGTATGATGCACCACTTTACCAGAGGAGACGTAAAAATAGTAATATGTATGTAACGAGACTCAATTAACAATGGCTTATGTGTCATTTCACACCTGAGTTAAATATAAGGAAGGTGTAAATTATGCAGACAGATGTCAGCTAATGACATCTACTGTGACATCTACACGTGTAATTTCACATGATTTCATATATTCTGGTGCATTTTTGGAGTCTATTGCCTTCAGTGGTGGTGGAGGCTGCCTCTTTGTCCCACCTCAGCTTCACTGCGCTTTGGTGATAATCCCAAGGTGTCAGCACATGCACTCAGGATAAGGTGAGGTCAGGTCACATCTATATTGTTCTCGTTTCAACAGTCTGCCCTCTAGTGGCTGTCATAAAGCGTCTATAGGCAAAATAAATTATGAACGACTCGCTTCGCTCTGCACCTGCAGTAAACTGTTACATTACAGGTGCACTGTTGTGCCCTGAGGCACGCTGAGGCAATATACATCGAGCTGTAAAAAGCTGCAGTTGCTGATTTGACCCTCTTCACTCTGAATGTAAGCAGGTGCAGCTTTGACTGTGCAGTGTATCCGCATGCAATGAAAAAAAAAAAAAGCTCAGGTGTGCCTTGAGGTTCAGCTGAAATGTAGACAAAAATCCTAACAGGGTTGTGTCATCACCGTCAAACTACTTCAGGGCAAAACTTCACTTCTTCTCCTTCACCTCAATGCCTTCACCATAGCGAATTTCCACATGAAAAACTGAACCTGAATTGTGCAGTTCTCTAGCTGCAGCAGCTCCTACCGAGCGAGGCGGTGACATAATGAATGGACAAAACCGATCTTGTTCCCGTGGCTTAGAGTGGACTATAATCAAGATCAATGTTTGCTTTTGATTGCTTGCTGTCGGAAACTCCGGGATGTAGCTGACTTTTTGATGGCGGGGGAGGGGAGGCGGGGGGGTATGGGGGGACGGGACTCTGGTCGAGACAGAGTGACATAGAAGAGGAGAGAGAGAGACAGAGAGAATCAATGGATCATCTATTATGTCCAGTGCTTAATGAAAAGGCTCTGCCGCGGATGAAATAAAGTGCTGCCAAAAGGAAGTCTTCGGGGGCCTTCTCTGCCTTTAGCTTGATGTCATGATCAGTTTAATACTCAGGCTGCTTGTCCTCCACTATTGATCCTCTGCTTAATGGCTTTTCTTGCACGAGCATCATTCAAACTGCACTTTATTGCTGTTGTTTTTCTTGTCTTCGATTCTTTCTGACACCGCTCATCCATTCAGGTACTAAATTGCTATCTATCTATCTATCTATCTATCTATCTATCTATCTATCTATCTATCCATCTATCCATCCATCCATCCATCCATCCATCCATCCATATATCTATCTATCATCCATCCGTCCATCCATATATCCTTCTATCTATCGATCTATCTATCTATCCATCCATCAATCTATCCATTCATCCATCTATCATCCATCCATCCATCAATCAATCCATCTATCCATCCATCAATCCATCATCTATCTATCTATCTATCTATCTATCTATCTATCTATCTATCTATCTATCTATCCATCCATCCATCCATCCATCCATCAATCCATCATCCATCCATCCATCCATCTATCCATCATCCATCCATCCATCCATCATCCATTCATCCATCCATCAATCCATCCATCAATCCATCATCCATCCATCCATCCATCTATCTATCCATCCATCTATCTATCTATCATCCATCCATCCAATCTATCCATCCATATATCCTTCTATCCATCCATCCATCCATCCATCCATCCATCAATCCATCATCCATCTATCTATCCATCCATCCATCCATCCATCCATATATCCTTCTATCCATCCATCCATCCATCCATCCATAGATTTATCAGTAGATGTCTTACAGTATATTAGTACACATGTCTGTTACCTGCAACATGAGCCTATAAATCAGTGATGTGTTGGCTTCACTGGAGCTGAGATGCCGTCTCTGTGGGACAGCAGAGTGCAGTGCAGCCGCGTTGCGTCCTCGTTAAAGCGCCTCTCTGCGGTTTATGTGTCCGCCGGCACTGTGAACCACGGGTCCCTGGGATTTATAACACCTCATTAGCGAGCCATCATAAAACCCTCATGTTTATAATATTAATGCCTGTGACTTATATTTAAATGTCATCTATATGTCGCAGTTGAAAGGTGTGTTAATGAGAAGGGGGGAGGCGGCGAGGAGGGTGACGGACAGCAAGGGACGGGGAACATAGTGAGGGAATGAGAAATGAATTCCTCCGTCTTTTTTTTGTCATGAAGGCTGCTTGTCCCATGTGGCATATCTGTAATCAGTTAATTATGGATATCTCTCCTTTAGCCACAGTCAGAGCTGCCACTTTCTTTTGTGCCAGTTTGTGGGCGCCGCTGATGATTCCTTGTTATGGTGATTAATAATTTGATGTACAGAACACTGCATGCGTGTGTCTGTATTCTCACTTCAGATGGCATCTCACAGATACACTGATAATATCTGTCTGTGGAGGAGATAAAAAAAAAAAAGGAAAGCGAGGGAGAGATGGAGAGTCCCTCCCTCTGCTCCTCTCCTCAGGAGGTGACACACTTCCACATCAAAGCTGAATTGTAGCTTATTAGCGTGGCAGAGTGAGACCGGTGCTACGGTTCAAATGCCCGTGCTCGCTTTCAATTACACTTCTGGAGATAGATTCATATTTATATCTGGGAGAAATGTGATCATCAAAGCAAACAAAGCGCCGCACATTCACATTCACATTCATCCCCCCCCCCTCTCCGCCTGCAGCTTAGACGAGAGTTAGAGCTCCTGATTTGAGCCAAACGATCGAATTTCATCACCGCACATATATATAAACGCAATTCTTATCCGGTGGAATAAGATAAATCTGATATTCTCGCATCGCTCCGCATGAACAAGAAGCCTGGTTTTAATGATGAGGTCTTTGATAGCTTCCATGACAAACCGAAGGTTGCTGAAAGTTTGGATCAGATGGACCCGATAGCCAGGAAAACACAGCGGAAACCAATCTATGGCTCAAATAAGTTGATTTCCTGAAGCAAAATAGGTAATGTGTTCCAGATACCCTGGCAATAGATGTCATTTCAACAGTTCCCCACAAAGACATGACCTTCTGGGTTGACTGCTTTTTTTTAACTTCCTCCAAAATCTGGCTTGACCGACAGGAATTGCATTCCAGATTTTGGCCTCAAATCACACGGCTCTGATTGATCTCCATCGCTCCGCTCTGCCATATCTTGCTTTTTGTATCACCCATCCAAAATTCTAATTTGGGCCACGGAGCGGGGGCTGGGTTGAGCTGAGGTGAGATGAGGAAGCGGCAGCCGCCACGGCAGAGACGCATGTCAACTGAAGCAAACACAGCCCAGCAATATTCCTCTCTATAAAGCTGTACTAACCAATCATTTTGACAATGGATCATAATGACTGACTGTAATAGGAAAGTGGTTGCATGTAGTGACGAACCCACAGATAGTTATCACCCAACTTTGCGGTTGCTCTCAGCTCTTTAGAGCGTCTTACCCTCTTTCAGCTAATTGTTTTGGTTTTACGGCCTTTTGGTTCACTCTCACTGCTCTCATCAAACCAGTTGCAGAACTTGTGACTAACTGGTGAACATAGTGGAGCATTTAGCAGCTGAAGAGATGTAACACATGCTGTCAATCGATTCAAATATTTAATTGCAAATAATCACGATTGTTCATAGTTAATAATAATAATAATAGCAAATTAATCCCACATTTTATCAGTTCAAAATGTACCTTAAAGGAAGATTTGTGAAGTATTGCCAAACTGCAGCCCAACAGGCAACAACAGCTGTCAGTGTGCTGACTTGACTATGACTTGCTCCAAACTGCATGTGATTATCATAAAGTGGGCATGTCTGTAAAGGGGAGACTCGAGGGTACCCATAGAACCCATTTACATTCACATATCTGGAGGTCAGAGGTCAAGTGACCCCTTTGAAAATGGCCATGGCAGTTTTTCCTCGACAAAGATTTTGTGCAAGTTTGGAGCGTTATTCAGCCTCCTTGTTATCAATAGTTTTCTAGTTTCATATGATACCAGTATATTCACTAGAACTCTAGCTTAAAAACTGTGCCCGCTACAACCTAAATATTGCAAGTTGCATTAATGTGTTAAAGAAGTTATTGGCATTAAAACAATTTGGCATTAAAACAAATTTGCATTAACTCGTTATCGCGTTAATTTGACAAATTTACTGTTTACAAATGTACAGCATATCCTTTTCTTTGTACTACGGTATTGTACAGTACTGGGAAAAGTCTATACTGTACAATACAGTATTGTACTGTATTGACTTTTTCAGCTGGACAAAACTGACATTCTTCTATAGCAGCTACAGTAAGCAGTCAGTGTAAGTCCACAAAAAAAGTAGAACAAAAGAGAGATCTGCACATAAGAAACATTTCCAGGGTTGACTGCCGTGGTGAAAAGAAACATCTACACATTTTGAACAGTGCTGCTCACACGATGCCAAAAGTTGTTTTGGCATCGTGACACATTTTGGTAGCACTGGCCAATTTACTGACACAATAACTAGGTTTTGAGTGATTTACTACCTGTTGCAGACATGCAAGAGAGTTGCGATGTCCGATAATACAGTTGTGACAATAGCACTTACAGTTTAGAGAATGTTAAGACTGTTTCAAAAAAATTGAGATTGAGTAAAACTGTAAAATTGTGTGCCAAGCATCTTGTGGCCATAAAAGGAACTGAAGCATCACCTGATAAAATTGTAGTTTTTAACATGTTAGTCAAGAATTGCCCATTTACATCCAAAAGACATGAAGCAACATTTCAAGTTGTGGTTCCAGCCACCTAACAGATCCAATATTCACTCTTCTTATAGCTCTGTTTTGGTCCCAACCAACTCCTCAGGGAGTATATCTGTCACTTAAGTGGCTAAATGCTTCACAATGTTCACCAGCTAGTTGCTAACTTCTAATGTCTTTGTTTGGTACTGGGCAGGTAGTGCACAATGGGTTTATCAAAGCTTTTTTTTACAATAAACATTTGCTTGCTACAACTGGAAATTAGGTTACTGAGAGCTGCAGGGTTGGGTGATATTTCTCTGTGGACCATGTCTCTGTAAAAAGCATCTTTCATAGTGATTTGATCCACTGTTATTATAAAAAATATTGATCAGTGTAGCTTTAAGTTACTTTCACATTTGGCTTCAGCATTCAGCTGTGGTGGTTGCCACTTGGATGAACCTTCTCAGTCTTTCACTCAAACTTATTTTACAGCGATTTTCTCCTCTCAGTCTGGCGTTGAGATCCAAAAATCTCCCACAGTGACTGCATCCCACATATACATCGCTCTATAGTCTGAGCTTTCCAACTGCTTATCAAGTTTAGATGGAAATGAGAAAGGAACACCAAGAGTTTAACCCTTTACCTCACTCAAGTTTGTCAAACAATATGTTCTCTCAAGTGGTCTCTGTTTGAATATGTATGTGTGTGTGGAAGACAGAAAAACATTCCTTTAAAGCTGAAGTAGGCAAAATGGAGCAAATATGATGAAAAAAGTTATTTTTATATAACTATATCTTGACAGTAGTGTATGAGACAGGTAATCGGAAAAAAATAATGTGCCTTGGTGTCCTCCGGTGCTCCTAATGGCATCTGCAAAATTTCACAGACCGGAGTAAAACAACCAATCAGAGCCGAGCTGGAGCCTTGCCGTCTCTGAGCAGCTGTCAATCACTCGTGAACTCCGATCACGGGTCAAACTATGCAGCGCTGATCAAATATAAATCAATATTCTGTTACTGTAATGCCTATTTCTCTCCTCAAATGTTTTCAGAAACATCTTGTAGTGTACTGTTTAGCTGTAAAATGAGAAAGTTTGTGACCCGGCAGCCATGTTGAGATCAGTTGAGGCAATACCAAGCACCGCCCACCAGCCGGAACACACTTTCTCATTTTACAGCTAAACAGTTCACTACAAGATGTTTCTGAAAACATTTAAGGCGAGAAATAGGCATTACAGTAACAGAATATTAATTCATATTTGATGAACGCTGCCTAGTTTGACCGTTTGATCGGAGTTCGCGAGTGATTGACAGCTGCCTCCGTTGAATGAACAGCCAATAGAAACGCTCTGTCTCTGAAATGACCTGTGATTGGCCAAAGTCTCCCATCACGGGCTAGATTTTCTGAGGCCTGAAAACAGAGCGATGAGGAGGTGCAGAAGTCTAGTTTTCTCTCAGAACACTTGAATTACAATATGTTGAAAGGTTATTATGGAATTTTTGCCCAATGATGCCACAAATATTCTGCCTACTGAAGTTTTAACCATCTTACATTTCACACATTGTTTTCATTTGATTTTCCATTAAGAATCACGTGAGCCCCAGTCTGTGTTTATTTGCTTAAGTCCAGACAGACCATTGGGATGAGCTGACTGTGCTCAGTAATGAGAGCATGTGTGTTTGCAGGTGACACTGTGTTTGTTTGCTGCCGCATGTTGAACCTCAGCGGTGAGTTTCTATTTATTCCCGAGATGATGTGAGACTTTGTTTATCCCCCGGAGGAAGCGGCTCGGCTTGTAGCTGTTGTTTCGGCCCCGCAAGGTGTCTGTGTCTTTGTGTGTTCCAGACATAAAAAGGCCTCAACTGGTGGTCCTGTTGTGTAAAAAGCTGCGCGAACGGCCGAACAACCAAGGGACGAATGGGCTGTGAAGTCCTTGTGTCAGCACCGACAACCACCTACTACAGTCTCCAGAGGGGCTCCTTGCGTGATTGCCAACGGCGTTATTTTGTTCTCCTTGATGCAAAACCTTTGTCACCTGACAGCAGTGCGCAACATCACTCCTTTTTTTCTTTTTTTTTTTTCTTTATTCAAACAGAGAAGCCGATTTTAGTTGGAACACACATGCATGTCTTTTGTTGAACTGGATTATTTTGGAGAAGCTGAATATTTTTTTTTTTTTGTGAAGTGGTAAATCATGAATTAAAGATGAGGCTGGAGTTTTGCTATCGCAGTGCGGCGCTGGCGCTGAATAACAAAAAGCTAGATCACTTCAAATTTCTACAAATGCCATTCACATCACATCCCGCTGCATTTCACAAAAGCACAACTTACTTTGGGGCCTGTGTTTATATTGTTGAGTACCCAAAACCTCTGAAACCCCTTAGCCTGTACAAATAAAAACAATGGGGCCAATCTATATCATGAAAAGCAAACTGTCCACCACTTGCCGGTGTCCCTGCTGTTGTCATGGCAACCGTGACCAGTGTAGAAGGAGAGGGAAACGGACCACAAACCTAATTAAAGACAAAAACGACGAGCGAGGCGAAAATAAAAAAGTTGCCTCACATACAGCCTCCCCCCCTCTGACATGCCCGGATCTTAATGCGTAGCTGAAAAGCACAACCAGAGAGTCATTCTCAACATAATGCGTCATCAGAGGGCGCGTGTGGGAGAATATTTCATGGATAATTGAGCTGGTGTGATGCTGGGCAGTGTCATCGTCAGGGGAGAGATAGGCGAAGGGCTCCGGAGGAGAACAATCAGAGAGGCTTAACAAGCTCTCACTGGCTTCACACATCAGTGTGATTAGAACAAGTTGGTGGAACAGGCAGCCCTTCTGAACCACTCAGGGAAAGACAAGAGCGGTACAGTTTCACAGGGCAGCACTTCTCTAAATATTGGGGCATGCTCATTCTCGAACTTTAATAAGAGTTATCAGTGTGGTACGAAGCCACTCGATTGAGTTTACTGTGTTCGAATTGCAGTTGTCTTGTTTATTGCCATCAACAATTGTCTCTCTTCTGTTACTCCTATCTCTATAAACAGATCCTGCATTCACATGTAGAATGTGTAGGCAACGGGACAAGGTTTTGGCATCAGAAACATTCTGGTTTCCATTTGTAGTACGAGCAGTAGGGCTGGGACGATACACCTATCTCCTGATTCGATGCTATCACGATACTTGAGTGCTGATTCTATATGTATTGTGATTTTTTTTTTTTTTTTAAGTTACTTTTTTGGGGGCATTTTCCATTTTATTGAGAGGACAGTGGACAGAGTCTTGGAAAGGGGGGAGAGAGAGAGTGGATGCGGAAAGGGCCACAGGCCGGATTCGAACCCGGGCCGCCGCGGTCAGGACCAAGCCTTGTTACATGGGCGCCCGCTCTACCAACTGAGCTAACCCAGGCGCCCTGTATTGTGATTTTTAAAGTATTGCGATTCAATATTACGATTTATTGGGATTTTTGTTAAAGGGACTGTTTGCAAGAATCAGAAATTGGTTGTAACAGCGACACGTGTGGCTGTTAAGTCAACGAAAGTCAGCGTCCTTTTGCTCGCGCTCGCCCATGTGCACGCGCTACCTGAATGTGAGCGAGCATCCATCAAAACAGTGAGGCGACACATGTCAGCTAAAACCACAATATCACTCTATATTTCAGCTGCTTGGCAGTAATGTTAGCTGACCAGACGAAGGTCTCTCCATGAATCGATGCTGATCCTAGTGTTGGCTTTTCCTGCCTCAGCCACCCGACCGCGGCCGGAGGGAACAGGGGAGACACCGGCACCCGGTCGGAGACGATAACGTTTCTTGCTGCGGAGCCCCGTCACTTCACAAGACACGGAAAACCTCTGTTGGTCTGGAGGAGCTGCAGCAGTTATTTCTGTACAAACGTCCACTCATTCACTAGATATTCTATTAGATAAACTACCTCTTCTGCAGTGTGTAGTGTACGCGCATGCACGTGTAGAGGTTGAGCGAGACAGCGAGAACACGCGCGGCGTGTTAGTGACGGCAAGCAGGTAGAGGAGCAGAGTACAGCAGAGACTCCGGCCCTGGAGACCAAAGCTACGGTCTCCTCCACATCCTCCGACCGCGGCCAACACTGTTTTGCAAGACAGGCTTCACTAGATAGAACTTTGCGGTTTTGGTGCTTCCGTGTAGTTTGTGTTGGAGTCTGAGTCTGAACAGCGTAGCCACACACGAGCGCGCATAGGACACCGACCCTGATTTATACATGTAAGAAGTTACAAACAGTCCCTTTAACTTTTTTTAACACTAGACCGTATGAAGAAGTTGAATCATACACTTCTAGGGAATTTCACTTTGGAAAATATCTAAATGAATCGAGTAAAAATGTTTGATTGTTGAAGTCTGAGTAACGTGATGTCATATCTGTTCCATATCCGTCAGCAAAACAAACCGCAGGTGGCCGAAACGATACGGATACGACCTGCACCCTCACATTTTAAATCCAAAGTGGTAAACCCTACACATAAAGTAAAGTATGGAAACACTTTGGGTTTCACATATTGCCAAGAAAAGCCGAGTTAGACATCATGGCTGAAGCAGCATGCGATCTGTCATGGACAGGTATCATATTGCGGTGACGTTAATACGACCAACATGAGTGCCCATAGTGCTCGACTGCGGTCAAGTGTCTGCGTCACGTTCATCTCCGTGGTCAAATCAGCCGATGCTACTTTTTTGGTATTGAGGTTTTCGTTTTGATTGATCAACCTAGAATTATTTGATAATGTGACATCCTCATGTTTCTTCGTGCTTCATGTTTAGATTTATACATATTGGGCTTCCTCTCTGGAAAAAGTAAATCTGTCGTCTATGATACGGTATTGCATTTTCTCGACTGAAAATGATCAGTTCAATTATAGTTGTTGTATGACCTTCATCAGATGTACATTATCAGCCTACACAAAGTGATGTGTGATAAACTGAACAATTAGAAACAATATTGTAGTGTTGGCTATTAAAATGAGGGTGTATGACAAAGCAAACTGAATGACAATAAAATATGCAAACAAGAAAAACAAGACAAGAAATAGGAATGATGACAACAAGTCAGAGGACTGATTGTTTGAGTAGACAAAGCCAATGAATCCATCTTTGAATACATGAGAAGAACAATAATCACAAGGCATGAATTATGGATTTCTCGGAAAGTCTTTTAGCTTATCTACTCTCCTTCGGAATGAAGGTAGTTTATTATGTGAAATCAGAAGTTTTATTTGCTACACATTTGGTGCTCTCGATACTTCAGCTGATTGACAGTAATGTTAGCTGACCAGACGAAGGTCTCTCCATGAATAACTGCTGATCCTGGTGTTGGCTTTTCCTGCCTCAGCCTCCCGACCGCGGCCGCGACGATATCGTAACTCGTTGCAGAGCCCAGTCACTTCACAAGACACGGGAAACCTCTGTTGGTCTGGAGGAGCTGCAGCATTTATTTCAAACGTCCACTGTACATTCACTAGATATTCTCAGAGCTACTAACTCTTCTGCAGTGTGTAGTGTGCGCGCATGCACGTGTAGAGGTGGAGCGAGAGAACGTGAACGAGCGCGGTGTGTGAGTGAAAGCAGGCAGGCAGCGGAGCAGGGACTCCGGCCCTGGAGACCAAAGCTACGGTCTCCCCCGCTTTCTCTGACTGCAGCCAACACTGTTTTGCAAGACGGGCTTCACTAGATAGAACTTTGCGTTTTTTGTGCTTCCGTGTAATTTGTGTTGGAGTCTGAGTCTGAACAGTGTAGCCAAACGCGAGCGCGCATGGGACACCGACCCGGATTGATTTATACGTGTAAGAAGTTACAAACAGTCCCTTTAAAGAACATTTTGAACAGATGTGTGAAATGTGCGATTAATTTGTGATAATCGTGATTAACTATTTTAATCGATTGATAGACCTGTTGATAATGTATTATTGTTTTTTACAAGGCTGATCACCATTGACAGTAACTGATCTTCTAACTGTAGATACCCTGAAAGGTCTGCAGAAGGAACACATTTGTTTCTGCAGAGCTGCAACGTGTGAGGTCCGATATCCAGAGTTAATCCAATCGTTGAATCACGGTAAAAGAGAGGAGGGAGGAGGTGAGAAGAGCTGATGTTTTTAAGCATGGATAATATCTCTGAGCTTTGGGAGGGAATCAATGCCAATCCCCCAATTTGCTTACAAGGATTTTTTTCCACTGGATGCCTCTTACACTTAAATGCCTTGGGATGTGATTTTAAAGGGGATCCTTGACATTTTGATTTTTTGTTGGCTACAGGCTGCAGACTTTCCCTACTGTGAGAAAGCATGCATCGGCCCTCGAGTTTCTCTGTAATGTCTTTTTGGACCACATTATTTATTTCCTACAGCCTGAGCGTCCACTGAGAATCTGGCGATGTGGGAACGGTCAACGAGCTGAGAGAAAGCTGAAGTTTTCATGCTCTGTGTCTATCAACAGTCAGATAAAGTTCTGTGCTTCCATGTTTCCCCTGTGATGTGATTTTTCATGGACAATAGTTTTGCCTGGCGGGTGTAAAATAAATGACAGGTTGATTGCAGCCATTGAAAGCGCCCCAGTTTTCTGCAGCCCTTGATGAAAGACTGCTGAGTTTAACCTCTAACTATGAAACATAATAGAGAAGTACTGCATTCATCACTGGGGTCAATGGTGAGTTCTGCAGCAATTTGAGATTTTTTTTCTGTTCATTTTCAATGAGTTCTCTAATTAGTGCTTGCTTGGTGGCCATGGTTAAAGCTAAAGTACCTATAACACAAAGAAGATAATGGGATTCGACCGGCGTGAGATCAAAACCTGTATTGCTGTCGTACAGCATGGATTATTCTCAGTGGAAATTATTTTTACTGACGACATTGTTTATGACATTTGTTCCTTTTTCAAGAAACACATTTTTAATGCTCTGTACACCACAAAATTACAAATTCACACCTCCGTTGTATTGGGGTAAGAATGTCTCCCATAAATCTCAGGAAAGGATATCTCAAAACCTGGACATCACTAGTGGTAAATAAGAACAATTGTGCAAAGAGACCCTTTAGAGCAATAGTTTAACAATTTGGGAAATATGCTCATACACTTTCTTGCCAAGATTTACAGAAGATCAATACCACTCTCATGTCTCTATATGCTAAATATGAAGGTAGAGCCAGGAGACGGTTATCATAGCTTTGCATAAAGACTAAAAGCCGGGGCACAGCTAGCTTTCGTTTTCGTCCCCGGTGCAAAAAGGCCTTAAAGGGGCTACAACTGCATTTTGTGTGTTGTGCAATGACAATAAATGAACCTTGAACCTTAAGTCTCCAACGATTGACACAGGAAATCAGAAAAAGCACTGCTCCCGGCCAAGAAATAGTCACCACATCTTGTGTTTTTTTACTCTTTGGAACAAACAAAATGTATTGTGTTCATTAGAGAGCTGTAGAGTTGCTGGTGGGCATACTCTGCTTTCAGTCTATATGCTAAGCTAAGCTAACCATCTCCTGATTCCAGCTTCGTATTTAACGGACAGATACAGTATGACTGTGGTATCAATCTTGTCATCTAACTCTCAAGAAAGCAAATAAGCTTATGTCCCAATATTATGAACTATTCCTTTAAATACTTTATTTTTTTCCATTTTTTCAATGTTGTTTTCATACATGCAATTTACAGTTCGTAATTACAATAGTTTATAAACCAATTTTTTAAGTAGTTGAGCTTATAGACAAACTCATTAAGTACACTAGAGAAAACAACTTCAACATTCAAAATTGAAATAAAATTGAGAAAATAAATAATAATAATAATAATAATAATAATAATAATAATAATAAAAAGAAAGAATAGAATAGAATAAAAAAAATAAAAAAAACACACAAAACTAAAAAAAAAACAATAATAATACAAAAATAAGAGAGTAATAATAATAAATTAAATAAACAAATAAGTTAATATAATTTAAAATGGGGGGAGTGCGATATATCGTTATATCATCTACACACACATATGAAGAACTATTCCTTTAAAGATGTCAAATTGATAGATAAGACAAAAAAAACGGCATTATTACCAAATATTTTCTGGTTTATGAAGAAAGTGAGAAATATCTGTCTCTCCGTCTCTGCGCTACACATACAGGATGAGGTAAAAGAGAGAAATGGTGTTGTCTGAAACTGACATGAGCGACACACACTCCTGGAGATCAGCCAGAATTGCTGAGGGAACCATCAGTGTGAATGCTGCTGTCATCTTCTGTCAGTCAGTCCGTGATAACGCACTGGATTGAGGCAAGGACCGGAAGGGTGACTTTCTCCTTTTTCAGGTTTCATAAGGAAAGGTCTTGGACCCTCCCTGCCTGAGGAGCTCCCCTTCAAAGAAACTCAATTTTCACTTTAAAAGGCAGACTGAGCCGCCACCCTCTCGCATCACCCTTCTCTCTCCTTCCCTTTCTCCCCTGCTCTCCTCTCCTGTGTCCGCCGAGTTGCTCGCCCAGCCCGGACGAAGGACGATTACACAAATCTGTCACCCAGGAAATCCCGACACTTTATTTCCTCTCAGACAAAGAGCCAGTGATAGGTGATGAGTTTGTAGCTGCTGGGGGATTTGACAGACTCTGGGGGAATAATAAAGCAATTTCAGCCTGCCAGAAAAGTCGGAGGAAGGAGAGGGAAAAACACACACGAGGAGATATAAATCACTCCTGTGATAGCTACAGTTTTTCGGTGGAGAAATGAGACAGTTAAATTGTACAGAGAGATGAGTGGCTTGACCAGAGTGTAACTGTGGTGTAGAAATTACACGGTGGCCAAATAAAGATGTATTGTAAAGGGTGAACGCTCAAAAGTACAGGTTTTATGTGATGGGGTGGGTTGGGGGTGGGCTTTAATAACCTGTACTGGTGTTATTTTTATGTCCACATAAAAAAAGTGGCACAAAGATTTATAGACTGCATGAAAAATAATGGAATCTAGAAGAATGTAATATATTATATTATTTATAAAATGTATAAAAGATTTATATGTGGAAGTTGGAGGGTTAAATACATATACTGTGTACTGTATGTGTACATATACTTCAATATATAAAATACAGTATATAGCATGTATATGAATATAGCATCAAGTCTGAAATAAAATATACTCTATTTTGAATTGTTTTAATGCATGGTATAGTAAATCATATAATGTGTTTAATATCAAAAGGAAAAAAAGGAAAATTACATGACATATGACAAATATTGTCCAGAAACCCTCACAGGTACTGCAATTAGCATAAAAAATATGCTCAAATCATAACATGGCAAACTCAAACCCAACAGGCAACAACAGCTGTCAGTGTGTCAGTGTGCTGACTTGACTATGACTTGCCCCAAACTGCATGTGATTATCATAAAGTGGGCATGTCTGTAAAGGGGAGACTCGTGGGTACCCATAGAACCCATTTTCATTCACATATCTTGAGGTCAGAGGTCAAGGGACCCCTTTGAAAATGGCCATGCCAGTTTTTCCTCACCAAAGTTCAGCGCAAGTTTGGAGCGTTATTTAACCTCCTTCCTGACAAACTAGTATGACATGGCTGGTACCTATGGATTCCTCAGGTTTTCTAGTTTCTAGTATGATACCAGTATCTTCAAGTTGCGTTAATGCGTTAAAGAAATTAGTGCCATTAAAACAAATTTGTGTTTACGTGTTATCGCGTTAACTTTGACAGCCCTAATAAAAATGTTTATTTTATATTATTTATATATTGTATAAAATATTTATATATGGAAATTGAAAAGTTAAATACATATAACATGTAATGTATGTGTAAATT
Organism: Sebastes umbrosus; assembly: GCF_015220745.1. Taxonomy (NCBI): domain Eukaryota; kingdom Metazoa; phylum Chordata; class Actinopteri; order Perciformes; family Sebastidae; genus Sebastes; species Sebastes umbrosus. The sequence goes on along the minus strand of NC_051286.1, from coordinate 22,562,308 downwards.
TATTTCTACATATAAAATACAGTACTATTTAGTAGTATAGTAGTTTTAAATTAAATATACACTATATTTTGAATTGTTTAATATCCTAATGCATGGTCTAGTTAAATGTTTAATATAAAAAAGTAATATTGTGTATTGTATACATACTGTATATATATATTTCGTAAAGAATTTAAATGTGCAATCATAGCCATATATTTATAAAAACAAATACACATTTTCAGCAAGCGAAGATAACAATATTTTGATAGAAAAATATGAGAAGTGCCATATCATTTTAAGCTATTGCCTCTTGGCACATACAGTATTTTGTACAGTCAAGGCTGCAGTTGCTGTGCATAGCTTAGCACAATAAAACAGGTGAATCATTATGTATTTTTCACAGTTGGGACAGAGAAAGAAAATATTACCAGAATGACATTTCTGACTCTATATAACAAAACATGAGGTGATTATCATATATCACTGCAGACAAACTCAAACAACATATCTCATTACAGTGCAGTTCTCACCACAGTCTGACTCTCCGCTGTAGGAAGCATCCGACAAATGTAAATTGCTTCAGTCAGACACAGTCAGACAACTTTCTCACTTCATATTGTAAACGCACAGATACAGAGGTTTTTGGAGATGCAGTCCCACAGCGATATTTCACAATGACAGCAGCAACTACTATGAACCGCCACTAAGCTTTTCCTGTCGTGTTTTTTTCCCCTGACATCCCATCCATCATTAACTGTCACATTATGAAGATCCAGCAGAAGAAAGAGTGTTTTTCTTTCCCGCTCATCAATCGACATTACAGAATTTTCAAGTTCAGCTCAAACTGCCCAAATTCCTGCTGCGTCGCATTCGGGGCCGCGTGGCGACAGCGGGCTTGTTTGATTACAGAAATTGTTATGGTAATGAACGCCTTTCAAAAAAACAGCACCTCGTAACCTTTGCACTCCCAAGTGCATTAAATTCATTTGAGACGCTTCTTTAATGGCAAAGCAGACTGCATAACCAACAGCGGGTTGACATTTGAAACAAGAAAATTGCAAACGGGAGTGTTATGTCTGTGTGCGTCCACTGGGTAAGTGGCGGATGGAGGCCAGCATCTGCTGAGAAATTATCTTAAACTGCATCCTGGAGGCAGGATGCTTAAAGTGGCTGTCCCTTTTTTAGGGCCACTTAGGCTTTATTTGACAGTTCACAGCAAAAGAGAGGCAGAAAATTGAGCGAGAATAAAGAGAGCTCAACCTCTTCTCGTAATGATATAAAGGGATGCGGCGTCGTGGATTAAGAACAGGCCGTGTGTCCTGTTTTTATATGCAATGCAGGTTTGTACTTGTACAAATTGGAGGACGCGAGGGAATAGAACTGGTTTGATTAAGAGTGGTGCAGTGAGTAATACTCATACACGCACATAAACAAACCCAAACCACAATCCCCCTTCACACACATAGTCTCACTCTTACGATTTCACTCTGCCGCGCCTCACCGCACAGTGCAGCACTTTGGTTCAACAACTCCCTCTGTGGGGAGCAGGGGAGGCTGCCTCAGCCCAGCCAACCATTGGAAACTCATTATTGCAGTACTAAGTGATGGATCATTTCCAAATGATCTCCACGTACACCTCAACAATTAAGCCACCAGCAAGGCAATTACAGATCAGCAATATAGCGGCGGGACACTGATATATTGCTGGGCTTTAACCTTTGGGCCAGCGGACAGATTACACATATTAAGCCACAGCGTTATTGGACCTATAAAAATCATTGTGCGGCCATATCAGCCTCACATAACTGCAGAGTGGACATTCTTCTTGCTGGAGGATTGGAGCTGGTAGAGGAGCCTGTGAAAGTGGGGTTTGAGGGGAGAGCAGAGGAGAGGGAAAGAGAGGACAGATACATCTGCGCTTGCTGAAATCACTGAATTCATCCTTTACATTCTGGGAACATTTTGTTGTCATACAGTACATATAGTTTCATGATCTCAAGCACACAACTCACTAATGATTACTACTAATGATACTTATAATACTAATGATAATTCTCTGGTAATGCTCTCACTTTTAGTCCAGACTCCATGTGATTTGTGCTGATCACACTAATGTGAACAAAAAGTATAGCCTCAGAGCCGCTAGCATAACTGTAGCATATGTATATAAGTATATATGTATTATAAGAAGTGGAGTAGTCACCTGTAGTCACCCATTGATTCGTGGACTGCCGTTTTGAAGCCTCGAGTTCTGCATTTTGGCCTTCGCCATCTTGGTCTTTGGCCGTTGCCATCTTGTTTTTTTGCAACCAGAAGTGACACTAGAGGGTGGAGCCGAGTAGAACCAAATGCTGAATAAGACTAAATGTTATTTTTAACTTAAATTAACTTTCAGTTAATTGAAGTGTATTGTGGGCGGTGCTTGGTATTTCCTCAACTGATCTCAATATGGCTGCCAGGTCACAAACTTTCTCATTTTACAGCTAAACAGTACACTACAAGATGATTCTGAAAACATTTGAGGCGAGAAATAGGCATTACAGTAACAGAATATTGATTCATATTTGATCAGCGCTGCCTAGTTTGACCGTTTGATCGGAGTTAGCGAGTGATTGACAGCTGCTCAGAGACGGCAAGACTCCAGCTCGGCTCTGATTGGTTGTTTTGCCTCCGGTCTGTGAAATCTTGCAGATGCCGTTAGGAGCACCGGAGGACACAGAGGACACATGATTTTTTTCAGATTACCTGTGTAATGCACTTCTGTCAGGATATAGTGACCGTTTTATAAAAATAACTATTTTTTTTATAACTTTTTAACTGAAAACACACTGTGAAAGTGTTTAAGTTCTAAGTCAAAAACACAAACAACTCCCAGACCGGACAACGCTGTGGTAGCGACCTGTCAATCACAAAGTAGCCACGCCCTAAAGCATCCCCTGCTTTACGGTCTATTTGACTCTAAATGGGACCATAATTTACTAAATGAACATCATGCTGTATTGAAGAAGACTTGAAACTAGCGATTGAGACCATAAACTCATGTTTACAATGTTTACTGAGGTAATAAATCAAGTGAGAAGTAGGTTCATTTTCTCATAGACTTCTATACAATCAGACTTATTTTTGCAACCAGAGGAGTCGCCCCTTGCTGGCCATTAGAAAGAATACAAGTTTAAGGCACTTCAGCATTGGCTTCACTTTTCAGACCCGGAGGTTGCACCCTGGGCTGTAGACTTTCAGTGCTGTTAAACTAATAAACACCATAAATCATTGGGCTTTGGGCAAATTACTTCATAGAGATTGAAACAAACGTTTTACTTTCTTCCATTTCTGAGAATTATGTTCTTTTAAACAATCAGAAGTCAGATCTGTTGTACATCTCCACGGAAACAAACGTAGGCTGCCGACGGCAAAACGTAACTTGCAGTTTATTTACAGTGACACTATAAGTTTAAGCTGAAACCCGACGTGACAAGATGATGGGAGAGAAATCAGTTTAAATTGGGCGGATGAGCGATGAACACACACGCAAGAACAGTGAGCGAGTGAGTTAGACGTTAAAACAAAAAAGAAACAGATTGAAAGGGAAAAGTTGGAAATAAACTGACAAGTTCTCTCACAGTAATGAGGACAGATTAATTGAAAGCCACATGCTGCTGCTAAGGTACTTAATTAACTGCCTCTATATACTGTAGAGGCAATTACGTTATGAGTTTGACAGCAGCTCCTTTCTCCATCTTCTTTGTGGCGCTCCTCCTCTGATCTTTCATTAAAAACTCCCTCACATGTACGCTCTGTTACTTGAATCTAAGAATATATAAAGAAAGCAATATTTTAAATATCCAGGGAACAGGTGGGAATGTCAATTCTTTACACTGACAGAAAGACTACCTCTTGTTCTCAGTTACATCACTGTACAAAGTGTGTTTTACTTAGATAACATTCACAGGTCTTTTGGCGAGACTTTGTTCACAGCCAAAAGGAAAGATAATTAAAAAATGAATGCGGTTCATTCTGAAAGACAGCTACATAAGACATCATTCTGCAGACATCGTTCTGTATTCGCTTGTAAAACTGTCTGACTTTTTGGGGGGTTCATTTCTATAATGAATTCTTTTGTTTCTATAAAGATTATTCCAATCAATTTCACCAGACTGATCATTAAAGTTTAATTCTGTTTAATTTCCCCAAATTTAGGAAAATGAATGCCGAACACGAAAGCCATATCTAGAGTGGAGAACAGAGCAAAAATGAACATTTAAAGAAAAATGGCAAACTTTTAATTGCAGGCCATGTCACTTAAAACCCTATGGAGCAAGGCATGAGTTTTATGATGCACACTGAGTTGAAATAAGCACTTGCTTGCACTTACGTAAGCAATCTTAAAATACACACAAAGAAGTGACAGACGGAGACAAGTGGCCTCTTTTTGACGAGATAATTGCAGATTATGATGTTTGACAAGTGCCTAAATATGTGCAGAGCAGAGTGAGACTTAGTGTTTCATTTAGCAGGGACAATAATAATTTCTCTTTCCAATATTATGAGGTATAATATTATGAGCAATTGCACATGGTTAACAGTACATAACCACAACAATGCCTTTTATTAGCCCACATACTTGCTTATTGGTTAGATAATGAAAGTGTTCGGCAACATGTAGATTGAAGTGCAACAGCAGACCTTGTTTGTGAAAAAAGACATATGGGCATGTGCATGCTTATGCCATACACGCACACACACACACTATTAATGTGATATTAATGCAGCTAAACCTTGCTGTTATGATGACTATTTTTACTTAATGTATTACAGGAGTGTTATAGTAGCGGCTTGCCACTTCAGATTATTTCTATAGTGGGCCGCCATTCTTTCTGATGGTGGGGTGAAATTTAAAGGGGAACACTACCTAAATTAAGAATTCCAATATGTTATTTCCATGGCCTAGGAAAGGTCAATTAATATCTTCGAACATGAGCTACTCTTTCTCAAAGCCAGAAACCAGAGAAGTAAGTCTCAAACTTGTGATGTCATAGGGTATAAAGTCTGGAGCTGATCCATAGACAATGAATGGACTCACAGAATGTTTGTTTTCTTTTTAATACCCAAATGAGCTTTATTTTATTGTGTGTCATTATGCAGTGTTGTCAGTTGTGAAACAGAAAATGTTGCCATATACTCAGAACATTCCTCTTTGTGCTCTCAGTGTCGTCTAGAACATCTCTCCCCATTCATTGTCTATGGAGCAGTTTATACCCTGTGACATCACAAGTTTGAGATTTAGCACTTTTTGGATTTGGGAGAGCGTCGTTCATGTTTACTAATATTTTTTGGACTGTCTTAGACCATAGGAATAACATGTATGAAATTTGAAAACGGGCGTACTATAGTTCCCCTTTAAGAACAGTTGGGCATTGTGATTGTTGATAAGGGATCCTGAACAGGCCTCTACGTTATGAGCTCTAAACTAGCTGGTAGTCGCAAGTTCAGGCAGAGAAAGAGGCAAATGTTTGCCTCCTGTCATTAGGGCAAATTTAAACGCTGGAGCATTTGTGTGTATTTGCCCCAAACAGCCAATGTACCAAACGTACATTAGTTGTCAGCCAGCCAGCAACGGACTCACCAACAGTGTGTGGGAGTGTGCCTGTGTGATTGTTCCGCTCAGCCTCTGACTGAACTCAGAACTGTGATAAGTATACGTATTTGTTATCTTAATAAATGTGACCTAAATTGGTCCATTTCCTATAACAAAACAACTTTGAAGTTGACTCTTTTTCTCTCCACATGACTGTTTGGTTTCCCCTTCTGGTTGGTTTGAAAAAGAGAACTAGTTACAGCCTGATGAGCCAGCAAGCAACTGAATAAGATTTAAATTTATAGAAAATGTTTGAAAATGACAATGCAATGTCTTGTTGTGTATACGCTGCACCACTTACACTTTCTGAGTTATTCAGTGAAATACAACAATTTAAAGGTGCTATTGATAAGATGTCGCATGAGAACATGGGAAGTTGTGTACACAAAATGCTTGGCGTTCAAGTCGTTAAGTCGTGACAACACCGCTGCTGAGCAACAACGTTATTGTTGGTGTTTAGAAGCCACAGAGGCTAATAATTTAGCAAGCTAGCAAGTGGGTAGCAAAATAACAAAAAATGATGCAGTAAATGCAAAGGCATAATGAGAGAGGAAAAAGATGAGGCCACTGGGAATATCAACATTTTCCTAATATCTATTATAAAATTATGAAGAAAAACAATATACGACTAAAATTACAATAAATTAACTTATTATGCACCGAAAAATGAACTTCCACGGCCTCCGCCACGGTTAATATTCACATATTCGGCAACCTGATGGAGACACCAGTGTCAAACTCAGCCATTTATCCGTTTTTTCCACACTGGCAACTTCATCGCTGACAACAGAGATACCAAGTGATACCAACGTCGTTGTACTTTTGTCTCACAAGCCTTGTTAGAAGTTGGTACCAAATGTCAGATATCTTCCACAGAGATAAACAAAACATTCATTTTGGACATGTCAAAATCTTTAAAATGATTAATTTACTATCGTCATAACTTTTTTGTTAGGAAAAGCCATACTTTTATTCGACACTTTTCTAAAAGGTCTGTGGATGTGTTATTTTTTAAAAAAATATTTGTCAGAATAAAAATGTTATCAATACAAACTTTTAAGAAGAAGAGGAATGTTACTCAACAAAATGGTCGCAGACCTTAATGCAGACTTCTCCATGACCATAGCGCTATATTCAGGGATCTACTTGGCTTTATAAATACTTTGAACAGAAGCAGAATATTCACTACTCATTCTACCACCCATGGTCTAGGTGAATGCTCCATTAAAAAGGCTTTTATGCTTATCAGAAATAGAGTTTGTTCAGAAACACACTGTGCAGCTGCATGAACCACAGCTGTGAAGTGAAAAGCACTGAGGAGAATGTATTTTGTATCTCTTGTTGCTTCCATTATGTGTGTGTTACTCATGCAGGACTGCTGGGCTAGCAAAATACATTCAGCCAGCAGCAGGAAAGATAAACGATGTACAGTACAATACAGGTAAAGAAAATTGACCGTGCTGTACACCCACCATCTACAGGTTTAATAGTTACAAATATGCACACATGCAATACAGGAAGCGTTTCCAATCATGTAGCATTGCAGACATGTTTGCACATGAGAACAGAGGATTATTTCAAGCCTCAAACCAGGCTCTATATGGATGGCTAATAGTCTGTCGGTTGATCCACCACTTTGGTAGGGATGGGCGATAGCAGACTTTTTTAATTCATTACGATACTGATACTTTTTGTTCCAATTTTACCAATACCAATACTCATTTCTTAAATTGGCATATGATTTTTTTTAATAATGGAATTTTTTAGAAGAATATATATATATATATATTTAAAGCATATTTACTACATTCCTGTAACTATTTACATTTATATTACTTTATTTTACATTTTATTTTTATTTCAGCCCTATATTTTTATACACAATTTTATTCTCATTCTGTTTTAATTTGTGTGATTTTCCTTATTTTTTATAGCCTTCATGTTTAATGAGCATTGTTGGCGTGAGTCTAAGATTCCAAGATTTCCACTGCCAATGACTGCTTCACTGTAATTGTTGTGCACATGATTATAAAGAACTTGAAACTCATGTAACAACTAAATTTTAAATGAGATTGTGATGATGATGTTTAGGAATTTAGGGTAGACACGCAGCAAAAACAAACTAATAACGGTGCTATACCTGTAGCTGGATATGTTTTGCCTATGCGTTGTCTCCTGCAACGTCTTGTTGGACAGAGGGTGGTGCAGGAGACTTGGATGTATCGGGCATGTTCTTGTTTTTGTTCCTCCTCCTTGTAACTTTCAGGGAGTGTTGTTTTTAAATGTTTGAAGAGGTTACTTGTGTTGCTGCTGTGTGCCACTTTCTTGTCACAAATAGTACATCTTGCTGTAATTTCATCTACAGGGGAAAAGAAGCAAGAAAAACACAACGCTACGTTTTCCTTTCTGCCATTCTCCGACACTCACTCCGACTCACTCCCATGTTTGGTATAGAAGAGCACGACTGTGCTACGTTCTGAGATCTCATAAAGGTTTCCACAGTCATGTGACACGGGGAAGCTCAGGGCTGTTTTGGCACAAACATTACACTGAAAACGTTTGGAAGTGATGCAGCCATCTATGTTTTGTTTACATCATTATAATTTAATTAATCATCAATTGACATTTTTTAAAAGGAATCAATACAAAATGAGTAGCTTGTGAGTATCGAAGTATGGAAACCACCGTATCGATCCTCCCATCCCTACACTTTGGTCCAGACTGAAATATCTCGACAGCTATTTGATGGACACTGGCAACGGCCTCAGCTCTAATATTCAAATATTAGGATGTTATCATGCTAAACTAAGATGGTAAACATGGTAAACATTAGTATTAACATTGTGAACATGCAAACATGCTGACTTTAGATAAAAAAAATTCACCTTCTGCAAACCTATATCCAAACCATATGGCTTCAAGTAAAATAGAAATAAAAAAGGATGGAGCATGACTAATTTTGAGCTACTGTAGTTTACCGCCAACATTCATTATTTGTTTTTCAAACCCCAAATTGCTTTTCAATCGTTTTGGTGGTGTGTAATGTAGTGTAAGCAAACAACTGCTCACATGTGAACTAACAATGTGTAGTGCTTTTTGACTAACAATCCCCATTTTCTTTGTTCCGGGTTGCCCTTTTCCAAAATTGAGGCTATGTATTGCTTTTAAATCTGTGAACCAGCACTTCAGAACAAACACCTTGAAGCTTATCTATTTATTTAACAGCCAGGTAGAGCTGTGAATTACTGGTAATAGTTCAGGCCAATCAGGATGTATAACCATCACAGAAAAATGACTGTCGCAAACACAGATAATGAGAGCTCCCCGTAGCCCTCTCCGGCTCCGTAGTGGAAGCCAAAGCTATTGATTACAGCTCGGTGGGAGAGCATTGATTTTTATCTCAGAGTGAGTGAGCGAGAGGACTGAATCCTCTCAGCAGAGGGAGGGACAGTTCAACTTGAGCAGCAAAGGGACAGTGAATGGGAAATAGGGTCAGGCTTGACTAAGTGAGTGAGTAAGCCACTTGCTTTTCCCTGAGTCACAATGAGCATTTATACCACCATAACAACTTTGTAGGCTCCTATTTACTGATCCTTGTCTAATGTGTAATGATGATAGCAGCACTTCTTCTTGTGAACATTTTTCTTTTCAAAGCGGCCTAGTTAAATTCTTTACACATCCATTCTACTGCCTTTGTGAATGAAATTGGATTATTTTATGTGTGAGCATGAGTGTTCTACAGTATATGTTCTGGTGCAAATGTGTGAACATGGTTTCCCAATTACCCTTACAATAATGTGTTTACTTTTCACGTGTGGAACAATATTTCACACGTGAAAATTCACATAAAGGCACATGTGATTTTCAGATATTTCACACGTCAGATGTAAGACATTACATAAAAAAAATTCCACATGTGTGAAACATATTAGGCCTACATATTAAAGCATGCATATGTGAAAGTGTTTTCAGACATTTTACCCAACCCTATGTGCTTTTTCTTTTAGTAAGTTGGGTAGACAGTTGTGCAAAATACTGTAGCTAAATTTTTTTATATTAGATGAATAACAAGACTATTTAGGCAACAGGGATGCTCTGAGTTAAATGCTAACTTCATCAAATGCAATCACTTTGTTAACAAGCTGATCCATGTAGAATTTTCAGCGTCTTAATTTAGCATGTTAGCATGCTATCACCTGATAAAAACGCCTTTATCACCCATCTTGTCAACATTATGTTTCAACTGATATCTTATACAAGTTAGCTTGAGAAGTTAGTGTCTGAGTAGATTTAAGTTAGAGTTTGACAGTTTATTCCTGTGGAGATGTTTGAGCAAATCTTCTCAGAAAAGAAAGAAAGAAAGTATAAGCCGGTTGCACATTTTGTTTCAGTCCAACAAAATCATTTGTCCAAATCAAAATGGTGTCAACAAGAACAGTCTATATCAAGCCCCCAGGAAGTGCGCCGGTCGTCAATCCGGACTTTCGTAGTGGCCAAACGGCGATACTGCAACTTCCGTGTCAGTCACGTGATGCATTGGGCCCAAAAATACTTTTTCCCATAGACTTACATTGGGAAAGAGACGTCTGTAACTCAGCGGATAATTTTTTTTGAGGTGAATCAACTTCCCAGTACGAACACCTAAATAGCCCTTATTTCCAAAAACATTTTTTTAAAGTTGTAAAACGCACTAATAGCTGAATCCAGAGTTATATCCCTTCCTTCGTTCATGTGAGTGAGACCCAGACCGAGGCTGGAGCGTAAGCCGTGATGACGGCCTGACGTTGGCTGCCCGTGACCAAGTCATGGGAGAGGCTCTGTCCTCTCGACTTTATCTTTTGGAATGACCCCCTATAAAAAGGTAAATGCTCTTTTTGCAAGGCCACTGATTTGGTGGGTCAGAAGTCAGAGAGGTGAGAGTTCGTTTTTTTTTTTGCATCTGAAGAGCCTCTTCTAGATTCCTTTTTTCTATATGATGGGACTGTTCTTCTTGGCTACATATACCTTAAAATTGTAACATTTTCAATTTAGGACCCAGTACCTTGCACAAGGATATGTCAGCAGGGCAAATACTAACAGACAATGGAGCCGATATCTCTGATTTAAGAACTGTCTCTCAAAACATCTCCGGCCTCATGCTCTCAACCATCACAAACAAGATTAAAAGAAATACAAATAAATAATACACAACATATAAAGTATACATTGTTTTGCCCCAAAAGCAGCTTTTTTTTCCTCCGACATATCGCCTCTTGTCAACGTATCATCAGAGTAAGTGATCCGTTTGTGTGTGAGCTGCCTAGATGGATGATGGTGAAGGTAACTTGAGAGAAATATTGTCTGATGGCTCTGGAGTAGATAAGCACAGCCCAGAGGCTATCAAATGATGACTTTCTGAGCTCCAAACCAACAGCCTGCATGCTGAAGTGGAGAGAGAGAAAGAGAGAGAGAGTGTAAGTAAATCAGGATGCAAAATGAGAGGGCGGATGTCGATGGCAGCCAGCTAACTGGATTAGCATGTGTAATAATACTAGCAAAGGTTAATGTTTGCAGATGCTGAGAGGCTAATGCAGGGCCATGCTCCATAATAGAAAGGACAAGTCAATGGGACTGGTTAATAGTCAAACTAAATGGCTTGTGATTACAGCCTGAGATATTCGTACTGGATGTGACTGTATCAAAGAGAGCACGGTTAGTGAATATGAACATATAGAACCTCATCATTTAGCTCACTGGACTCAAAGAAATTAATAAAAACTGGTAAGGATGCATGATACATGCCGCACAAACGACTTTGCAAACAGCCATTCAAGCTATAAACTGATCATATTTTTTAATTTTCATCCAATACGGTATTCTGTGTGAAGTTTTATTAATACAGAGACAATTGCTCAAAAGCATCTTTTACGTTGAATATGCAATTACTCTGGCTCTAAGGCAGTCCTTCCATTACTCAGGTGATGTGTGTTCACGAGGCTATTGTTGAACTTAATCAATGTGGCTCGTGGCTTTCAGTAAATGATGGGGTCAAGACGAATGGGCCTGAAACACTCAATTTAGAGCCCATCAGCAAGTCATAAGCGTCTTCTCAAATCCAACTCTGTTCATTAGGTGTTTTCTGGATCATTTAACCCAAATAAGTAATCCACTTATCTAGCAAATGATATTAGGTCTTGTGGCACATTAAATCTTCAATTTGATTTTAATTTTTCTCTCATCTGGACTTCTTTGGAACCGCTTCTTTGCCAGATAGCGACGAGGGACTCTCGCTTTATGACTGTTTCGCTCAAGTGTTTGTGGTAAATAACAACCGGAGAAACACCCAGATGTCTGTGTTTTATATCTCTCCACTTGATAATTGGCCCTTGATCTATTGCTGAGAGAGGCATTAAGAGTCTAAGATTGAGCTCTTCTTGGTAGCTGGGTGACAGTCTTCTTACTAAATATTTAATTAACAATTATCTGAGAGAAATATCTGCTCACTTTTAGGTGGAAAAAAAATACTAAAACTACTTTTATATGCAGGGCAAAGGTTCCCTGGTTTGCTTTGTTTGTGAGATCCCCCGCTCCCCTCCCTCCGCCTGAGGATTAATAAAGAGTTTCTGATTGTGACGCTGATTACCTTGAGTCCTTTTGGCTTAAGAAGTAGCATTCATTATCACTAGAGAAACATATTTCTGTTTTTGTCTCACAAAGGCCAGGGTATCTTTTAGAAAAAAGCCGTAGCCTACACCTCCGCTTAGTTAATATTTTCATAGCGAAAAAAACAAGTGATATTGAAAATGAAAATGAAAAGGGTAACACTCAGGCGCTCAGGTACACATATTCCTTACTTGTTACCAAGAAATAACCAGGGGGAAAAAAATCTGCAGCAAAGCCACTCTCTTAGGTTTAGGCAACAAAACCACTTAGTTAGATTAAGGGAAAACGTCATGGTTGGGCTTAAAATAAGTATGGAAACTAAATAAAACACGTACGGAAAACGTGTATTGTCAGTGCGGAAGACACGTGACAAACGTCACTAATGTAACTTGCAAAGTGTTAGCAACAGTTGCAGACACAACCAGCAGATATGGAGCAACGTGAGATATCATTTCGAGTTGTGTTTCTTCACCCAATGAATGTTAGTCTAATACTCACTCTCTTTTAGCTCTGATTTTGGTCTCCACCAACTCCCGAGAAAAAATACCTGCTCCTTAGCAGCTGAATGCTCCACTATGTTCAACAGCCAGTCGCTAACTTTGTTTGAGTGTCATTTGGTGCTCCGCAAGTAGAGTAAAGTGGGGTAGAGCTTTTTCGCTGGAAACAGCTGCCGGATGAATGTGAAAATGAGGATGATGAGAGCCGTGAGAGTGAATCAAAACAGTAAAGTTGTGAGCTGTAAAAACAAAACAATCAGCTGAAATATGCTAAAACGCTCCGTAGAGCTGAGGGGAACTGCAGAGTTCTCTGTGGGTTCATCATACAAATGACCCCTTTCACATCACACATAGTCACCATGGTTAATAATATAAAATATTGATTATAGCAGCTTTAAAGTTTGCTGTGGAAACTGAACTCACAAATGGCTATAAAGTCAAAACTGGATGTGGAGGCAGATGGAAAAAGCCGAAGAAGCTATTTGCACAGAGAAATTTCTTCTTTGAGAATTGAGAAGGAAGTCCCTGAACCTCTCTTTCTTTGTGTGTGAATGAAAACAATCTAAGTTGTTCTGTATCATTATGAAGGTGATTTATTCAGCACTTAAGATTGGTTTGCATATCAGCCTCAAGCTACTCTTATATGGCTATTAAGTGTATATAGATATCTGGGTAAATATTCAGTTATTATATCATTTTTTTTTTAGTAATCATGCCTGTATTATGGGAACTGTTATGGTGATTTCATTTTGTTCCATTAGATATCTGAGTGGTTGGCTTCAGTTAACGTAGTTTTTTAAATGAAACAGTGTTGCACATTGTTTACAGTGACACTGTCCTCTAAAGAGAGGAATAACTGAGGAGGGCAGCTACGGGAAAAGTAGTTTTAAAGCAGCAGACAGTCAACACTGAAATATCAAGCAACCTTTAACACTTAATCTGCTGTAACAATTTTCTCTTGAGCTGTCAAAGTTAACGCGATAATGCGTTAACGCAAATTCGTTTTAGCGCAATCGGTCTTTCGGAGGCTGAAGCGTGCTCAGTTTGAAAGCTAGAGTGAAGATTGGCATTATATAACACTAGAAAAACCTAAAGAATCCATCGGTACCAACCATGTCATACTAGCTTGTCGCTAAGGAGGTTAAATAACTCTACAAACTTGCGCTAAATTTTGGCGCGGAAAAACTGGCATGGCCATTGTCAAAGGGGTCCCTTGACCTCTGACCTCCAGATATGTGAATGAAAATGGGTTCTATGGGTACCCACGAGTCTCCCCTTTACAGACATGCCCACTTTATGATAATCACATGCAGTTTGGGGCAAGTCATAGTCAAATCAGCACACTGACACACTGACAGCTGTTGTTGCCTGTTGGGCTGCAGTTTGCCATGTTATGATTTCTCATGTTGATAAGAGTATTAAATACTGGACAAATCTCCCTTTAAGCTACATTTTGAACAGATACAATATGTGTGATTAATTTGCAATTAATCGGGAATAATCATGGACAAACATGCGAATAATCGCGATTAAATATTTTAATTGATAGACAGCCCTAATTTTTGTCATATGTATATTTTGCTTAAGTTGGACGTAAGCATGGTTTTATGGACGGCAACACTTATTTTAGGTTAAAACTTGCATTATAGCCTATTTGGTATATTAGGTTTTTATTTTCTCTTCTTTATGGTGATAAGTTAAATACTCCATTTGAGACATCATTTTGTTTATAATTCCAAGACCCAGTTAAGAGCTCACAAGTGTGTGTGTGTGTGTGTGTGTGTGTGTGTGTGTGTGTGTGTGTGTGTTGGGACATACTGTTTTATATAGCATGGTGTGCCAACAGCAGGATGAGGACTGGCAGGAGCTGGCAAGAACAATCCTCCTAATCCTATTAGGGAGAAATACAAATATGTGGATGTGAATTTTTATCAGCTCATTGTTATAGCTCCAATTTTCATTATTAATTCCTCCTTAATATACAATACACAGTGTCTGCTGCAATTTCATATTTACTTTTAACACAATTTTTTTATGAAGTCCACATATTTAATATACCACATGCTGAATATTTCCAATATACAGACGTAGGCAAAATTGTTGGTACTCTTCCGTTAAAGAAAGAAAAACCCATAAAGGTCACTGAAATAACTTGAAACTGAGAAAAGTAATAATAAATAAAAATTTATTGAAAATTAACTAATGAAAATGAGACATTGCTTTTGAATTTTGGTTCAACAGAATCATTTTAAAAAACAAACTAATGAAACTGGCCTGGACAAAAATGATGGTACTCTTAACTTAATATTTAGTTGCACAACCTTTTGAGGCAATCACTGCAAACAAGTGATTTCTGTAACTCTCAATGAGACTTCTGCACCTGTCGACAGGTATTTTGGCCCACTCCTCGTGAGCAAACTGCTCTAGCTGTCTCAGGTTTGAAGGGTGCCTTCTCCAGACTGCATGTTTCAGCTCCTTCCACAGATGTTCAATAGGATTTAGATCAGGGCTCATAGAAGGCCACTTCAGAATAGTCCAATGTTTAGTTCTTAGCCATTCTTGGGTGTTTTTAGCTGTGTTTTGGGTCATTATCCTGTTTGAGGACCCATGACCTGCAACTGAGACCAAACTTTCTGACACTGGGCAGCACATTTCGCTCCAGAATGCCTTGATAGTCTTCAGATTTCATTGTACCCTGCACAGATTCAAGACACCCTGTGCCAGATGCAGCAAAGCAGCCCCATAACATAACCGAGCCTCCTCCATGTTTCACATTAGGTACAGTGTTCTTTTCTTTGGATGCTTCATCTCTTCGTCTGTGAACATAGAGCTGATGTGACTTGCCAAAAAGCTCCAGTTTTGTCTCATCTGTCCAAAGGACATTCTCCCAGAAGCTTTGTGGCTTGTCAATATGCATTTTGGCAAATTCCAGTCTCGCTTTTTTATGATTTGGTGTCCTCCTGGGTCGTCTTCCATTAAGTCCACTTTGGCTCAAACAGTGACGGATGGTGCGATCGGACACTGATGTACCTTGGCCTTGGAGTTCACCTCTAATCTCTTTGGAAGTTGTTCTGGGCTCTTTGGTTACCATTCGTATTATCCGTCTCTTCGATTTGTCATCAATTTTCCTCTTGCGGCCACGTCCAGGGAGGTTGGCTACAGTCCCGTGGACCTTAAACTTCTGAATAATATGTGCAGCTGTAGTCACAGGAACATCAAGCTGCTTGGAGATGGTCTTATAGCCTTTACCTTTAACATAGGTCTATAATGTTCTTTCTAATCTCCTGAGACAACTCTCTCCTTAGCTTTCTGTGGTCCATGTTCAGTGTGGTACACACCATGATACCAAACAGCACAGTGACTACTTTTCACCCTTTAAATAGGCAGACTGACTGATTATAAGTTTGAAGATACCTGTGATGCTAATTACAGGACACACCTTAGTTTAACATGTCCCTATGGTCAAATTATTTTCAATCTTTTCTAGGGCTACCATCATTTTTGTCTAGGCCAGTTTCATCAGTTTGTTTTTTAAAATGATTCTGTTGAACCACAATTCAAAAGCAACAGCTGATTTTCATTAGTTAATTTTCAGTAAATTTTTATTTATTATTACTTTTGTCAGTTTCAAGTTATTTCAGTGACCATTGTGGGGTTTTCTTTCTTTAACGGAAGAGTACCAACAATTTTGCCTACGTCTGTATTCAGTATATATTGAAAATTTAGAAATCACACTCGAAACCAAACAATTGGAAATTGTGCACACGGAGCGTGACGGCACAGGAAGGATGAAATTGCTTTTAGAACGCTGGCATGGTGACTTAGAGAGACGGAGAGAAATTAAAAGAAAGAAAGAAAGAAAGAAAGAAAGAAAGAAAAGAAGGAACGAAAGAGCAAAAGAAAGAAAGAAAAGACACCCATGACAGTAAATTGGTGAGTGAGCGACAGTGTGTATTTCCCACTGAGGCTTGGCGTCAGGCAGCCGGAGCCGCTTGACGGATGGAGCTTTTAATTGACTCCATCGACGTGGGACGAACGCCGGCCAATCATCAGAAGAGCTGATGCAAAACAACCGAGGGCTTTTGTTTCCAACAGAAGGGCCTCCATTAGACCAGATAATAGGCCAAGCTGTTGATATCTCTCTGCCCTCTATTATGTCTGCTGATGGTAGACGCACTATCTCACACACCCATCCAGATGCTTTTCAATTGGCTCGCTTATCATTTCTCTTGATATATATCCGCTGCCGGAGTGCTTCAGTTAAGTTTGGCCCTTCTTCTCTCATGCATCTCAAGTCATTCATCCAATAAAGATCAACACCAATACAGTCACTCAAAAACAGTTAAAGATTCAGTAGGCAGAATGTTTTTGGCATCATTGGGCAAACATTCCATAATAGTCTTTCAGCAATTCAAGTGTTCTGAGAGAAAACTAGACTTCTGCTCCTCCTCATGGCTCTGTATTCAGGCTGTAAAAAAAATCTAGCCTGTGACGAGAGACTTTGGCCAATCACAGGTCATTTCAGAGAGAGAGAGCGTTCCTATTGGCTGTTCGTTCAACGGAGGCAGCTGTCAATCACTTGCAAACTCCAATCAAACGGTCAAACTAGGCAGCGCTGATCAAATATGAATTAATATTCTGTTACTGTAATGCCTATGTACTGTTTAGCTGTAAAATTAGAAAGTTTGCTCCGGCTGGTGGGCGGTGCTTGGTATTTCCTCAACTTGTCTCAACATGGTTGCCGGGTCACAAACTTTCTCATTTTACAGCTAAACAGTACATAAAAAATGTTTCTGAAAACATTTTACACATGAAATAAGCATTACAGTAACAGAATATTGATTCATATTTGATCAGCGCTGCCTAGTTTGACCGTTTGATCAGAGTTCGCGAGTGATTGACAGCTGCTCAGAGACGGCATACTCCAGATCAGCTCTTACTGCTTGTTTTCCTCCGGTCTGTGAAATTAGATGCCATTAGGAGCACCGTAGGACACCGGAGGACACCGGAGGACACAGAGGCACATTATTTTTCTTTCATATTTCCTGTCTTATGAACTACTGTCAGGATATAGTGACCGTTATATAAAAATAATGTTTTTTTAATCATATTTGCTCCAATCTTGTCTACCGCTGCTTTAAAGCAAGCTACAACACCCTCTGGTCATACTGTGTTTTATTTCACTTTGAGAATAGATAATCATCTTTACTCATCTAGGCTTTTCCTTTGGATGAGAACCGTACAAAAAAGAAAAATCAAAGCAACACTCTTATGCCCTGGATTCTGTTTTTATTTCCTTTAGCTGAAGCCTTTGTTTGAAATAGGCTATTGTTAGAGACGTGCCTTTATTCATACCTCGCCTTTTAATAAAACTTTCGATTTGAGCATATTTTAGTTGGAATCTTTGACGATCTGATCCCATTCATTTTATTTATTTAATTAACACAATGGTAGAAAAAACTTTTTCAAAGAGGACATATAAAAGTTAGCAGAAACAATCAGTGCATGTACCATACACATGACTACACCATCTGAGGTATAAAACCATACAGCATTAATTGAAACTGCAATAGCAAGAATTTTAAATTCACTTTCAGTGCTCTCATCAGCATTGTTTCCAACAGCAGCAGGCAGCTGTTTTCAGCAAAAAGAAATCTCTGATAAACCCACTGTACACTATTTGCCCAGCACCAATGGCAGATAGGAACAACAAGGGAAGAAGATACCAGAACATCTGCTACTAACAATCACACATACATCTATCAGCCATAATATTAGGACAGCACGGGCACCCTGACCGGTGTGCAGCTACGCAGCCCCATACGCAACAAACTGCGATGCACAGTGTGTTCTGACACCTTTCTATCGGAACCAGCATTAACTTTTTCAGCAGTTTGAGCTCCAGTAGCTCTTCTATTGGATCGGACAACACGGGCCAGCCTTCGCTCCCCACGTGCATCAATGAGCCTCGGGTCTGACCCTGCAGCCGGTTCTCCTTCCTTGGACCACTTTTGGTAGGTCCTGACCACTGCAGACTGGGAACATCCCACAAGAGGTGCAGTTTTAGAGATGCTCTGACACAGTCGTCTAGCCATCACTAGTTGGCCCTTGTCAAAGTCGCTCACATCCTTACGCTGGCCCATTTCTCTTTCTGCTTCCAACACAAAGTTCAAAATGTTCACTTTTGAACTCCGCAAACATTGTGAACATGTGTTTATGATCTCAATCGCTAGTTTCAAGTCTAATTCAATACAGCATGATGTTCATTTAGAAAATTATGGTCCCATTTAGACTCAAATAGACCATAAAGCAGGGGATGCTTTAGGGCGTGTCTACCTTGTGACTGACAGGTCGCTACCACGGCATTGTGCGGTCTGGGAGTTGCCGCATTTTTGTCTCACAACGTGTGTTTTCAGTTCATGAAAGTTAATTGTAACATTTTGGTCGCCTAAAGATGTCTTATTCAGCGTTCAGCTGTATCTAGCTCCAACCTCTTGTGTCATTTCTGGTTGCAAAAAGCCAACATGGCGACGGCCAAAATGCCGAACTCAAAGGCCGCCTCGCCAGAAGGAGACAATAAGGAAAGAGCGAGTGAGAGAGAGTCAGTGTGTTTCTTGTCATTTGTGGGCTGATAAACACTAAATTCATCTAAGCTGGGTTGAAAAACGATGCAATGTGGTTGCTATGGTAATGAATTACGTATGACTATTAGCCACACCCCAATTCTCTGTTTGAGAAAGAATGTCAACCAAAAAACAGTAAGTAAAACTGTCCAGAGGGGGGCTTTAAATGTTATTTTTGTATCATTAAAACTGTAGTATTAAAAATACAATACATAAACTGGTAGAACACAGTGCTATAATAGTTCTTAAACTGTGTCGAACGCTGTAACGGAGGAAGGAGTTGTTAGTCATATTGACAGATTCTGCCACAATGTTGGTCCCTATCAGTGTGTTATCGTACCGGCGCCGCAATGATGAATTCACAGAGCAGAGTTTTAGCATGAATGAAATCGTATGAGGTTTCTTCCTCGGGCGTTTCAGCACTAATTCTCGTGTTACCCTTTGATTAAAGCAATTTCAAAGTCTCCCTTACTGTCTGATGAATCACTGCAACATGTACCACTGGAGTGCTACAAGTCAAGATAAATCTAAAGGAATTTAATATATTGGGTGTGACATTTAAATCAACGTTAGATAAGACCTTCAGGGTATTTTGAGGAGAAATTAGCAAAGGTACAAAGGGAATTATTTTGTGAATAATGTGTAGAGTGAATAATATGATGTGAAAAAAAAAAAAAGATGTTCGGCATCAATTAAGAATGTGCTAGTGCCAAGTGACAGCGCGTTGAAGCGAGCCTGTACTGAAGTTGGAATCTCGATAAACCTCCAGAGCTCGTCTCCCTCGGCACTGACTGGATCTCTGAAACTCACTGCTTTTATTAGTCCCCAGTCAGATGTGTTCGGTTGTTAACTGCTGGAACGATGACAGTTGTGAATGCATGTGAAATTTACACGCCATGTGATTGCACACTGGCGGTGTATAATATGTGGAAAGACTGTAGCGTACTATGTGATAATGAAAAGGCATAAACTGTGTTTTCATCCATACTGCATACACCTGCTGAGTGCTACAGAATAATATTAAAATATCAGAATAGACATTACACATACAGTTTTGTTTGAGGAAGTAGACACCTTTGTTTCACCAGTGCTGTACCATTAATATATTTGAATCAGTATTTTGCTTAGTTATCATAAGAACTGGAAAATTCATGTTTTTAATGATCAAGACTAATTTACCGTAGCTAGTAGTGATTAAGCTTTATCTATTACACTGTCTATTACACTTAATATTACAATAAAAAGTGGAATTATACTTAGTGGTGACTGCTAAATCAGCTTGGTCTCACAAAATGGCAGGACAATTTATGAGTCATTTTGTGTGCAATCACAACACCGCTCTTGCTTTTGGCGTGTCATCACATGTAGTCTGTACTGACTGTAATGTAAATGCATCCGCTCAGAGCTAGTGACATAGAATAACAAAGAGCAAGTGACGTAGTATAAAAAAATGAGAAAGATTGTTTATGATGGGCGCGGGTTTTTTACTGTGTTAGCTGATGCATCTTGTTTTTTTGCACTATGCCCTTTGCTGCTGTACACTGCAAATTTCCCCACTGCAGGACTAATAAAGGAATATCTGATCTTATTTTGCCTGATCATATCAAACCAGGAAATTGTGTCACAAAGTGTTGAAGAGTTATTTGAAATTATGTTGACTGTTACTATGGTGACTTTGTGACAAGTGTTCCGTACTTATGTTACGCTGTTTACGTACGTATTGTACTAAGTTTACGTACTTATTTTAAGCCCAACCATGATGTTTCTCTTAAACCTTACGATGTAATTTTGCTGCCGAAACCTAACTGTGGCCATTACCGTATAGTTCTGTTGCCCAAACATAACAACGACCATTTCAAAGTAACAAGGTGGCATTAAATGAGACACGAGAAGCGTGTTTCACAACGTTAACCTCGTGGTGTGAAATGACTCCCTAAAAGTGAAGCCACAGCTAGACATCATGGCTAAAGCTGCATGCCAACTCTGTCACTGACAGGAAACGTTATCGTATCGCAGTAACGTGTGGTCAAGCCAGCTGTCACTCTCATCTCTGTGGTCAAATCGGCCTACACTACAACTGTAGAGCACCCATATACTGACATTTAGTAGCTAGCGGCGGACTTGGTGAAGTTAGCGGAAGTATACACGTGTGACTACGTCCAGTTTCCAAAATAAGGTGTTAACAAAAGGAACCGTATATACAAAATACATATATGGAAATAAGATTGATTGGATTATATTCACAAGAAGTATAAAACATTACTTTACCCTTGTAATTAAAAAGAAAATACCACTAATTTGTGAGGGAAATGACTTTATTGTTTTATTTTTTTATTTATTATATTATTTACAATGTGATATATTTGACTTCAGGACGTCTCTGACTACATACATGCTGAAAATCAAACATTTTTACAGTAATAATTGAGATATTTTCCAAAGTAAAAGTCCTTAAAAATCACGATACATATCCCAAGTATTGTGATAGTATCAAATCAGGAGATAGGCGTATCGTCAGGGCTATAAAATTGCACGTGGTTCATCGATTCTTTTGTTTGTTTAATATACATAGAAATGACTTTAAATGCGCTAATAAATTTAGCACACAAATGCAGTTATAGCTTTTTGACATTGCCAGGTCATAAGAAATGTAATTTCAGTCGAATTAACACACCAAAGAGAACACAACAGAGAACAGAGCAGAGCAGAGGGAACATTTAAGCCAGCATTATGCAATCACACTCACACAAGAGATGGTGCACAGTCAAGGAATTAGTCGCTCAAATTTATTTATTCATTTCCTTCAAAGAGGCAATTTAACGCATGACTTAATCCATCTTTGTGATGTCGCTGAAACGCCTGCTGCCCTGCGTGACACGAGCTGCATATTTGGGCCACAGATAAATACCCAGAGCCAGAAATATTGGATCGCTGCAAAACAGACAAGAGGAGCAGTAGAGGGAGGAGGAAGAGGAGGAGGAGGAGGAGGAGGGTCGCAGATGCTAAGCCTGGCAATCTCTCTTTCAATCTGCAACCGTATACTGGCCACTTTAGAGACAGACACATTTTATTCGCGCATGACCCACGTGTGAGTAAAAATATAAGTGAGTTTGAAACTCGCCAGAGAAAGGGGGAGAGGGATTTTTTTCTTGTGGGTGCTCAACCTGCACTGATCCACTGAAGGCGTCTGATAGGCCAGACGGGCCAATCAGAGCGCCAAAATCAGAGGAATGTTCATAGCTTATCAGGCCCTGTTGTCATGGGGCCCGGTGGCACGGCTTGCTGTGAGCTGACTGTAATGGGCTGCGAGGACAACTTAGCTGGAAGGAGATTGGCTTGTTGCGGCGCCCACTGAGAGGGAAAAAGACACTCGGTTCACACAGATTGTAATGTCCACTGGTGAGCGGGAGCATCTGCGGGGTATTACATGAAGGTTAAATAAAGAACAGAAAAGTACACAGAAGCCATCCTGCTCAGTTCAGCGGCGGGAAATCGTGTCATTTTGTAGCTGTGCATGCAAATAGGATTACATTAATCTGATAAATGTCGCCAATAGTTTAGGAGGGGTGCAACGAAAATCACACAAAATTCCCCCCCGTCATTTGTCATAATCATCATAAAGACATTTTTACAATTACTATGTTCATACAGATGATGACAGAGGTGATGATGGCGGTAATGATGATGGCTCTGATTGCGGTGATAAAATATTTCATGCTGGCTCATCAGCGCATTCATTTAATCCTCCTCCTCCTCCGGTCGATCTGAGCCAAGCAAAAAGCAGGATCTGGTGTGGAAACAGTAGCAGCAGCTGCAACATTAAGTAAACACCTGCGGGTTTACGAGCCTTCCCAAATTAAAACTCCCCACAGCCTCTCTAATCTCCCCCCTCCTCTCTCTTGGCTAACCACCGCAGGACAGGAGGGAGAGCGTTGTTCTGTAAAAGTTTGTCTGAACATCCTCCCGATTAATGGGCAAATAAAATGTTTGTGCACTTCAAACTCCCTGGGACTGCTTGTCTGCTAAAGCCCGTATCAAGATGCCGTTCGACTGCTTAGGTGACCCAATTATGCACAGAGACCGCCTTGTGAATTAACTCCCGACACCATCTGCTAAGAAAGAACCAGTTTTTACGAGTGCGTGTGGGGAAAAGCCTCTATACTTTGAGCTTAATTATTTTTCCGTGTCATCCCCGCATTGAAGGAGTTGTAAAGTTTTCATTGCTCTTCATTAGTGGATTTTTGCTGAGAATGAACAGAGATCTTCTCTTCAATTAAATGGGGCTAACAAAAGGAGTTATTTGACTTGTTTCGGCTTCACACGGCTTCTCATCTCTCGTTTTCTATTGCTCGGAACAGCCATCGTGGGAACAGTACAACTCTGTACGACACGGCCTCGTTTGACGGCTGTGCAATCTGGTGCAAATTGGTTGTGAGAAGATAAAATCCTGTCAAATAATCGAGGAGTGTCAGTAAAAGTGATCCTTCAGTTGTTTTGAATTCTAGCTGCAATACAAATGAAATATCAATATACAGTATATATATATATATTCACTAGGGCTGTCAAAGTAAATGCAACAATAACCCGTTAACGCAAATTTGTTTTAACGCCACTTTTTCAAAGGGGTCCCTTGACATTAAGCTTGTTGCGGTAGTCGGTGTTACCAGTTTTAGGCCTTGGCCACACTGGGAATGTCTGGAGCACATGGCGGCTGTGTTACCTAGTGTTTTTTATTTTGGCGTCCGTGTTAACAGGTTAGAGCAGCCACACTGCCCGCGTGAGACAGCTGCGTCTCTTCTAGAGATTCGAGGTCTCGCCTATTTTTGATGCGAGCCGCGCGCAACAACAACAGAGTGATCTACTGACTGTATATTGACATCTTACCAGCAACATTACTACAGTTTCGATGTCTATCTCTAGAATATGTTACGGAGATTGAAAAAAGTAAAGATTTATTTTTAAATCAACACTTCCTGCTTTCATTTCGAAATAAAAGCCCTCAATTTTTTTTCTATGGACAGAATTCTTTCATTTGTTAAGACAAGATTTGTATTCAGAAATATGTGCCGGACAGTGTTGTAGAACATGCAGTGACTTGGAGAGCTCCATGAATGAATATAGTACGGGTTCTAATTGTGGATTATTACTATTATTTACAAATTACCACACGTTTCTTAACCTCTCTCTGTCTAAAATAAATGTAAATCATATTTATAATGAAATGAAATAGTCATTATGAAAGGCAAACTCTATGTAGAAAGAAAGGGCTGGCAGCAGCAGCTGCATCAGCTGCAGCAGCAGAAACGCAGCAGACACACAGCTGAAACGCAGACGCTGCGGCCGCTGCATGTCTCCATGATTTCATCCATATTTTTTTCTTTATTCTTCGTCTATTTTCAGTACAAAGTAGTACAAAAACAACATCATCTCTAACAAAAACATCGTTAAGTCTTCTGCCCGTTTGCCATGTTTGTTTGTTTACATTAAAGTCACGTTTGATCACGAGAGATTTTGTGAGATTTCCGTTTTTTTTAGTCGGGATTCTTGTTGTTCATGAATGAATCTGCTCCCCACACACTATAGGAACAAAACTGTTAAATTAAACACAACATGTCGTAACGCGTGGTGTGTCTCTCGCATTTTCGACATCGTTCAGATTTGAAAAGTCCTTTAGTGTGGGCCAGCCTTTACTCTGTCACGGAAAATGACATACAGCACAAATTATGACAATGATTATAAAAACAACATTTAAAAATCTGGAATGACTCTCATAAGAAAATGTTATTAGTCATGCCTTTGCCCTGGAAAGCACTAAATCCTTTGGGATTTGGCATCTTTTGCAAACATTACATAATGTCCTAATAATAATAATGATGCTAATGCCCTCATTATGTTCTTATCGTCTGCTTATGATGTGTTATAATCCCTTTTCACCTCAAGTCAAGTGTTACTGATGTGTTCATTAGTTCGTCGCTTAATTCGACCTCGAAGGCCAGACACAACGAGGATCCATGAACTAAAATGGCTGTATTAATAACCGATTGATCCGCCGCGGGTTTTTGCTTTTTATATTTCTGAGCCTCAAGGACGGTAGCGGCAGACAGCTCGTTTCTTTTGCTCTCTTTTTCTCAGATCTCTAATGATTTCTCCGGCTCTTTGTCATCGCCGGTGAAAACCTCGTCACCACATCTTCCCAGCGGACCAGTAAAGTCAGCGGTGAGGAATGCACGCCGCACCCGTGTTGCTTTCCTTTCCTATCTGTGCAGTAAAAATTTAATGGGACCAAACAATGCCATCCATCCATTTCAGCAAGCAAATTGCAATCACCTTCTCCGCGTCTGCTCTCTCCGAAGAGACTGGGAGCTATACAGCGAAACACACTTTCATCTTGCCGTCGTGACGCACAAAACAACACCGAGGCTTCATAAAAAGCCGCGCTCCTCGTTCACTGTAACCTGATTTAATGTAGCTCGTGGCACATTGCCACCTGCCTCCTCTGAAATGTTGTACACATTGGACTAGATTCGTGCTTCGATCCAAAAGACAGGAGATACACACAAATCTAAACGCTTTGTGAGCTGTGGAGAGAGAGAAAAAAAAAAAAAAATTCAGCGCTCAGAGAGAAAACAGAAAAGAACATGTATTTTGACAGAAAGTTCTCGGCAATTTCTTGTAAACGGCAGTAGACGTGACTCAGGGGTCTGCAGTGAATTGTTAATATCTCAGCTCGCTTCTGCATCCCATCTGCTGGCGCTTCTCTGTTCCACTGAAAAAGACGCTCTATGATGTTCATTTTGGATCACAGGCTTACACTGGATCCATCTGCAGAGGAGAATATCACAGAAATCACCAGACACTGGGTCAACAAACTTTTACAGCTCGTGGTCGGGGTGGATTGATGTATTCTTCCGAAAGCAACATTACTCTCACGACTCTCCGAAGGCCGATGGAAGTTTGAAATATATATTTCCTTCCGCTAATGTCTCCCTTGACTGACTAAACGTCACAGGAGAATGAGGCAAGAGCTACACTGAAGCACTTCCACAGGCACTCTTCTTTTCAGATAACTTCCAGCTGTATTAACAGCAGCACAGTTCAGTAACAGCGATGGGCTAAGTAAGCAGTTCTTAGACTCGGCTGATTGCTCGTCGATCTATCGCGCTACACGGGGGTGGAGGGTGCGGGGGGGGGACGGGGGGACTCCCGGGAGGAAGATGGTGTTTATGAAAATGCACGGAGAGCTTCTCCTTTGTTAGGATGTGCATTTACTTGTCAGCTGCTAAAAGCAGAACTTTAAAAAACCCATTAAAATGCAAAATATAGACATACACTGTGTCGTGAGAGTGGGTCAAGGGGAAAGCATTAGCGACGAATGTAAAGCATTTTCCACAGTCCTCATCCATCATGCTCCGCAAAGAGGGGATTCTCGAAAATGTATTCATTGCAAAAACCGTCGGGCAGACGGGTGAGCTGCACCCGGCAGGGCCGAACAAAAGTAGGGGGTAATACAGAAATAGAAGATTACATAATAAAAAAAAAAGGCAGAGTAATACACCACCTGAGTATTCCACCAACCACCTTGCTAAGTCACATCATCTCTCTGATGCCTTTTCAATGTCACACTTTGTGCTTTCGCACATTCCTCGCCTTCTAAAGCCGGCGTTACGTCTGTCAAACATGCACAAAGTCGTGATTCAGTCTCCGTGCACATGACACTGACACCTCTTGTATTGTTGTGAATATACACTACAATAAAAGGGATCTTTGTAAATCTCAGATTTCATCATCAACTGTGAATATTAATGAATGTTTAACACCACACAGCTTTATTATGCTCAGAGCCTCAGTAGCTGTGTTAAGCTGACCAATAACAGTTTAAAGGACCAGTGTGTAACAATTAGGGGGATCTACTGGCAGAAATGGAATGTAATATGAATAACATTCTTATGTTTTCTTTAGTCACCTGAAAATAAGAATCATTGCGTTTTCATTACCTTGGAATGAGCCGTTTATATCTACATAGGGAGCGGGTCCTCTTCATGGAGTCCGCCATGTTGCTCCACCATGTTTCTACAGTAGCCTAGAATGGACAAACCAAACTCTGTTAACTTTTCCTGCTTACTTTAATCGCTGCAGTCGCCGCTGCTCTCGCCGCTGCTGTCGCCGCTGCTCTCGCCGCTGCTCTCGCCGCTGCTCTCGCCGCTGCTCTCGCTCTCTTGCTTCACCACTCACTTCCCTCGTACACACACACACTCTACGCACTGGCTCTGCTCCAATTGGCTCTAGAGAGGGCCATTCGCATTTTTTAGCGGCGGCCACCATAGCTCTCCAACACGCTTGGCACACGGGAGAGTCTTGCAATCTGGTAAGACCTGGTTTCAATCTCCTCACCTAACCGCTAGATACCGTTAGATCTTACACACTGGACCTTTAACTATGTAGTGTTGTTGCTTCCGTACTTTTCTGAATGTAGGAATTTTATTTCTAATTTTTACATTGAGGTATAGCATTTGCTTAACTTACTGTTACTGTGAGGTCACAATACTGGTGCCTAGAGGACCTACATAAACGAGACCATCAGCAAGGAGGTTAGCTGTTTCTATACAGTTATTCTTAATGCTTGTCATCGGTGCCACCGGGTCGGGGCCTCCGGCAGGGACCAGCCCACCGAGGACAGACTCAGATCCAGCTTCACTGCCGCCTTAGACCTGCTGTCGGAGCTCTGGCGGGAGGTGGAGAGCTCCGTGCCTGGCAGCTCAAATTACAGCTACAGTTTTGTTTTCAAGCTAGACAAGACAAATGTCCCCATTGTCGCTGTATGACAATACAAAGTGCAAGAAAGCATGTAAACTAGGGCTGTCAATCGATTCAAATATTTAATCGCGATTAATCGCGTGACTGTCCATGATTAACCGCGATTAATCGCAAATTAATCACATCTTTTTCATCCGTTCAAAATGTAGCTTAAAGGGAGATTTGTCAAGTATTTAATACTCTTATCAACATGGGAGTGGACAAATCGAGCGTAGCGTTCAGGCAGGCCATGAAGTCACGCTCTGCTCATATGACAGCTATCAGCTGATAGCAGCCGATCTTATCCCTGATGCATCAGCTGATTCCCCTCTATGCATTCATTGGCTAATTTCATACAGCTGCTTCAGCCTGCCTACCTTTGCTGCTTCCTCTACAAGACGCTCGCAACCCACCTCCACCTCCACCCCACCACCTCCTTTAGTGTCTGACTTAATCAATGTCATTTCTGTTGTCATTGATGCCGGCTCTGTTCTGCACCCACGGGGGTCTTTGCTGCTGCTCTCCCTGCCTTTGGCTTTTCCTGTATGCACATGGAAGGGCAGGGAAGTGTGCTCTCCTTGCCTTATGGCACGTAGGCACGTGGATCCACGTATGCGCGTGGATGGGCAGGGAGGTCCCAGAACAGAGCCATACCGCTAATATACTGTATATATTACTGCAAATGGAAATAAAGTTTTCTTTGACTAAAGTGGTCCTGACTGAAATAGGCTTGTTTTATTCAAATGTATGTATATATGTATTATTGGAAATCAATTAACAACACAAAACAATATTGTCCAGAAACCCTCACAGGTACTGCATTTAGCATAAAAAATATGCTCAAATCATAACATGACAAACTGCAGCCCAACAGGCAACAACAGCTGTCAGTGTGTCAGTGTGTCAGTATGACTTGCCCCAAACTGCATGTGATTATCATAAAGTGGGCATGTCTGTAAAGGGGAGACTCGTGGGTACCCACAGAACCCATTTTCATTCACATATCTTGAGGTCAGAGGTCGAGGGACCCCTTTGAAAATGGCAATGCCAGTTTATCCTCGCCAAAATTTTGTGTACGTTAGGAGCGTTATTTAACCTTCTCTGCGACAAGCTAGTAAGGCATGGTTGGTTTTCTAGTTTCATATGATATCAGTATCTTCACTCTAGCTTTAAAACTGACTAAAAATCGCACGTTGCGTTAATGCGTTAAAGAAATTAGTGCCGTTAAAACGAATTTGCGTAAACGTATTATTATCGCGTTAACTTTGACAGCCCTGATGTAAACACAATTACTGTAAAGTGTAATTAGAGCACTATGTATCCTCATAATGTGCAACATGTCCATCTTGTGTTGAGTTAGCTGCAACGCCACTGAGATGAAGTGATTAGTTCTTGCATATATTGTCTTCAGACATAAAGTATGACACTTGAAAGAGCCGGAAATGGTGTTAGGTTCTGTCACAGCTGAAATATACCGAGGTTCTAACGGTGCGTAAATGTTGCTCTAATTCAACAATGTTCATTCTTTTAAAATTTTGAGAAAAAACATCTGTAATCTTGTATTATTTCTGACAGGCAACTCTGTCGTATAGCTTGACTGAACGGCACAACGTTTGATATCCCGCTGATCACAAGTGCTCATATGACTCTACTTTCTGGCAGTATACCCCTTGCTGCTATGATGGACTCCTGAGTTGGAGACCTTCAAAAAAAAGAAAACTGCCGGATTATTTAATATTTATAAGAGGATTCAGATTTGTCAGTTTATTGAAAATCCCGCTGCAGAGAACCCATATTACACCGGCTGTTATGGAAGTGCGATATATTGACAGTATTATACTTACAGTGGCCGACAAAACACCCACCATGTATGTCACACTTGACAGGGCACAAGTGACCGTAGCCCACTTCTTGCTGTTTGTATGTTGATTCGAAGGAGAAAAAGGCTTATCTCAGTTTGAAGTGTCTTCACATCTGCTGCAGCACACTCGCTGTCTGCTCTTTCCCTCTCGCCGTTTCACTGTCTCTCTCTCTCCTAAACCTCAGAGGACTTGGTTGTTCCAATCAGAGAGCGAAGCAGCGCTGGATACTAAAGCCTCAAACCTGATGGGACTCTCAACGCAATCTCACTGCACAGGGCTGCCGCCTTAATAACTCTCTTTTTACCCCCCCTGCTTTTCACTGTCTCTCTGTAACGTCGGCTAATTCTGAAATATGTTCAGTCATGGATGAAGTATATCTTTTTTCAAAGACAACATCAAATGCATGGATAGACGTAAGCGCAGCTGATTCCAAACACCCGACACACACACACGGAAAATCACACGCTGACTCACTTCCTCCAATCCTCATCAGCCACACAGCTGTGTGATTTGATAAAATACTTGGCAGGACCCTGTAGCTGACCTTTCCATCCGTGCTTAACACGTCCGCTCTATATGAGCAACCTACTGCACGTAACCAGGCAACGCTGCCTCTGATGAGATCTGAGGTCTGGCCATTGAGCTTCTCACAAGCTTAGAGATGTGATGTATGTGTCTGTGTGTGTGTGTGTGTGTGTGTGTGTGTGTGCACATCACTGTTTCTGTTTTGGTAATAGTGGAAGGTGCCTGCTGGGGATCTAGGTCCTTTGAGACTCCAAAAAAACTGCCTTCATAGCCCCAAATGATTTTTATCTCCAGTCCTTACATCAGCACAGATGCAACTGAGACTCTTTTTTAAACTTTGGTCAAGTTTTGTAAAGCTAAAAAAGGACGATGTTGTTGCAGCTGTACATGAATCCATGTGTATAATTGTGCTCTTTTGATGCTCTATCTGTGATGCTGTAAAAACAGGCTGATTGGACCAATGAATTCAAGTCCCAGTGGTTCCCTTTTTCTGAGCTGAACTTTCTACTCCCCTGCTCTGATGCTCTCGCCAAGTTTTTCTTTTACCCATGGACAACAAGCCCCACCCTCTCCTCTCTGCTTCTCTATACTTTAAGAGCTTTATAGTTATCCCAAGGAATGGATTAGAAGAAGATGGCAAATCCAGAAGAGAAAGACAGACATTCAGACAGTTGGACAGAGGGAGATCACTCCAATTCCCCGTTATATTTTAATACCTTTAAGGAGTGCACATACAGCGACGGATGTTTTTCACTTTTAAAACTCTGTAAAAAATGTATTCAGATGGATGGCAACGTAGTGCCATCCGGAGGCATTAATCTTCTTTAGCACCGGTATATTACTTCCATATTAAAACAGGATGACATTTAAAATAGCAGCTTGTGGGAATTTGTTATATTTATGACACAAACAGTCCAACGCCGTTCCCGACAATCCCTAAAGGAGATGTATGACAATGATAGGCCCGATCAACACAGTCATCAACAGTATAGGCTTCGGCCCCAGACTATTACAGTCCGTGACTGAGTGTTGGTGGGCGATAAGGTCGTGATATGCTGTCTGCAGCGTGGGATGTGCTGCTGTGACACCAACGCTTTAAAGGGGGACACAAAATGTGAGTGATAAAATGTGCTCTCGACCTGATGATGACTATGAGTGCGATATCTCATTCAGACGTCATTATTTGTTCTGCAGGACTCTCCCGCCTGAGTGTGTGTGGGTTAAACTGGGCATACACTGTATGGTTTGGAAATGTTGTTGTGTAATTACTACTCCTGTTGTTTGTGATGTAATGCCAAAGCTCACGATTTATGTGCTCACAATGTGCGTGCAAAATAGAAAAAAAAAAACACATCCCGTTGGCCCCTGCAGGCCGTTCTGGCTGTTGACAGTTGTCAATAAAGATTTGTTTGAATGCTCCAAGGCAGGTAAAGTTTGTTTGCTGCCTTGATCATCTGTGCCATCGTGTCTGCTGAAACGTCTAAAAAAAGAGGCGCAGGAGTATATGGATTCAGGTGGCCAGGAAGAAGTGGACAGTATGGCTTGTCCATTTTGCAAAGAGAATTGGAGGTACGCTATCTACGTTTTACGATAGACTGGTTTCTGTGCAACATCATCGACGATTTGCACGCGCAACTAGGGGGCAGAAAGTACGGCATGTAAACTGCACCAACCGCAGAAAAGATGGATTGAAAATGTTTAATGTTTCGAGGAAAAAGTGTCTGGCGGCGGCCATCAAGAGGGACTCACGTAACTTGAACTCCGACCGGAGTGTCAACCAAACAGACCCACGTCCCCCAGGTCAAATCACACTTATGTCTGATCTAACATTACCTATTTCATAACAGGTGATAATAATAACAAATCTCATACTAATGCATCATGTGATAATGGTATCTGGTGGTCGGACTCTACAGGGGTGTAGTATAGTCAACAAAAACGTACAAACAATGCGAAATCTACATTGATTATAATGGCTGCCAAAGCGGTTTTGCTCCCTAAATGCGCACGCACCCACTAATGTTTGTATACAAGAAACCCGTCTATGTCTATTGTACATTGTTGTCTTGATAGCTACACTTAGAACACATCAATCATACCTGACAGCAACATGCACACAGACAGCCACAGCTGGCCACAAATGACATAACTGATTCTCAATCATGGATACACAAAATTCTAATTGTAGAAAAATACAGGGAGAGACATGAAATAATAATAAAAAGAAGAGAAAATATAAATAAATAAATAAATAAATAAATAAATAAATAAAAATAATAATATAATAATAATAATAATAATATTATATAATAAAAATGATAATAATGAATAGCTATGCTCTGATAACTGTAAAAGAAAAAAGAAAGTAGAAAAAAAGGCACTGACAGGGAATCGGCTCGTGGCTCTGCTTCAACTGTGCGAGAGCCTGTGGACGATGATGTCAGGAATTCATCTGACTGTCTGGCGGCTGGTCGGGAGGAGTTAAATGGCGCTGCTCGTCCCACCTGTATACTGCACGGCAAACGACGCCCGATGAAGCTGAAATTCGGTCCGACTCTAACATGAGTCGTGCGGCTCAAAATTCGGGCCAGAAAAGAGCTTAAATCGCACAGTGTGTGCCCAGCTTTCCACATGATGCATGCATGCACATGATCCACAGCCTTTCAAAACTACTGGCAAAAAAACATAATATTTATATTCCTGGGAGATGGAAATGCAATCAAGCTAGTCGCAGTGAAAACATCAAAACCTCTAATTTTTGAAATTACCTTGATTGCAAAGTGACATAAGAAACACAGTAGCTAAGAATACAGACATGAAAATCACCTCTGCACTGTGATGGGCGGACCTTTGTGATAACAAACAACTATCAATACGTTTTGCACAATATGTGAAACTCTTTGCATTAGAATTTTTAATACCTGGTAAGGCAGACATCAGTTAACGCACTGCTATATTTACTGTTTACAATCACACACTGGCTGTTGACTGTGGAGATACCAGAACCATAACAAAATCCCACAGATTGTATTTGTTATTATATCGCTTGACTGCAGATCATATTTACAGTTAATTAAATATGCAGTGAATGCAACATACAGCTGGCAGGATAGCAGCACATGCTTAGATCCCTCATACACACCATCTCATCTGAATTTCCAACAGGGAGAATTCAGGCCCATTTCTTTTTGGACCAGTACGTCGATTATTTTTCCATTAGCTATTAAAATGTTTGTTTTTTTCTTGTTGTTCATAAGCTAGGCCACATCAAGTAATGTTCATGCACCATGAATTTAATAAATACTACAAATAATTTTGGTGTGTGTGTGTGTGTGAAAGAAAGAGAGAGAGTGTACATGTGCACAAAAATGACAACAAAAGACAGGAAGTTTAAGTAAGAAAGGTGTGTATATGTGTATATGTGTGTGAGAGAGAGATGTTTTAATTTCCTTTACAGAAGCATCCTAATTTTAAAAGAAAAGGTGGATATAGAAATTGTAATATGGTTTTGGTTTAAGGTAAATATATTTGTGTCTACAGATGCAACCACCTAGAATTTCCCCTCCCAGCCAGCTGCCAGCCGCTGAGAGTCTAACCCCTCATCCTGTTTCCGAACAGGGTGTGTGCCACTGTAAACACGCCCATTCATTCAATTGCACGGTGCACCATGAGATGGTGCTTCCTTCACAAAACATATAAACCAACTGAAGTACACTGAAGAATCATGTTTCTGTGTTTAGGCCACGGATTGCACT
Organism: Sebastes umbrosus; assembly: GCF_015220745.1. Taxonomy (NCBI): domain Eukaryota; kingdom Metazoa; phylum Chordata; class Actinopteri; order Perciformes; family Sebastidae; genus Sebastes; species Sebastes umbrosus. The sequence goes on along the minus strand of NC_051286.1, from coordinate 22,527,994 downwards.
GTGGTACTGTATGCTATTTGCTATGCTATGGTAATTTGGCAATGTATACATTTTTTCAACCTTATTCAAGACATGAAATGTGTCTTTAAACCTAATTTTGAAAGGATTTCTGACTGTGACAAATATAAATATGCATTTACAGATGCTTAACATGCATCAAATTAAGAAAAGGGAGAGGAAGACTATAGGAAGTCGACCTTGGAGCCCATGGGGCCATACAGGCGGTGGAAACGAGCAGGCTCACTGCACAGCAGGCAGCCAAGCCTCTGGTCTTACAGGAGATCCGTCGGCAGTGCGCCAATCTTTCATGGTTTCCAAGAAGGAGTTTTCGAGGGGTCCTAAGAGATTCTGACCAGAGGCTAAAGATAGAAGTGGGGTGGTGGATGGGTTCAGGAAGTGTTGCCTCTACCCTCTGGACCCAATAGCCATCGACTGGTCATGGGGTCATGCCGTCAAGGCCGCCGCATGGGACCTCCTCCACCTCCTGGCTGAGTTTATCTATGCCCAACGACAAGGTCAAGGAATATCACCAAGGCCTGGGTACTGACAGGAGATTTTTCAGATATCATTGAGGAGGTGGAGGACCGTGCTGCAAGACCGGAGGCCCAAGCGCTGGCCAGTCGAGACCAACCTAATAGCCCCGCAAAATCATCGGCGCTCAGTGTTTACAGTGAAGAGAAAAGGCTGGCTGACTCAGTAAAAGCCTTGGGCGCGGCTAAATCAGGGATCATAGCTTCATTTTGCCAGCTGTGGTAAAGACAAAGGTAAATTAAATCGTTAAAACGATATTCGGTGAGAACGGTAAGAAGTTAGACTTTACTTTTATACCATTCAATTAATTGAAAACATTACACAATCATTTGTATTAGTGGTTAAAGTACAATTTTAATAGAATGTTAGCAAAAAGTGGCAGACTCCAGACAGTGACGTTGTCGCTGCTAAATAGAGTGCTCCAGGGATGACGTATTTTTGTAGGCCAATCAGGAAGTTAGCATCGCCCTGGTTCACGCGACAAAAAGCCAATGGGATTTTTTCCATTAGGTTTGGGAAAATAACATCTTCGGCAAACAACTGTTTATGATAACTACACATTTTGATCAGTCAGTCAGATTTTTCCATTGTTAATATAAAAAAATGTGATTAATGCAGCATTAAAGTCAATTGAAAACACCCCTTGATCACACCGTAACACCTGAAGCCTTAACACTGTATTATTCCTGCCCTGGCTGGCCTCCATCTTGAATTAGCATGGCTTTGCACAGGGAGCTCACTCATTAACTTTTTTGGCACATAATCTTGTTTTGGAAGCAACCCCTGAACTTATTGCATTTTCAGCTGCTCAAACATGGAGAATAGTGCTCTGAGTAAGAGGCATTAATTAATGCCCATTTAAATAATGCCAGGTTGTAACAGTAGTTTGCAAAGTAGCAGTATCACAAACACTCACTTCATTTGCTGTAATATGATAATGTGTATTGTAGTGTTATTCATTATGCATTCATTTTTAGGTTTGCCCGACAAATTGACTCTGAAAGCAAATGGCTTTGCCCGGTCTGGTTTTCAAATGCCAACCAAGAATAGATGTTCGTCATGCTGTGATGGAGCGAATGTTGCCGAAGGGAGGTCAGAATAACTACTTCTGAGACTTTTCACTTGTTGCCATGGCAAGTATATCCGTGATGCCGAGATAGCTGTATAACAGTTAGCACATCCTTAATACTGTGGCAATAGTTGGCAATAGTTGAGGTGACATTGGTCACATCAGAAAATGACAGTACTGGATAATTGGACAATAAGGCGGAAGTGATTTATGCCCAGTGCCGATGTCCAGTCCCAATGCAAGAAGTAGTGTGACCTTTATGGTGCGAGGCAGAAAGTGAGGGCGTAGAGGTCGGGTAGTGGATAGGCGGGTAGTACACTTGACTTGAGTTTGTACAGTATCACATCACTCAAGCTGTTCTCATACAAAGTTTGTAGCTATACCTACGGAAATGAATGCAGTGTAATTTGCATATTTCCCACGGAATCAATTTGTACCTAATAAATGTAAATGTGAACAAGAAAGTATAAAAAGCGACAAACACCAAGTAGGGAGGCGGTCGGAATGGATGGGTGGGTCAAAAAACATCAGACTTTTGCCCGGGAGACTGGTGTTCGTAACCTGTGTGAAACCAGAAGTCGGCATCAATTTGTTTGTCACATAACTTCCGTACCTATGTTACGCCACTTTCTGAGTTATTTTAACCCATACCACGAAGTTTTCCTAAACCTATGTAGTTTTGTTGCCTAAACCTAACCAAGTTGATCTTTTCCTAAACCTAAGTAGTTTTGTTGCCTAAACCTAACAAAGTCAATCTTTTCCTAAACCTAACTAAGTAGTTTTGTTGCCTAAACCTAACCAACTCAATCTTTTCTTAAACCTAACTAAGTACTTTTGTTGCCTAAACCTAACCAACTCGATCTTTTCCTAAACCTAACTAAGTACTTTTGTTGCCTAAACCTAACCAACTCGATCTTTTCCTAAACCTAACTAAGTAGTTATGTTGCATAAACCTAACCATATTGTTTCCTGTGAAGACGGCAGTTTAATTTAAAAAGACTGTAGCGGAAATTGACACATGCGTCACGTGGTGCTGGACATTCATAGGAAAACACACGAAAAATGAGGAATGACTTTCGTAAGATAACATACAAACTGTTGTATGAGGACACGTTGCATCACTGCAGTTAATGTTTGCCTTTTTATTAATTATAACCGAGCTCTCTCTCCAACCTTTCCCCATAGGTAGTCAGTCAAGTACAGATATCGTAGAAAGCAAGACTATGGCGTTTAGTCTCAAAACCCACACACACACACAAAAAACAGGCGCGTGTACGTGATACGTGCGCACAGAACAGTATATGCAAGCAGAAAACCATCCTCGCGAGGGAGCATTTCTGCACGGGTTTTGAGACTAATTAAATGTCATACAAGACCTTTAAAGATGTTGCCATTGGACGTACTTCAAGGTTTTGCAAAATCGTCCAAAATTGATGTTGTTGTTCAAAGATAGGGCTGCCCAAAATAGGTGGCGCTTTAAGCTTGGTTATGTAGCGTAGTGATTTGCATGTCATGCAATGGCTAGCTCTACTATTGGTAGAGGTAGTTTCGTTTGTCTCAAAATAGACACAAAGAGGAAAGTCTATGGTTGTATAAAAACGGAAGGTGTGATATAGCTAATACTGACTTACATGTTGTTTTCTCTGGTTGTCTCAGTTCCCTCAAAGGTCAGTGGAATTGGTCAACGGCTTAAGTTCCTCAAAGCAGAACTTTACATGAAAGCACCATGTGAATTTTCTTAGTTTGTATGAGCAAACCCAATGTTCACTGTGATTCCATTTAAAAAACTGATTTCAGCCTGACATTTTGCTGTTTTAATTGCTATAATGTCCTAAGGCTAAATAGTGATTTGGCCAAGGCCAATCCTTGCCTTAATCCTTAAGAACGTCAACATGTTCTTGGAGTCCTATGTGATCCAGTGGCAATCGACTGCAAAAATACTACGCCACTGTTTTTGCAAAATCACCAGCCCAAAACAAGGCAATTTCATAAAATCAGTAATTTAAGAATATTGAAGACATTGGTTTTCAATTCCTTTAGTTAAGTTTTTCTTTAGGCAGAAATCTAACTCGATATCCTCTCCTCATTCAAACCGATTTGTGTCTGTGATCTGCCACAGTTCATCCTCATCAACCTGTACTTGTGCTTTTAACACCGTTCTCCTTTTTCCAGTGTCAGACGTCCTCTGTGTGAATTATAAAACCAAATGAGGGCCAGAGGAGCCCTCATCTAAATTCTCTCCCCTTGATTGCAGCAGCCTGCTGCACGAGTAGAGCGACTTAGAAAGACATGAGACTGAACGGTGTTTGGTTACAGAACCTCCTCTTTCTTTTTCCCTTTGAAGGCACACAGGCACTTCTCCGCGTTCAAGGATTTGCTGACCTACATCCTCAAAGTCAAATTTGCACTTAGAAGTGCTATCAGGGTATTTGACACCGCTTTAAAAATTTACAACTTTCGCAGAAAACCTTTCGCCCCGGCTTCCTCCGTGAAGCGGTCCTCCTTCAGGTTTTTGGCCCTGCCTCGGAGAGAGCCTCTGCAGGGCACTGGTTTACAGGAAGGAGTGACACAATCAATTTGCGGAGCAACTGACACAATCAGTGCCTACATAAATCATATCAGCACAGCCAGGCCCCCAGGCGCCTGCTGAGTTGACAGTTTCATGGCTCACCTCCAGAATGCAGCCTGTCAATCAGCGGAGTGACAGATACCAGAGAGCAGGTACTCTACACTGTCACACTGATAGCTCGGGCTGTGGGGATTATTTTCAAAAACTGTGAAAGCTGTAATGATTTACAGATTACCTGTTTAAACCTGCAATCAGACCAATGGATTACGACTGTACAAGATCAGAATGATAATCTCATGTCTTTCAGTTGGTGGAGCATTTCTCACAAGACTTTTTTTTTCTTTTTACATCAATAGCCATTGAATGTATCTACATTCTGTAATCAATAGTAGTTTTCATTGTTAGTGGCGGAGCCCGCCATTAGCGTGTGGGATTACAATTTTCTGCCTATGCATAAGGGATTCACAATGCATTTAGGTAATCCAGTGTTACTGTTTGCAATTGTATCTCATTGATATTGATTGATATCCATAATAACCTTTCAGCATATTGTATTTCCAGTGTTCTGAGAGAAAACTAGACTTCTGCACCTCCTCATGGCTCTGTTTTCAGGCTTCAACAAATCCTGTGACGGGAGACTTTGGCCAGTCATTTCACAGAGAGAAAGAGAGCGTTCCTATTGGCTGTTCAATCAACTGAGGCAGCTGTCAGTCACTCGCAAACACCGGTCAAACGGTCAAACTAGGCAGCGCTGATCAAATATGAATCAATATTCTGTTACTGTAATGACTATTTCTCGCCTCAAATGTTTTCAGAAACATCTTGTAGTGCACGGTTTAGCTGTCAAATGAGAAAGTTTGCTCCGGCTGGTGGGCGGTGCTTGGTATTTCCTCAACTTATCTCAACATGGCTGCCGCATCACAAACTTTCTAATTTTTGACTAGTTTGACCGTTTGATCGGAGTTGGCGAGTGATTGACAGCTGCTCAGAGACGGCAAGGCTCCATCTCGGCTCTGATTGGTTGTTTTCCTCCGGTCTGTGAAATCTTGCAGATGCCGTTAGGAGCACCAAAGGATGCAGAGGCACATGTTTTTTTGTTTTTTCAGATTACCTGTCTCAAGCTCTACTGTCAGGATATAGTGACCGTTTTATAAAAATAACTTTTTTTAAATTATATTTGCTCCATTTCTACCCACTGCAGCTTTAATACAGTGTCAATTTAAAAAGAAATTGAAATGGTTTAAAAATAAATATTCTGGCTACACTTTGACATATACCAGTCTGTGATAATCCATCAACATTATGTTCCTCTGATAATAACTATAGCCAAAATAATTCATTCATTTCTGCTTTTTTTTTGTTTTTACTCAAAAATTAGGTATAGTTTCACGGAAATGAGGTCTATTAACCATAAATTCTATTCGACTATTTATAATGCATACACTATAAATTATCACCCAATTCTGTGTTTCACCTTTTTTGGCCAACTTCATTCCCAACTCATTACCATTATCATTATTTTTGGGGAATTTATGGTCAATAAACCTCATTTATATTAAATTACACCTCATTTTTTAGTAAATACCACCCAGAAATAATGAATTACGCTGACTATAGTCATTATTGGAGGAATTTATGTTGATGGATTATCACAAACTGGTATCTGTAAAAGTTAAGTCAGGATATTATTTTGAAAGCATTTACTTTTTTTTAAGACTAACTTGCAGGATGCTATTACAAATGACTTAATGAATATTTTGCAGTGTGTGTTTGTTGTATTCAGGTTATGGTGGACATTCTGTACCGTCTTTTACCAACTTACTTTCTCTGACTCTGGTCATTTGCAGGCAAGCTCGGAAAGTTCAATAGATTGAGGCCGGTGGTGGGGGCGGACTTTAAAACACTTTGCCTGTGCGCATATCTACCACCACGTAGGCTCTGCCTGCTGTTCTGAGTGACTAACTGACACAAGCGTCAGCACCCACTGGAGCGACACTTTTATGGCTCGCTTTCAGGCCCACGGTCTCAGTGAAACTGGGGCAAATTCAAGAAAATGTCTGTGATATAACTGTAGATATTATTTGTGTTCATATTCCCTGTGTATACCTTGGTTCTAATAAGCTGCTCAATCCCTATTTCACACTGCTGATTTGTTCTGCCTTCCTTGATTAGTTGTTACTGGATTGCTATTTATAGAGCAGGCACATAATTGACATTTGGAGAATACAGCCAACATCTTCTTTTAAGGTTTCACAATAAAAAAGGATGTTAGAATTACTGTGATATACCTATGTGCATAAACCAAATAAAGCAAAGAACCAATCAAAATAATGTATGTTGTGTTATTTTTATGATCATTTGCAAGAGAATTAGTTGTGGAAGACGTATTTGGATATTGTACTAAAGAGTACCTATTATGCTTTTGTGCTTTTTCCCTTTCCTTTAGTGGGTTATATAGTTTTCTGCGCATGTAAAAGGACTGCAAAGTTATCCCACAGAAACACTGCCTGAAAAGCCTTGATTGAAGTCCTGCCTTTTCTTCCGTATATTGTGATGTCATTAAGTAACACATTTGCATAATACCTGCCTAGCGGTTAGTTTGGTATGCCCTCAAACAAAGCTATAGTTAGTGCGGAGCTGGAACAGAGTCCGAAGAGTTTTGTTTGGCTGACCAATCACAAAAGAGTCGACCAGCTGACCAATCAGAGAAGACTGGGCTTTTCAAGAGAGGGGTGGGGCAGGAACTCAAACGAAGCCTTTCAGACAGGGGTTCAAAAGAGGTGCTGACGCACAGCCGGTATGAGAAAAATAAAGTGTTTTTTTTAACATTAAATCATGTAAACATGTTCTAGTACAAACTCAAAGTACAAGTATGAACCTGAAAATGACCATGTTAGGTCCTCTTTAAGTACCACAAAGTATAAGAATTATGTCACAGGTGAGTCTTGCATTCAGAAGTACAAAAGAATCAGCAGTACAATGTACTTAAATTGTTAAAAGTAAAAGTGCGCATTAGGCAGCAGAATTGCCCCTACTGTATTATGAGATTATGATTACTTATTAATTGACATGTATGAAACGATTTTAATGTTATAGTTGGACCAAGTGGAGTTAATTTTAACTAAGTTAAAATTTGAGATTGTTGGGTAGATTAATCTTTAACAATGTCATTAAAAAAAATAAGTCTGTTTTTGGGTTGCTGGAAAAAAATTAAATAAATAATTCCAGACAATGACTGATATATTTGACTTCAGGACATTTCTGACGTCATACATGCTGGAAATCAAACATTTCTACTGTAGTAATTTAGATATTTTCCAAAGTAAAAGTCCCTAGAAGTGTATGATTCAACTTTTTCCCCATGGTCTAATGTTAAAAAAGTTAAGAAAAATCCCAATAAATAATAATATCGAATCCCAATACTTGTAGAATCTCAATACCTAAGAATTGCAATACATATCGAATCGGCACCCGAGTATCGTCATAGTATCGAATCGGGAGATAGATGTATCGTCCCAGCCCTAAAAAGTAACCAGTGACAACAGCTGTAAATATTGTAAAAGTAAAACATTTCTCTGAAATATAGAAGTAGAAATATAAAGTACCAGTAAAAAGATACAGTACAATTACAAGTATTTATTCAATATATAATTGTTACACTATCAAGCAGTGTGATTACCAAATGTTAGGTGTCCTGAATGGAGCTAGTTCACATCCAATCAACTCTACAGCAACCACCACAAGCCAGCGCATCAACTGGAGTGACAATTTTGCGGCACTCCTTCGAGACGCTGGCCTGCCAATCAACCTGCTCACACAGGTACTGTATCTGTGCTCGCAAACACACACACACACACACACACACACATACACGCCTGCCAATCCATTGTGACAGACAGGTTTGAAACACACTCCGTCACAGCAGAGGCAGCAGCACGGGTAGATAGCAGCGGGAGTGAGAATGTGCTGAAACAATTGGGACGATTTCTTTGTCCTCAGTAGCACCCCGTGATGATTACAATGTTTCACAAAATGGCTGGGAACCAGAGAGAAACAGCATGGTCCATCGCGTCTGTTTCATGCTGCTGTAGCTCTGAGTGTTGTTGCTGTAGGACCTTGCTCACACATACCCTATGGAGAACGTTGTGAGCATAAACACAATGCATTATTTATGTTCGAGCACCCTCGGAGACATGTTCTCATTGCCATAGACAATAGCTGGTTTTCCATCCAAGTAGTTCCATGCAAATTATGATGTAACAAATTAGAAAGGTAGAGGGGGATCGGATTATTTCATTAATGATTCACAAAATGTTGATGTTTTTGTTTGTTTCAGGTGTCACATTTTAGGGTTAAAAAGCCTTTATTGTCATGTTTACAGTCTGACCAATACTTCACAAAAGTGTTACATGTACTAACAACTTGATTCATGTCAACACAGTCTCACAGCAGTTTGTGAAATAGTCATGAAATTTAATCTATTTGATTTGTGTACATAGACACGAATTTCCGACGCATGTGTCAATTTCCGCTCCAGTCTTTTCAAAATAAAACTACTCAGTTAGGATTAGGAATAGATCGACTTGGTAAGGTTTAGGCAACAAAATGATTTAGTTAGTTAGCTACTTAGTGGCGTAACTTAAGTATGGAAGTTACTTGACAAAAACTACTTAGGTTTAGGATAAGATCGTGGTTCGGGTTAAAATAACACCGGAAGTGGCGTAACTTAAGTACAGAAGTTACTTGACAAAACTACTTTAGCTTTAGGAAAAGATCGCGGTTTGGGTTAAAATAACTCTGGAAGTGCCATAACTTAAATATGGAAGTTACGTGACAAATAAATCAACTCTGACTTGTGGTTTCACACGGAACACGAACCCCCGAGAAATGGACTTGCATTTATATAACGCTTTTCTAGTCTACTGACCACTGAAAGCACTTTATACTACATGTTAGCATTCACCCATTCACACACATATTCATACACTGATGGCAGAGGCAGAGGCTGCCATCAGTGTATGCCTTCGGGAGCAATTTGGGGTTAATTGTCTTGCTCAAGCACACATCGACATGTGACCGGAGCAGCCGGGGATTGAACCACCGACCTTCCGATTGGTGGACGACCTGCTCTGAGCAACAGCTGCCCCAGCCTGGCCCTGTGTTTTTTAACCCACCCATCAACCCTGACTTCCTCCCTACGTGGCGTTTATCGCTCTTTATACTTCCTGGTTCACGATTACGTGGATTACATGGAAATTGATTTTGTGCTGACCATCATGAAAGAAAATGTAAATTCGTGTCCATGTCCACAAATCAATACATCCAATTTCGTGACTATTCCACAAACTTCTGTGCAACTGGGCTGTTTATGTACAATGTAAGGTTATTCCTCCTTTTCATCATTACACTATTTAGAATCATAATTTTTTTTTCCCTCAGGAAGCTTATTTATATTCTTCACAGAAGATCACTAATTAATTTGCAACCTATTAGGCTACAACTAAATTATATAGTGCTGAAGAAACCCCAGTTTCTATGTCCTTGGCAGACATATCAATTAAGGCCATTGTGTGTCTGTAGGGTGCAATGATGTTAAACTGGCCCTGCAGGACTGTCTTTAATTAACCTCGACTGTAATGAGCTTACTGGTGTAAAGCCCTAAGAGTGCTATGTGATGACACACTAACGTGGACCGATCTGTTGTTTAGACATGCTATGAAATACCATAACACTGGGATTTCAACAGACAGGTAATTGAATTGCAGCGGTAGTAATATTCTAAGGAGCAGCAGAAAATGTAATTGTGGCATCAGACGTATACTCAAGAGCTCATCCTCGCCAGACAAATTACAGGATTGATCATTTGTTCAAACGCTTAAAATGAACAATGTTGTCTGTCTCTCCCTTGTGTTTCCCTGTTTGTCCCTCTCCTCTTGTGTCTTCCATTTCCTCATTTTGCCTCTATGTGTGTGTGTCTCGTTCCCGTCCTGCAGCTCGCCTGCACCCTGCCTACCAGCACACCTTTCCACTCAGGTTTTTATATGCGCAAGTTGAAAATGCTCATAAAAACAGGTGGATGGAAACACACCTGACGGTTTCTCTGAACTATGACCAAGATCTGTCCCTAAACTTAATCAAGCCGAGCGTCCTTGGATATGGTAGTTTGACAAAGTAATCTCCCGTAAACATTTTTTAGCCATAGCAAGGTTAAAGATTATTTTATTTGTCAATTTACAATACAGGGCTGGACACAACGCAATGCAAGCTGTAGCCCCTTCACAACACATCAAGCAAAAAAAAGTTCAATGTCAGTGTAATATGAGGTGGTTTATACTGGGAAGAAGAATAGGTAGAGGTATGGTAAAGTACAAAACCAACATAACAGCAAGTTCCATGCCATTTATTTCTGGTGGAGTGCGGAGGATGAGGTGCAGTTGAGGAGTCTCAGTGTCTCAGCCTGAGGAAAGTAGCTGCTCTGTAGTCTGGTGGTACGACAGGATACTTCTGTATCGCTTGCCAGATGGCAGTAGGGCGAACAGGCTGTTGCTGGGATGGGTATTGTCTTTTAGTATCCTTTGCGCAGGCACCTCACCTCACCGATATACTGATGCTCAATAGATGGGTACCATTGATGTTCTGGGGCGGTTTTAATCACCCGCTTCAGAGCCCTCCTGTTCTGGGCTGCAAGTGTGGAAGAGCAAATGACGTAATATAAAAACGGAGAAAAACTACTTATTGTGTTTGTGTCCTGTGTGAAACCAAAAGTGTTGTTGACTTATTTTGAAGTTACATTAGTGACGTTTTTTCCATACTTGTTACGTTGATGTATTTTATGTTTAAGTACAAGCCTGATGTTTTTCCTAATCCAAAGTAAGCTATTTTGTTGCCTAAACCTAACTGCGGCTGTTACCGTAGTTTTCTCTACTATTTGTCTTCTATTTAACGACGTACCGGTAATTGACACGGAAAAAGCTTAAAATGTGTATCTTGACAGGCAGAATGTCCTTAAAAGTGGCGTGTTATGTCAGGCTATTTAATTTTTCTGGCTTAATATTGCTTGTTGCACCAGCCGCGGTGTCCACAGCTCTTTTTATTTATTAGCGGTCATTTTCTGGTTAATTCTAGTAAGGCTATACTGAGGAGGCATGTACTGCATACCCATTTGGATGAATATCAGCCTCTGACTTTGCGACTGGACAACTGGCTCCTCTGCCAATTCTCATCGTACTTCCCGTCGCCTCTCTTTCTGTCTCACCACTCAATCTCCCACTCTGTAAATGTGGCCTTAGAGGCAACATGGCTTAGGCTAATACCTATTTATTGCTTTGAAGATACACTTTGGGGCCCTCCTGGCTTTGTAATTAAAGCTTGTCCTGCATCAGATGAAGATATGGAAATATCATTATTTCTCAGATGAAGAGATACAAAAAAACAAAAAACAGCAGTTTCTTGCTTCCTCCTGGGCTGGAACACATTTGTAAACAAGGGGAGGAATTATACTGAGCTTAAGTACATCTAAATATGTTTTCAGATATTTGGTTAGCTTGGGGTGTGCATTGGATTTTTTTTTGGCAGGACAGACTTTAAAAAGTAATGTGAACAGGTTTTGATTAAACAAAAAGGTCTTTTAAAATGAATCACATTTCCCAGCTCATCATATAAAGTTACCTTAAGTCACCTGTCGTTTGACAATTCATTTCTTCACACATTTTAGTCACACCAATGTGTGACCAATGCTAATGAATGGTGAGGAACTCAATCCCTCTAGCTAGAACAGGACCACATACTGTTAGCATGCTAGTGTAAATTACATCAAATATACCCAGATGTTAATTAATGTCCTAAAGGCTCAACTGTAAACATACTTAATGAGTGTCCCAAAGTCTTTCAGCCAGATAGTTAATGAATGTCTAAACTATATTTTCGCCATACAACCATCACTGTGCCAGGTAATGAGTATCAGCAGTAAACATCTAACAGCATGTTGGCTTCAGGAGTTAAATACAAATAGAGGGAGCAAAGCAGCTCTGCTTGTTTTGAAATTTAGCAACACTGATTTGAAGATGCATTGTTTTTACCACTGAAAGTTAAAAAGTCCAAGCTAAAACTGCTTTGATTTGGGCTTTTTTGTCCTTTGGTTGCAACCGATGGGCTACCTCCGGGTCTGAGAAGTGAAGCCAAAGCGAAATGCCTTAAACTTGCATTATTTCTAACAGCCAGCAGGGGGCGACTCCTCTGGTTGCAAAAAGAAGTCTGATTGTATAGAAGTCTATGAGAAAATGAGCCTACTTCTCACTTGATTTATTATCTCAGTAAACATTGTAAACATAAGTTTATGGTCTCAATCGTTAGTTTCAAGTCTTCTTCAATACAGCATGATGTTCATTTAGTAAATTATGGTCCCATTTAGAGTCAAATAAACCATAAAGTAGTGTATGCTTCAGGGCGTGGCTACATTAACAGGTCACTACCACAGCGTTGTCCGGTTTGGGAGTTGTCCGTGTTTTTGTCTTAGAACTTTAACCCTCTCACAGTGTGTTTTCAGTTCATGAAAGTTAATTCCAACCTTTTCGGTCGCTGAAAATGTCTTATTCTGCGATAATTTGTACTTAGCTCCACCCTCTCGTGTCACTTCTGGTTGCAAAAAATCAACATGGCTACGGCCAAATACCAAGATGGCGATGGCCAAAATGCCAAACACTATGCTTCAAAACGGCAGTCCACAAACCAATGGGTGACGTCACGGTGACTACGTCCACTTCTTATATACAGTCTATGGTTGTAACTTAGCATCCATAAGTCATAAATAAAATGCATAACTACACTAAAGAAGTAGTGTACTACTATAGTGTGTGAAAGTAAAAGTCATTCTAATGTACAGGGAAATAATGCATGACAGAAGCAACAATATTCGGATAAGAATACTGAATTCAGTAACAGTTTTCAATTTGCATAACCAGTCATAGTATGTAGCTATGTTGGCTGTATATTTCTACTTTTGCATTCACTTTAGAATTTTCTACCTTCAGTGAGGTTTGTGAGGCCTTTCTGCTGTCTTTTGACAATAATCCCTGATGTGACTCAAGGGGCTTTGCAATCTGTACAGCAAACATCATCCTCTATCCTTAGACCCTTGACTCGTATGAGGAATAACTCCCGGGCTTTGATCTTGTCCTTCATCCTTCTCTCTGCAACAAGCTCACAATCTGCCACAGCTCAATGTAGAGAAAGTGAGAAGGGTTATCCAAATGGCTTTGATTTTTTTCCCGCGTCGTCCTCTCCGCCACTGCCTCCACACTGTCCAGTTCCAACCGGATCACCTACAGTAGCAGGCCTTCCTTAACCCTCTGAGACCCGCGATCCCGACCGACTTTACTGTTTTTCAGAGGTTGTAGCAGGCTCAGTGTTAAAGCTAGAGTGAAGCTAGAAAACCTAAGGAATCCATTGGTACCAACTCTGTCATGCTAGCATGTTGGCAAAGAGGCTAAATAACGCTCCTTTTATTAAATTCCTTCAACGTTTTTACTACATACAGTATATAATATGAGTCAGGACAGACATAGATGTAAACTGCAACTTGACTGGTTGGCGGAGGCATACAACTGCGAGGCGGTAATTCTAGTTTAACCCTAAGAGACCAGCTGGCCCGTGGTTGACCTCGACTGACTTTACTGTCTTTCAGAGGTTCAGTTTTAGGGCTAGAGTGAAGCTACAGATATCATATGAAACTAAAAAGCATAAGGAATACATTGGTACCATGTCATGCTACCATGTCGGGAAGGAGGCTAAATAACGCATAAGTTGGGCTAAATTTTGGCGAGGAAACATTGGCATGGCCATTTTCAAAGGGGTCCCTTGACCTTCTAACCTCAAGATATTGGGATATACCCATAAGTCTCCCCTTTACAGACATGCCCAATTTATGATAATCACATGCAGTTTTTTTCATGCAATATAAATGGGTTATTATCGCCTACTCTAAAATATGTTTTTGAATATTTCTGTATACTGGGGTCCCTAAACAGTCGTGGAATTACATAAATTGGGTATCACTGTAAAGATGAGACTCTTGTGGATTAAAAAAGTCCAATTGTATTCATGTGTGAAGATATTAGTCCCCATAGTAGCCATTTCATTGTATTGAGACCATTTTTAGAAATTTGACCTCACTGTATAAAATGACCTGTGGTGACCTCTAGGATAATCACAACATCATTAAACAAACTATAGGACCTAGAGCAACAACTTATGAGACATAATAGAGCATGGGAATGGCCATCATATCCTAGCTATTTAATTTGTGTGGCTTGTGGCATAAGCCTGGGTGTCCACTGCTCTTTTTATTCAATCACCATTTTTGTTTGATTGCCTGATTTTGTTTAATTGAGTTTCGTCTCTTCTAGTACTCTTTTCACCCTCGTGAATTTGAATTGGAAATGGAATACACAGAGCAATTTCTTTTGGAACACAGCTTACTTACTTTATGCAATTTGAGATGGATGAGATAGGAAGACAGCATGTGTCTCACTGGAAATTATTCACTAGAATCATACATGTCAATATAGAGATATTGTATATTTATTCCCTTTATTAAATTCCTTCAAAGTTTTCACTACATACAGTATATTATATGAGTCTGGACAGACATGGAGGTAAACTGCAATGTGACTTGTACAGTACTTTTACTTGAGTACAATATTCTAGTCTCTCCACCTCTAAATATAAGTAACTTGTACACACACAAGTAAAATCTAAGTATACAGCATTTGTGGTTAAGGAGTTATAATCACCGGTATAGTCATTTTAACCTTAGTCTCAGCCTGTGACCAAAGACGTGAGTCACATTTCACTTGGAGTTTTACTTTGTATTTTCTTGACTGACTCAGTTTTCTCCCTCCGCCTTGTACACGACCTCACAGAAGACTAATGACGTCCGGATCCGAGCCCATCCATCAGAAAACAGAGAACAACTGTTAACACAAATCGTACATCTTTTAAATATGAATACCTTTGATTTATGCGTCTGTGCACGGATAGATTAATGTGATTATAGTTATTAAACCTGGAGAATAATGAGTTACAGAAATTCCAGCTCATGAAAGCGTCAGCAGACTGCTTATTAAACATCATTCATAATCAGCTCCTTAGTATACAGATAGGATAGAGTTGTGCACCCACACTGTGCCGTACCAGATGGCTAATATTTGGCATGCAGCAATGGAGTGACAAGAGCTAAATAAGAGCAGTGACATTAATATTGGCATGACTAATTGTCAGAAAAACTATGGCTTAAAAAGATAATCAGAATAATCATATCATACATGACATGTGAAACCGGTGCATTCTTTTTTTCTGAAGCTGATATTATATAATCCACACCCTTTGTAGAAGAAAAATCCCATTATTGGATTATGTCTGTGAAGTGCCACTCATTCTGGACTAAGCCATGAAAAGAGCCTGAAATGTATTTGCTAAATGGCTTGAAAAGGCAACGATACAAAAACATTTTTTAGTATTCCGTTTATGAGGATGGCAATTCAGCAGAGAAATCACTATCTTCACACAAGACGGGCAATTGAGTTATCAAAGTCTGTGGATAATGTACATGAAATATAAATTTCAAATGGATACTGAAAGAGAATGTTGTCATGCTGCAGTGCAGTCGTGAATACTAAACCGTCTGCTCTTGACATTGACATGCTGTAATTTACTGATCAATGCAGAAAGCACACACTGTTTTTGCAGTAATATGTTACTGACGTTGCACAGTTGTTATTTTTACCTCATGATCCAAAGCCTGGCGCTTTGCATGACGGGAAGCAGATGGGAAACACGCAAAGTGAAAGGTGCCGTCTCAAAAGTGCATGAAAAAAAGGCCAATAGAGCTTTTCAGTGAGCTATTATGACCTGCTTTTTGTCAAAAGTGTTCTCATTTTCTGCTATGGTTGTGGTACAGACGGAGATAACTCAACAACTATCGCATGGATTGCCATTACATTTTGTACAGGAATTCCCGTTCCCCAGAGGATAAAGTCGAATGACTTTGGTGATCCCTCGACTCTTCATCTAACACCACCATCAAGTTAAAATTTCAATTTGCCCAACGCTTTAGTGTATGACTAGATGTCTGCAAAGCTTAAGACATTTCCATCAGCCTCAGCTGTACTTTGTTTTGTGCTAATTAGCATACATTTCCAGTTCCAGTTCCAATACCCATACTCCCATACTGTTGAGTATGCCAGAAAAAGATTTAGTATGTCCCAATACATAATATGTCAAATGTAGTATGCCAAAAATACCAAGATGTCCTACTACATCAGTTCTCATTTTGCGTTACGCAAGCCAGCATGCTTTAGTTATTCTGGCCCACAATCCTCTGCACAGCGGATATATGACAAAGAGGGTCAAAGTTCAAGGTGCAAATGTTATGACGAAGTAGTATGTACCAATTGTATGCATACTGCATGAACAGTATGTCCTTTGTAAGGGCAGATGCAGTATGCACTAAAAGTAAAAAGAAAAAGTATGCGATTTGGAACGGAGCCATAGTAAAGATTACACAGTGTTGTACTGTAATGTATTATATGTAATGTCTTGTTTTTTATCTGGACCTTGAGTCTGCAATAAGCTTTGAATTGTATTGAATATACCTGCTGTACATTAGCATATTAGCATTGCCACTGTGAGCATGTTAGCGTGCTGGTTTTAGCATTTCAAAACACCACGGTGCCTAATTACAGCCTCATAGAACCACTAGTGAGGCTGCAGAATCTTAGTTGTGTTTTATCATCGACCACATTATACTTTCATCTGGACCGCCTCCCATTATATGCACAACATCCAGTTAAAGAAAAATAATACAATATAGGAGAGAGTTTCCCTAATAGTGGGTTACCTCCTAGACACGACCGCAATTTAGTCCAATTCAGACTTGTGTTTGACACTGTAACAACCCCCTCTATTTCCACTTTTATTTCAGCACGTTGTCATCCCAACTTGTCACATACTGATGTTTTGTCAGGACCCCTTGTCATCACTTTAAACTAGGGCTGTCAAAGTTAACGCAATGTTTTGATGCATTAACACAATTGAGCTTTGGAGGTTGTAGCGGGCTCAGTTTTAAAGCTAGAATGAAGATGCTGGTATCATATGAAACTACAAAAACCTAAGGAATCCATTGGTACCAACCATGTCATACTAACTAACGGGAAGGAGGCTAAATAAATATTTTAATCATTTGACAGCATTGTGAATTCAAACAAAAACCCTTTCTTAGGTTTAGGCAACAAAACAACTATAATTTGGTTTAAGAAAAAAATCATGATTTGGCTTAAAATTGCATTACATTACGATTGTAAAGTGAAAATGAAACTTAACGTTGCGAACATGACACACAAACAGCGGTCTCCTTGATGAAAGCCCTGTGTTTGTTGTACCCATCCACCATCCCTCCCACTCCCCCCAAGGGTGTTTTTTAGCTTGTGCGTCGGTATCACACGGCGAGGACAAAGTGACAGTATTTGACGCCCTGACTTTTATTTAGACTCAAGGTGGCGTTCAAATACGAACCGTGCTTTATTATTTCATTAATTTAGGTACATGGTGAAATGTTATGTTTTAAATGTTACTTTGTATACTGTGTGAGCAGCTACACTTATACATGTATGGATGAGCAGTAGAAATGGCAGCAAATATAAATGAAGCAGTTGGCAACTTCTAAATATTTTTGTGAAATAAACAGATACAGGTACAGATAGTAGCTTTGCGTCACACCCTTAGTAGAAAGAATGCTCTGCATTACATGACAGTGTTATTTTCATGAAGTTTTAGGCAGTAAAATGCTCACATTTATACCATCAGACAACATAAATATTTCTCATCATCTGAACAGTTCTGTTTCCTCCCCTGCATAACGACAGAACATTTTTTGTTTTTTCTAACTTGACATGCTCAAAAATAGATATTTTCTTGAAGGCGAAATAACCGTTCTGAACATCTGCAGCCGTGCAGAAAGTGTGTCTCCATGCGGTGTCAGTCTGTATACAAATACAACTTCATTAGTTTTGGAGATCAGGAGATTGAGGTGAGGGTACAATGTGTTATAATAGAATGGAAGGCAGATGACAGTCCTATTTCCTTTGAGACTTTCCTGTTCACTGTCTTCTATTATATTAAACCAAATCAATTATCCCAAAGGCAGCATGCTATAATAGGAAGCTGGGTGGGCATTTTTTAAACAGAGTAGGCCGGTCGCTCAAATCCAAACACGCCGTGTGCGATTACAGTGACGAGGGCATTGAAATCCTGTAATTGAGACATGCAACATTATGATTGCAAACTGATTGAATATAATTAGCCGTGGCTTTGACTTTGTTTGCTTGCTTCCTTTAATTAAAAGATTTTTTCTTTTTCTTTTCAGAGGAGATCTACATTATGCAGGAATGTTTGAGAAGTGATTAGCCCGGTAAGAACCACTAAGATAATGAATCGTACCAAAGTGTGCCGCGGTTGCCAAGTGGCCTCCCCCTTATACTGCTTGCGCTGTAAATAACTCAGCAGTGTCCGTGTTTAATCCACAACTAGTCGAGAATAATGTTGCGGTGTTAAAGCAGCAGTAGGCAAGAATGGAGCAAATATGATTAAAAAAGTTATTTTTATAAAACGGTCACTAAATCCTGACAGTAGTGCATGAGACAGGTAATCTGAAAAAAATAATGTGCCACTGTGTCCTCCGGTGCTCATAATGGGCATCTGCAAGATTTCACAGACCGGAGGAAAACAACCAATCAGAGCCGAGCTGGAGCCTTGCCGTCTCTGAGCAGCTGTCAATCACTCGCAAAACTCTGATTAAACGGTCAAACGAGGGAGCGCTGATCAAATATAAATCAATATTCTTGTTACTGTAATGTCTATTTCTCACATACATTTTTTTCAGAAACATCTCGTTGACATCTTGACTGACAGCTGCCTCCGTTAAACGAACAGCCAATAGGAACGCTCTCTCTCTGAAATGACCTGTTATTGGCAAAAGTCTCCCGGGGCTAGATTTTTTAATAGTGATGTTCCGATACCATTTTTTCCATCCCGATACCGATTCCGATTCTGATCCCTGATCTTGCAGTATCGGCTGAAACTGAGTACCTATCCCATACCAGCGTGATTAAAATATATATATATATATATATAGTTATTATTAATATTATTATTAAACAGCTCTTTACTATTGACCATGCATGGATGTGATTTGATGACTATTTTTGTTGCATCGTGCTCTTTCATGTGATGCATCTTCAGATGTGTTATAAGATTGCTGATGTTGAAATTGGCAACACTATAGTGCCACACCTCAAAACGGAATCCTTACATACTGTACATATATCGTCGTTCTAGTTGTTGGATTTTTCACTGTGAAATATTGACAAAAAATGACATTTTCCTCGCTCTGACTACCGTTACACTCTCCAGTAGCCTCGCACTGTTGTTGCTTGCTATTGTCATGTGACAAACTACCTTCAATCAGTTCTTCTTCGCTGCTCTAAAACAGTAGTTGCCAGTGGCAACCATGATACATCCAGGGCAACAGCACAGTGAAGGCTTACTGTTTTATAACGGCGAAGAAGAATTGATATCCGGTTAAACAAGTTGTTTTTTTCTGGGTTAATAAATATGGTATCGGATCGGTGCATAGACTGGCATACTCGCCAATCGGACGCATCTTCAAAACTGGTATCGGAACTCTATTTTTGCAAAGTCTGAAAACAGAGCCATGAAGATGTGCAGAATTTTAGTTTTCTCTCAGAACACTTGATTTACAACATGCTGAAAGGTTATTATAGAATTTTTGTATCTAATGGTGCCAAAAACATTCTGCCTACTGCTGCTTTAACCTGCAAAATGATGTATTTTCCCTTCTCTGCGTTCATCATTTCAGGATAACATCCTTGATAAGCAGGTGTGACAAAAGCTCATCCAGGTTAATGTTTCATTGACAGCTTCTTGATGAGCCAGACCATAAATAGACGCTGTAGTTACACCTTTATATACGTACACGAGTACAGTTCCCTCTGAACTTGTCTACAGAGCTGTGCCTTGACACATCTCTTGCCTACCCACAGCTTGTTCCCAAGCACGCTGTCTGCCTGCCTGCTGTGAATATTAAGTCCATTCTCCTCTAGTGTCTCTGTGGGTGTGAGGCCTTGTCCTTGCAGAGCAGAGCACACTCCATCCCTGACAAGGGCTCCCGCTTTTATCACCTGATGCTGCGAGAGCCAAACGAGGGCCCGGCCATGTTCAGCCATTTATCATCCGCGATCGGCGAGCAGCCACAGGGGCAGAAAGGACCTTGGCTGCGTGTTCGCGCTCTCCCCCCACCCTCCCACCCTCCCCTGCCATTTGTTCTTAAAGTCGACCAGGTTTAGTGTCACTGTGGTCTACTGCGTTCACTGCAGGGAAAAACAAACATCAACGTGGTGGCTTTGTTTATACACAGCGGGGCTCGTGTCTGGGGCTTTCTTTTTTCACCTACTGTATCTTGCACAAAATACTCGCTTCAAGGTAACATAGATGATAATGATGAATGTGGCAAATATGGTTAGGGGAGCGTTAAATGGGGGTGCTTATTTATTTTTGTCCCAACATCCATTCTTGATTTGTAGTGCGAGGCGTTCAGCTGAGAAATGTCTGCGACTTATAATGAATTGAGAAATATGTACACGGCATAGAAAGTTATTAGCATAAGTATGATTTGATAAGCGGCAGGCGCTGTTTTGCAAGATGTTCAATAGTCTTACCTTTAACTAGTTGAATAACTGCTTAAAGCCACAGAGCAACATATTGATGAATGTGTGCACAAAACCACCTCAAGAAGAGAGCGGCTGGTTTTGTTGAGCTCGAACAAAAGGGGAGGGTGGGAAGGTAAATTGAATGCTTTGCATCAAATTTTCCTAAAAATAAGGGGTTGTGTATACCTATCTCCATATTTGTGTTAACTATAGGGTTGCTATTCCCTTTCATCCACCTTGTTTTGCACTACACTCCCTTCGTAATAGCTTGTTTGGAGTGACATACTCTCAAACCGTGTATTTGCTCTGTGCGGGCTGGTCGAGGACTCATTTTTATTCAGTGTAGCAGGGTCGTGCTTAACGCCCACTTTTACTATTTCCTGAGTGTACTCTGGAGGATACGCTGCAGTAGGTAAACAAGAAAGGGTATGCAGGCATATAGCATCTAAAATACAACAATATTTTAGCCATGCAAAGCTCCAGAGATGACATTTTTTAGCTTTTAGTGATATATCTCAACAGCTTTTTGAAGGGTTGCTGTGCAATTTGGTAAAGACATTCATGGTGACCAGAGGATGAATACTGATGACTTTAGTGATCCTCTGATTTTTCCTCTTGCGCCACAGCGACGTTGACAACTGACCAGGATTATTCTAGTAAACTTAAACTGAAACTAAAGCGAAAATCAGCAGTGAAAAATATTGTTAGTAAACTGAAACTAAATGAAGATATCTTCCAGGAACAACTAAACCTAAACTGAAAGAATATTAATAAATAAATAAAATAAAAATAGATGTAAATTAATTTCAATTAGTAGTAGTAGTAGTTTTTTTACTTGAATATATCACAACCGAGAACAGGAGACTGCATGAATTTCCGTCAACTCTCGTGACATTGACTTCCCAATCCAAGAGATGGCGCTATGCAGCGATTGCTTGACATTGGACACTAAAGTAGTGCGAAGATTAAACATGAAACATTATGGCCATTCCCGTACGGTTCTACAACCATGTCTTTTCTATGTATATGTAGGTACTTGTGAGACATTATACAGTAGTTGGCCCTAACAAAAACAAACTAAAACTACTGTAAAACTAAATACTAGGGCTGTCAAGGTTAACGCAATAAGGCGTTAACATTAACACAAATTCATTTTAACACCACTAATTTCTTTTAACGCATGTCCATTTTCAAAGGGGTCCCTTGACCTCTGACCTCTAGATATGTGAATGAAAATGGGTTCTATGGGTACCCACGAGTCTCCCCTTTACAGACATGCCCACTTTATGATAATCACATGCAGTTTGGGGCAAGTCATAGTCAAGTCAGCACACTGACACACTGACAGCTGTTGTTGTCTGTTGGGCTGCAGTTTGCCATGTTATGATTTGAGCATATTTTCTATGCTAAATACAGTACCTGTGAGGGTTTCTGGACAATATTTGTCATTGTTTTGTGTTGTTAATTGATTTCCAATAATAAATATATACATACATTTGCATAAAGCAGCATATTTGTCCACTCCCATGTTGATAAGAGGATTAAATACTTGACAAATCTCCCTTTAAGGTACATTTTGAACAGATAAAATAAGTCTGATTCATTTGGGATTAATCTCGATTAACTATTGACAATCATGCGATTAATCGCAATTCAATATTTTAATCGATTGACAGCCCTACTAGATATATAATAACTAAAATTAAACCTTTCTGAAAAACTGAAACTAAACTAAAATTAAGACTAGCAGACACACTCTAAAAAAACCAAACTTAAATATAAAATAAACTAATTAAAAATGCAAAACTATTATCACCTTGGTACAGACATTCATGTTTCTCTCAGGATGAATTGTTACTACTTTGGTTAACCCTATACATTTCACATAGTGCCATCGTTAGGTAAAACTACGGGCGACCCCTTTTCACATTGCGACATTCACATATTGTTATTATAAAAATATCAATTATTGGCGCCTTAATCTTGTGTATTGACATTTTCCTTTGAGCTTCAAGATGTTTGGCTTTTGCCAAGTCATACCGCATATTCATTTTAGATAAGTGCCATCAGCAGCAGCCCCATTCTGAAATTAGCTTTGCAAATGTTGTTGAAATTATTCTGTATTGTTTGTTTCCTCCTGTCTGTACAGAACAAGCAGGAAATGTATTAATATTATCTGAATATAATTGGTATTTGCATTAGAAAATCCAAAGCAAAGTTCTCTGAGAAATAAAGCATACATGATTATACATTTCTAAATTCCATTTTTCAACTGTGTGAAATTCATTCTCAGCACAAAAAGCCTTGTGCAACTTGTTTTCCTAACTTTTGCATTGATTATTTAAACCAGAGTCAACACGATATCATTTATAATCGTGTTTTTGCTAATGCGCTCTATATTTTTAGCAGCAAAAACCCTTTCCGTCTCTACCCATTTTGAATTATAATAACAAAAGCCGGATGATTTATTCCTGCTCCCTTTGTAGTGCTCTCTTTTCTCCTACCTGTCTCCAGGAGAGAGGAGTGATGCAATAGCCTGATATCAACATCTGTGCCTGTGTGAAGACAGTGCTGCCCAGATAAGATGCTCACAAGTGCACAGAGGAGGGCTGTAGTGTGGGAGGAGATATACAGTGCAGACAGATAAAGAGAATAGCAGGAATCCAAGTGGCTGCCGCACAAAATCGCATGGGTAGTAACTTCAGAATGACCTCAACAGATATAAGGCACATCAGCACACAACCACGTCCTACTGAGACCTAGTGCTGTTCGCACCGAGGACACTGATTGTTCAGAATAAGCTTTGACTTTTGTTTGTGTAAACAGCATTGGATCATGAGTGTCCTCCCTTTCTAAATGTCAGTCACACATACAGTTTGACAGGAATTTGGAAATGTTATGCAATGCCCACTCCCTTAAAACAGATGTTGTGGAATAAAAAATGGCTTGGAACATTGGATTTTTAGTGGGCAAAAATATACGCATATATTACACCCCTTTTTCTACCTGGAATGAATAAAATGCCACAGTCCATATGTACAATATTATTAATATTACATGAGTTATGAAAACCTAAGGCAGCAATGGCCTGCTTCAATATCTTTGATACATTTAGGGTGCTCATAAAAACAACACTTTGTAGGCTGAACAAGTCAAGCAAGGTCAGCTAGTAAATTTGTATGGTGATCTAATTGTGAAAGATTTTGCGAGGAATTGTCCAACATGTCATCACTTCATCATTTTAGCCAATTAAGCATTTGTGTGGAGTTGTCATAATTACCATATGAATTCTTGAGTTATGGCTTAAAAAACGTGTTTTGTGAGGACACAGTGACCTTGACCTTTGAACATGGAATTCTAATCAACCGATCCTTGAATCCAAGTTGACATTTGTAACAAATGTAATGAAATTCCCTCCAGGTGTTCTTGACATATTGCGGTCACAAGAATTGGACGGACGTAAGGTCACAGTGACCTTGACCTTTGACCACCAAATTGTAATCAGTTCATCCTTGTGTCCAAGTGGACGTTTTATCCCAAATTTGAAGAAATCCCCTCCAAAATAAGCAAAAATGAAATGACAAACATTGCCTCAAAAAATCAACCAACGATTCACTTTATCAATCGCCCAACCTTACCACCGGGGTCGTAATCTCCCGGGAAAATGAAGGCTTGATTTACGGCACAAAGGAAGAGATAGCGCTTGGGGTGCAACTATACTTATAAAGGTGATAAAATAATAACACGAAGGCTCCTTAGTCGGAACCAAGACAAGGCAAACTCTTTACTGCCTCCCACATTGTCAATGGTAGGGGCTACTCAACAAAATAACTTACAAATCTACAAAATAACTGACAGTAGCTATCCCAAGGTAGCGGAAATGGTTGACGCCAGTGGAACAACCAGAGTAATGCTGACTTTAACTTGAAACTATACCTGGCAAAAGAGTCTCGTTGAAGGCTCTGAAGAAAATGAAAACGATCTGGCTTTCTATACCACAGTGGCTCCAACAATACTGCTACTTGTAGGGATGTAACGGTTACCGGTTTCACGATAAGCCGCGGTAAAATTCGCGATGTTGAGTATTGCCGTTTCAAATTTGAATTATCATTAAAATCGTGCTTGATTATAGGCAGTGTTTTGCAAGCCCGGTGAACGTTAGCGAGCAATAACGTGACCGAAACACTGATAACCGTGATCATTTTGGTCACTACAATTGTGATATGAAATTTTCATACTGTTTCATCTCTAACCACTTGGAAATACTTGAGATTAAATATAAAGCTATTATACATTTCTTGTTGCTCTCTTTTATCTCTTTCTGAAAAAAGAGTCTGGAACAAACCCACAAAATTGCAGTTGTAATTCATACTGAATTTACCCGTTATGGTGTCTGAGCAACAAAGAAGTCTGCTTTACAGTCTGGTCGCGGGAGGGGCGACCAGAAATTCCTTGCAGGTTTCTATAGTCTTGCCCATGATTCTCCTACAGGATGCGTGCAGCGACACAGGCGTACTTGTCATAGCTCGTGGTGGCTCATCAATAAGGTCGCGGAGCAGCAACACAGATGCTGGCTGAGGTCGCTGTCCTGGAGAGACTAGCTAATCACAGTCTCTGTGGGGAACAGCGGGGGAGCACGCTGTCTTCTAATGCTCCATCTGCATGCTCGCACACAAACACACGCATATACACTCCTGCACAGTCATGCAAGTAAACAGAAAACACGAGGCTGACACCCCTCCACAGGCGCACGCATAAACATGTCAGGAAGTGCAGATGCAATCCAGGAACATGTGCGTTATCGCCCTCCCTGCTGCGTCACTCCCAATTGGTTGCTGCTGTGTTTGCCCGAATCCAAATGAGACAGTCTTAGTGAATATAAATACATTAGTGTGTGTGTGTGTGAGGGCTCATTGCCAGTCACAAGAATGTGGTAGTCGTGTACTTTCAGAATTAGGTAATATTGTTTGGCATTAAAGGTGATGTTGAACTTTCATGGAAGTCTGAAAAGATCAAAGTTTAATATGTAACGTTTTACATGAGGAGTTAAGCGAACTAGTGCTTATATCATGGTAAAAGGACATTTTATTGAGCTTCAAGCACAAAAGCAAACACTTTTATGAAATTCAGATATCTCATATGTTGCATGAAATGTGGCATTCAGGATTATTTGCATAGGAATGTTAGAAACATAAAAATGCAAATGCACAGAAGAAGAAGGGATGTTAGCTTAAACCAGCAGTACGTAGAATTGGAGCAAATATGATGAACAAATATGAAAAACAGTTATTTTATGGTGACTATATCCAGACAGTAGTGCATGAGACAAAAAAATCATGTTCCTCTGTGTCCTCCAATGTCCTCCAATGTCCTCCATTGTTGCTAATGACATCTGCAAGATTTCACAGACCGGAGGAAAACAACCAATCAGAGCCCAGATGGAGGTTGCCGTCTCTGTAAATCACTCGCGAACTCCGATCAAACGGTCAAACTAGGCAGCGCTGATCAAATATCAATCATTATTCTGTGACTGTAATGCCTATTTCTCGCCTCAAACGTTTTCAGAAAAATCTTATAGTGTACTGTTTAGCTGTAAAATGAGAACGTTTGTGACGCATGTTGAGATCAGTTGAGGAAATACCAAGCACCGCCCACCAGCCGGAGCAAACTTTCTCATTTAGAACAACAGTTAGAACCAACATAAAACTGGTAGTAGCAGTTTAAAATGTGCTAATTTCATATGATTCCAATTTTAGAAAAACAATAGTTTCACTCTGCCACCCAGTAACATTCCATGGCAAAGCAAAACTACCATTGAATATTGAACATAATGTTATTTTTGAAAGGCTAAACACCAACAAACATTGACTGAAGCATAATATTTTGTTCGTTAAAAACATATTGTTAATTTTGGAAATGATTACTTCTATCTTTTTTCAATAAATGTTGACTTTTGGACTTACCGACGCTCTGGAGTTATTGGAATTATTTGGATCACGCAAGTCGGGATCAATCCTACGCAGCCACCACTGGAATTTGATTCTACAAATACTGTAGTATAATACTAATACATTTTAGTGTAGCCTGATCTTTATCTAACACTGTGCACAAATACCAGCTTTAAACAAAATGTGGCCAACTAAGTACCAAAAAATATATCTTTTTGAATAGTTTGATGAACAGACTTTTCTGTAAATTATCCAGTAAGTGTGTTATGTGTGTATTATGCAGACAAATCCTGGCGCACCCCCTGAGATCGTTGGTGCCCCCCTAAGGTTGGAAACCACTGTGCTACACGGGAGGAAAAGTCACTTTCAAAACTAATTACATTCTGAATGGCTTACCATTTTTACATTTTATGACTACGGCTGCTCGGACTTTAACCCTTTCTTTGTCTTCGTTTTGCAGAAACCTAACACTTGCTTTTCAGGATTTTTCGATTAATTTCTTTTTAGTGACGGTCAGTCTTTCAGCCGTGCAGAGTGCCAGTCCAGGTCTAAAAGTCAGAGCATGCCAGTAGGCCTGTTGAGATGAGAAATCTCCGTGTGTCTTTGTATACTTTTACTGCAACAACATCCCACACTCAGCAAATGCAGTGCTAGACCGAAACCTTGTTCATCCTTTAAAAAAAATCGATGTCCCATGAAAACATTTATGTGAGGTCTGATCCGGTTGTTTGTAAGACTACACTGTATCAGTGAGTGTAAAGCACACATTCACAATGTGATCCAATCAGCAGTAAAACACTCCCAACCATGAACATGTTGTTAAGGCCACACTCAAAGAAAATATAGGAGAATAGCAGATAAGACACACACTTGAGAGTTATTTTGGCTCCATCTCATAAGTCTCTTCACCATCAAAATGTAATATCGCACAATGCACGTAGAGAGAGGGTTTCAATTTAGAGCCCAGGGGGCCAAGGACATTCATACAATTTTTAGATAATGAAATTCGCAATTGAGTTATTTATATTAGCCTTGGATGCACGAAATGAGTCATTCTTTAAGCTAATGATTCATCAAACAGACAACTATCTATGATCTTAACCTGGACCAGCAATTCTCATATTTCATCCCCGACTCGTGGGGGAAATGACGGAAGTTCATTAGTCTCACCTCGTCTGGCCACACTTTGTTATTGAATACTTTACCTGCTCGCCGTGATCAATACTTAATTACACCAGCTTTTCCTGGTTTTCAGTGGATTATTGGTTAGAAGAAAAGGGGCTCGTTTGAGAGAGGGCGAGAGCCACCCGGCAGACTTATAAAGACAGAAACTGTTGCAGTGATCAGTAACCATGCATCATTACTCCGCAGTCGATGGTAACAAAGTGTCCTGAATCATGCTTAACGACATTAGAGGCAGCGAATAGGGAGGGACAGCAGATGTTTAGTTTGTTAGCCAGGCCACTACTGATATAACTGTGTTAGCCTGGCTTCCTTAGCGCTATAATGTGCCTGGCAAAAACAGGGGACAAGACAATTAATAATCCGAGCTCCAAACATATGCTTCTGTTTGCAGCTTCAAAGTTGCTTTTAGGGAAGTTGTAATTGATAAAAAGAGGCAACGAATTGATGTCGCCTTATTGACTTAAAGGGTGTTTGATGAAAAAGCATTGAAGAACAATGTTCCATTAGAGTTTAAGTACACTGAGAGGCGTCATAAATCCATGTGTCATCTGGATATATGTGCAATTCATTCTCATTACAAAAGGCCACTGCATAAAAATGCAGTTTGGCCTGCATCAAATACATTGTGCCATGTCCATTGATGGCCAATCTCTATAATTTTTAGTCATGCTAGCTGCATGGCTTTGGGATGGCAATGCTGGTCTTACTTTTTTGTAAATCCACCGCTTTTATCCTGACATGTCGTAACAAATATTGGATGGAATGCCATGAAATTTTGCACATACATGCAGGGTCCCCAGTGGACGAAGCCTGCTGACTTTGGTGGACCCTCAACTTTAAGCTATTATTCGATTAAGTCATCGATAGAAATTTAATTGGCGGGTAGCTCACCTGGTAAAGCTGGCGGCCCATGTACCAAGGCTGAGTCCTGTCTCACTGTCACTGTCTCTATGAAAAAAAAAAAAATTAAATTGGCAACTTTTAATAAAATATTGTTGATGCCAAACATTTTCCAGCTTCCCAAATATGAAAATGTGTCTCTTTTCCTGTTCTTATATACAGATTTTTTTTTACAAAAAAAAGCTATTTGAAGACATTATTTGGGCTCTAGGAAATGCTGATGGACTTTTTTCACTGTTATCTAATGCCAAACGAATAATCATTTAATCGAGAAATAACCAAATACCTTCCAAACTAAGGACATTCGGCCTCAGCTGTACTTTGGTTGTCATGTTAATTTGCAAATGTTAGCACATGAACATTTAGTACAGCCTCACAGAGCTGCAAGCGTGGCTGTAGAACAGGAACATTCAATTGGCGGCCAATGGGCAGAATTCGGCCCTTTTTAACAACCTCAATCCAGCCATTTGATAATTTATTGTAATTGACATTACAGTTTTTAAGAGGCTGTAGCGGGCTCAGTCTTAAAGCTAGAGTGGAGATATTGGTATCATATTTATCTAGAAAACATAAGGAATCTATTGGTGCCAACCGTGCCATGCTGCCATTAGCTGGTCGGGAAGGGGGGGTAAGTAATGCTCCAAAGTTAGGCAAAATTTTGGCGAAGGAAAGCTGGCATGGTCGATTTTCAAAGCTGTCCCTTGACCTCTGACCTCAAGATATGCGAATGAAAATGGTTCTATGGGTACCCACGAGTCTCCCCTTTACAGACATGCCCACTTTATGATAATCACATGCAGTTTGGGTTCCTAGCTTTGCAGATCAGACATAGTAAATGCATATGTCCAGCCTCTTGAATAGGCCTGCTGTGGACTCTTAGCTTTGTTTGTCCCTTTTCGCTCTGCACGGCCGTCTCAATAAATGAAGAATGCAGAGATGATGAGACACTGACGCGCCCCGTGTATTAAAATAATGTGCTGTGAGACTTCAATTAACTCCACAGTTACCTCAAGAAGTGTTCAACCTTGAGAATCTGTCACATTCAGACTTTATATTCTGAACTTTACACATAATGTACTCGATACGAGCACGCCTCCCAACTCGCTGTGAATAACATCCTCGGTAAATCTGAACAAATCACCACTTAAAGACAAGCTAGAGTAGAGATTATCCCTCCCATCAACCTATCCCTTCTTCCTCTCTTTTCTCAAGGACAGAGGCAGGTGTTAATAAGACTCATTTAGCGCAATGCAGTAAATGAAGGCTCACCAGAATGCAAAGATAATGAGATAATGAGATAATAAGGTTGCTTTGAAGTAGATAAACATCCAGTAAATATCGCTGGCTGTCGCAGGTGTTTTTTTTGCATAGAGCGTGTTTAATCAGCGCTCATCAACATTCACAATGCAAAAGGTTCGTCCTTTGGTATTTAAACAAGGGCAAAATATGTGGCTGATGGCTCAAAACACTGCAATGCATATCGTGAAAAGCATTTCATAGTGTTTCTGAAAGAAAAATACGTCCATCCACATAATCATATTAGTGATTTTAATAGCAGGCCATACCGGGAGGCTAATTTCTCAGATGTCGTGTTCTACTGACTATCTGTATGAGGCATGTGCTTTTAGCCAGACCAGCTGTTTGTTCATCAAAGGGAATAAGCAGAGATCCTTTTGGCCTTGTAATGTATATATATATATTACAAGACCAAAAGGAAGGATTTTTGTGGGCGGAGCGTTAAGTGGAGGCAGAAAAATTCTCTTAACAGGTTACTTAACGATGGCTTTATATAACACCCCCCCCCCCCATGATAAAATAAGGAACATGAGAGCAAATACTGTATATCAAGCAGCACTGAGCTCATACATAAAATGGAGGTGCAAGCGCAAAATATGAGAAATAACATAATAAAGTAACATGACACAGGGATTAGGCACACCTGTTCAATTGCTTGTTAACACAAATAGCTAATCAGCCAATCACATGGCAGTAACTCAATGCATTTAGGCATCTAGACGTGGTGAAGACGACTTGCTGAAGTTCAAACCGAGCATCAGAATGGGGAAGAAAGGGAATTTAAGTGACTTTGAATGTGGCGTGGTTGTTGGTGCCAGACGGGCTGATCTGAGTATTTAAAAAACTGCTGATCTACTGGGATTTTCACGCACAACCATCTCTAGGGTTTACAGAGAATGGTCCGAAAAAGAGAAAATATCCAGTGAGCGGCAGTTGTGTGGACGAAAATGCCTTGTTGATGTCAGAGGTCAGAGGAGAATGGGCAGAGTGGTTGGAGATGATCGAAAGGCAACAGTAACTCAAATAACCACTCGTTACAACCAAGGTATGCAGAATACCATCTCTGAACGCACAACTTTTTATGCTGCTACTATGCATGTTGCCTACTGAAATTTAGATTCATCGCTCGACACAAGCAAAAAATTAATACTGGACTGACTGGCACTACTACCCCCCTCCCCCCCCACCCCCTCCCATCACCAAGCATTCCTGGAGAAACATATCAAGCAGTCAGCTCCTATCGAGTCAATAGATTTTTAGCAACCGCGGCTACGCTTGTCAGCTTTACCTGATTGCCTGACATACTTCCTCAGTGTCTCTTGGCTCATCTACAGTTGTCAGTTTTCCAGACGTGGCTGTTGAAGCCATGCCCCTAGTCGTTCACTTAATTCCCCACACAGCCTGTCTTTTTTTTTTTTCTTTTCTTTTCTTTTCTTACCTGGACTCTGGCCAGTCCTGTCAGTCGTGATGTCTCCATTGCCCAGAGTGGCTCTGTCTATCTGCCTGTGGCCTTGGCGCCTCACATTTTCTCTGTCCCTCTACTTCCCTGACCTCTCTTTATTTCTCCCCTCTCACCCCCCTCTATTCAATCTTTTCCTTTTTCATCCCACTCAACCTTCCTCTCTGCCTCTCTGAACTTTTGCAGCCCTCTCAGAGGTGCTGTGACCGAACAGCCAGCAGTTCCATATCAGACACTGGCAGACACATGGAGGAACGCTGCGCCCCCAAAAGCTGGGCGGCTTCACCTCAGCAGCAAAGTACCAACGATGCATAACCGATAAGGTACATTTTGTCGCAAGCGACGTAAAACACTCGCTTGGCAGCTCGGACAGAAGAGGTTGCTTTATATAAAGATCAGATTCGGCCCCAGCCTCTCTGTATTCTCTCTCACAGTAGCCGGCCTGATGCAAATCGATAAAGTAATTTTCCCCCAGACTTGTCGTAATTAACAATCTGCCATGTGTGCTCAGGGGAACTGCTGCATTTGAATAGAAGCAACTTCCAGCTGCTGCCGAGACGCCTGTGATTTAAGAAGTTTAAGTCTCTATATGAGTAAGCATTTAACACTGCCCACACGCTCTTTAGCAACGCTCGTTATATAGTCCGTCTCCTTAAAAGTGATTCCAGTCGACATCAAGCGCCAACGTCTGTATTTAAGTTGAGTGTGGGTTGGTTGTATTTTCTTTTAATGGAGACATTATCCCTTCAAGAAACAAATCACCTTTTTAATTAATCAGAAGTCATTACCTGAAGCGCATCATTTAGGTTCTAATTCTCATTTATATTTGTGCTTTTCTATGTAATACAGCCCTCTAAGACCCACAATAGACACATTTTTGTCTTTTTTTAGGGGGGCACAGGGGTTCTTTAGGGGGAGATAGCAGGTCAACAGTAGATGTCACATAGAACTGGTGTACATCATCTGAAAGCTGGGAACCTGAAAATGAATTTGATATGCAGCTCAGCACTGTGTGTCAAGTTGTTCTAGTCATAAATCAGAAATAAACATGAATTAATCAATTAAAATAAATTGTGAAAAAGTGTACAAAGATTATGATGGAAGCATTTGATGGCCATTCCCATGCTTTATTATGTCTCAAAATAGAAGTTGTTTCAGCAATTTTTGGGTTGATACCATTTGTTACACAGATTTGGTGCTAAATGTAACAATGTTTTACCACTCGATAATTGATTAAAAATGATCAATAATCCCTCCAAAATACCACATTGAGACACAGAGAACTTGAAAACCACCATAGAAAAAGCCATGCTGTGATTTAGTATCAAAAACTTTTGACATTTGGAGATTTCTGCAAGAATTGCATTTTTTTTGCAATTGGATGGCGAGCACTTCTGTCAATATACCTAAGAAAGAATTCTCTGGGTCTCTAGTTTGTGGCTGGTCATTTTATACAGTGAGGTCAAATTAAAAAAAAAAAAAAAAAATGGTCTCAATACAGTGAAATGGCTCCTATGGGGACTAACATCATCACACATGAATACAGTTGGACTCATTGGATCAACTAGTCTCAGCTCTACAGTGATACACACTTTATGTGATTCTTAGACTGTTTAGGGACCCCAGTAGATAGATAGATAGATAGATAGATAGATACTTTATTGATCCCGAAGGAAATTTAGGCAAGTAGTATGCAGAAATATTCAAATACACCATTTTAGAATAGGCGAAGACAACACAATTATATACTGCCTTTAAAAAACTGCATAGTTTTACCCCAAACTGCATGTGATTATCATAAAGTGGGCATGTCTGTAAACGGGAGACTCGTGGGTATCCATAGAACCCATTTTCATTCACATATCTTGGAAACGGCAGTTGACAAATCCCAATCCCAAAGTCATTAGGATGAAGACTGTGTGGTGGAAAGCACCAGAAAAAAGTGAATAATAAGGCCTCGAGTGGAGATTGCTGTCAACTGCCAAGGACGGGAATGAACTGTCAAGCCGAAGTTGTTCAATTATAAATATCAATAAAAAGCAAAAATATTCTGATTACAATATGTGATAATGATTTCAATCATATCAACCTCATATCATAGTAAATTGGGTGCTGAAATGAACCTAACATTACCAACACGGATGATAAATTAATTTCAGTGTCGCTCCAAGAGCATTAGCACCTTCATTTGATGACAATATTATTTGAAGCAGCTTTAGCACCCTGTTGTCTAAGTGCTGCTTCAGAGGATTTTCCACTGCGCCATCAAACGCATTACAGGGAGAAACATAAAAAGCAGCACAATCAAAGGCAGTCTGTGTTGTACGGGTTCTAGAATTAATGAAGGGAGCGTTTATTGGACGTGTAATCAGCGTAATTATCGCGAAAAAAGGCAAAGTGAATTCTAAACACTGCCAGCATAACTTTTCCAGATGATCACCTTTATTTCCTCAAATTTCTCCCTTTACAGACCCACCGTTCCAGAAAGACAGCTCTCCATCCATGAGAAATAAGTAGCCGGCGAACACAGCAGTGGTATAAGCCATGTGCCAAATATATACAGCCCACTTAACTTTCATTTAATATGCTCTCCGCTTCCAATACACTGATGAGGTGAATCCAGGTAAAAGCTATTATCCCTTACTGATTTGCCTTGATTAAATCCGTGCCAATCACTCCGGGGGAGACGGAAACGAAGAGAAGCAAGTGGAAGGATTTTAAAGCTTAGAGGCAATTTGTGCAAAAAGGAGTTTTGACTTAAATAACGTGAAGATGTCCTCAATACTTTGTGCACTGTGGCAATTTTAAACCTTTAGAATAAGGTAAAAGTGGGCATGGCTCACATACCCCAGCTCACTGCTTCACCTCTACTAAAGTAGGGCCAGAGGTTTTGCCCTTTAGGAACTAATGGAATTAGTCTATTGAGCACAATCTAGCTTGTTATTAGCTCACCTTCCTCATGATAAAGTCAGTAGAAGACAAATACGGTCTGTCTTTGTTGATGCTCGCCAGGTTTTAACCACTTCATCACTTGCTTGTATTTCAAAACCTGGACTCCACGGTGCCGGGTGATCGTGTCTGATATTTCATTAATCGTACATGATTTGGGATCTTGCTATCCAAGTTTGTTAATTGCAAGTGTGTGATGAATCCAACACGGTGCCAAGTCATTAGCTGTAGAAGATTCAAGATCTCCCCAAGCATACATGAAAAATCCAATTTTTTGGCCAAAATTTCAAGAAATGTGGGCACACTGGACTTCTAACCCCCAAAAGACACAACTACACCACACTGTCAACCCTCATACCAAAGTTGAAGTTCCTAAGTTGAATAGTTTCAGAGTTCTGCTATACAGAAACAAAAGTGTGACAGGCAAACGGACGGCAAACGGCACTACATACCCCCGACTACGTTGACGCAGGGGTATAAAAATGTGTGCAATTATCAAAAAATGACAAATAATGACATATCACTCAATCTAACCAGTTGATGAATTAAATATAGTAATCTTAATAATATACAAATTAAATGAAGGGGGAAATGTTTTAGAGTCTCTAGTAAACTATAGAGAATGTGTTTACTCTTCAGTACACTTCCTACCATATTAATAAGTGTCTATTTGTTCAAACCACGCTGACTTCGACCTTTTTTTTTTTTTTTTTTTTTTTACAAATGTCACTGTCCTCTGAACAGCTGCCCAGACAGCGGCACAGCTGTACTGAGGTGATGAAAGGACAGTAGCCAGCCAAACTGTCTTCAACTGGCTGACTAAAAACAAATATTCAGTGGGCAGTAGGCCCCATGACGTGTGCCATATAGGAAGGAATCTGTAAGGCTTTTATTTATTGAGCTCTATTTATTCATAGTAACACTAAAAAGTTCACTGTTAAACTGAGGGTCTATAATATTGAAATCAAGATGTTCTGGACGTTTCCGTTAATTACATGCATATGTCTTTTCAAAATAAAATCTCATGTTCACTGGAAACGCACAATTTCTGTTTGTTTATTTTGTCTCTTTTCAAAATAAACTTCCAACTTAGGTTTATTAGTTTTTAAGTTTAAGTACGAAACAAAAATACATGGTTAGGCTTAGGCAACAAAAGTACTTGGTTAGGGAAAAGATTGTAGTTTAGGTTAAAAAAAATATGTTTGTTATGTAAAATACGTCTGTTTGTTACGTAACAGGTGGTAGTTAAGTACGTATAGGGCTGATAATAACACGGTAATGCAAATTTGTTTCCATGCAACTAATTTCTTTAACGCATTAACGCAAGGAGGGCTCAGTTTTCAAGCTAGAGTGAATATACTGGCATCATATGAAACTATAAAAACATAAGGAATCCATTGGTACCAACCATGTCAAACTAGCTTGTCAGGAAAGAGGCTAAATAACGTTCTAAACTTGCGCTAAATTTTGGCGAGGAAAAACTGGCATGGCCATTTTCAAAGGGGTCCTTTAACTTCTGACCTCAAGATATGTGAATGAAAATGGGTTCTATGGGTACCCACGAGTCTCCCCTTTACAGACATGCCCACTTTATGATAATCACATGCAGTTTAGAGCAAGTCATAGTCAAGTCAGCACACTGACAGCTGTTGTTGTCTGTTGGGCTGCAGTTTGCCATGTTATGATTTGAGCATATTTGTTATGCTAAATGCAGTACCTGTGAGGGTTTCTGGACAATATTTGTCATTGTTTTGTTGTTAATTGATTTCCAATAATAAATATATACATACATTTGCATAAAGCAAGCATATTTGCCCACTCCTATGTTGATAAGAGTATTAAATACTTGACAAATCTCCCTTAGAGGTACATTTTGAACAGATAAAAAATTTGATTAATTTGCGATTAATCACAATTTAATATTTTAATCGATTGACATCCTTACTTAGTTTTTAGGTTTACTTACTATGGTTTGGGTTAAAATAAGTACTTTTCTTATGTAGAATACATCTGTTGGTTACGAAACTCATGGCGTTAGTTGAGTTAGTAAGTTTTTCAGGCTGGCGCTGGACACCCTGGCAACCCGTCTGGCTTCGCCTCCGTTTACTCATTCAGTGCAGGTCCTCTAAATAACTGGATATGGGCTCAGTTTAGCGTTTATGGGACATTTTGAGATGATGTGGGAAATAGAGGTTTTCACTGCCACCATAAAAGTGGAGAGTCCAGGTGATCAGTCAAATTTATGTCAGTGTTGAATTGCATATTTCTT
This sequence comes from Sebastes umbrosus, assembly GCF_015220745.1. Lineage (NCBI taxonomy): Eukaryota > Metazoa > Chordata > Actinopteri > Perciformes > Sebastidae > Sebastes > Sebastes umbrosus. Next base: position 22,491,038 of record NC_051286.1, on the reverse strand, counting down.
TCCCTCTGCGAAATGAACTCCACCACAACAACACTATTGAGGGGAGTGATGCTGTTAAAGCTGCAGTCTGTTAAGAATATGAGGTTTCATTTGTTTATTGGTAATAATGGGTTGCGTGTTTGCTGTAAGAGCGCATCGCTAATAAGTCTATGAAATCAGTTGTGAGGCCACATCTGTAGCAACAGTAGCTGGAAAGATCTGGTTTTCATTTGGTCCCATTGGGAGTTATATGGCTATGAAATCTGAGCTATTGACTCCGGGGAGAAGCCGAGAGAGCTATGACTATATTTCCTCTGTTGGCATTTGTGTGTGTGTAGGTTTACCATTGACATGAATGATGATGTGATCTACAGACAATCTTGAAATAACCTGTTCCACCTCGCAGTATGGCAGAAAGAAAAGATAAAGTTGTACGTTCTTTCAATCTCGATCTCACCTTACTGCCCGTACACTTAGGGGCATCACCTTCCTTTTCCTCTTCTCTCTTTGTGTTTTCTGTGGTTGACTGTTGATTGGCAGTTTGATGGAGTGGAATACAACAGCGAGGAGAAACGAGATCTAACCGCACGCGCACTCAATGCTTCACTGTCCGCGATTTTTGCCAAGGGAGGCAACAAACAACAAACAGATTCGCCAAGACCAGGCAACCGGACCGACATATAAACAAGATAAACAACGTCTCCAGGGGTAAGCGAGAGGAGCAGAAAAGGCAGGGAAGTACTGTGTTTGTTCTCTGATCGATGCCATACATAGTGCATGAGTTCCCCGAGAACTATGCGTCGAAGTTGTTCACTTCTATATGGGGAAAGTTCAGACAAACACAGAGAGAGATGAGCTATTGAGATGGGGTTAAATAAAGGTAAAATATAAGAAGCGAAGTGAGAGGCAGAAAGAGTTTCTCATCTCAGATAATAAAATGTGATGTAAGCGCAGATCGATCCCCGGGTTCAGCCAAGCAAAAGGCCGGGGACAGGCCTGCTTTAAGTAGGAAAATAAAGAGTGAAAACCAAAACATTTTGATTAAACCGTCATATCCTTCCGCGGAGCTTTGATACCCTCCAATAAACACCTATAAACCCGGGCTACTGGCGAGCTCTCAGAGAAAATTAAAAGACAAAATTGCCTTCATAAATATTAATCTATGGAAGGTAGAGGTTGTGCCCTTCACAATTATTCATGCTCTCTGGAATGCATTTGTCAAGAGTAAACAGTATCCTCCTGTTTACCTAATACCTAATTCTATTCTTAAGGATGCAATTAAACACAGTCTGCTATAGAAACACATCCATCTCCCACTTTCCATCCTCACATTCACACATACGTGCAGAGCACACTCACGCACTCACTCACAGATGCACTCTTATCCGTTTCCTCAACAGCAGTGCCTCGGTTCACTCGGAATTAAAGGTGGAAAGAGAGTTAATTTCACAGCATTTTGGCATGTTATTAACACTCTGGGGCCGGCAAGTACGCTGCAGATGGCCTCTGCCTTGGTGTTTTTTTATTAGGGTTGATATATTATTAGCTGCTTGCTTAAGTGTGACGGAATCATTAGCGGGGAGAAAATAAGCCAATGATACTTTTCTCCATGCCTTTATGTGCTATTATTGTCCATGAAGTATGGATTATTGTCCGCCCAACTTATCTTCTATTTTTACTCTCATATATTATTCCACGGTGGGGATGTGCAATATGGATAAAATCTTCGGTCAACGTATACATTTGTGCTGCTCGATTATGTCAAAAATCATCTATCAAAAAATCTCATAATAAACTTCTGTGTTCACAGGAAACTTACAGTTTCTGCTTGATTGTTTTGATTATTTTCAAAATAAAACTTCCAATGTGGGTTTACTTAGTTTTTAGATTTACTTACGAAACAAAACTACATGGTTAGGCTTAGGCAACAAAAAGACTTTGGTTAGGTTCAGGAAAAGATCACGGTTTGGGTAAAAATAATATGTTTCTTATGTAAAATGTGTCTGTTTGTTACATAACTGGCGTTTGTTGATTACATAAGTGCATGTCCGCGACACTACACGCAGCACCGTGGCTGCTACAGTAACTCCCCCGGACGGGTGAACTGGAGACTCAGTTTTCTGTGGTGCTCCTACACTGCAGCTGGCACACAGCTGCATGCGAGGGACAAATTATCGGTAAATAATCGGTTAACAACGGTCGGTTATTGGTTACATTGTTTTTCAAAATTAGCATCCCTAGTCGGAGGCATTCTGTTTTCGGGTTGTCCGTCAATCCGTACGGTCCATTCTCGTGAACACAATACCTCAGGAACGCCGGAGGGAATTTCTTCCAATTTGGCACAAACGTCCACTTGGACTCAAAGATGAACTGATTCAATTTTGGTGGTCAAAAAGTCAAAGGTCAAGGTCACTGTGACCTCACAAAACATATTTTTTGGCCATAACTCAAGAATTCTTATGCTAATTACAAGAATTTCACAGAAATATCTAATAGGATAAAGCTAGAATTACTGCCTTGTGGTTGTAGGCCTCCGTCAACCGGTATTTATATGCAGTTTACATCCATGTCCGTCCCAAATGTCATCATTTCTCCATTTCATCCTCTTAGACATTTGTGTGAAATTGTCATAATTAGTGTTTTGAGAGGCCACAGTGACCTCGACCTCTAGTCAAATCAAATCTAATCAGTTCATCCTCGAGTCCAAGTGGACATTTGTGCCAAATTTGAAGAAATTACCTCCAGGCGTTCCTGAGATATCACATTCACAAGAACGGACTGGACAGACAACCCAAATAACATAATGCCTCTGGCCACAGCTGTCGCGGATGCATAATGATGAAGTGATGACATTTTGGACAGACATGCATGTAAACTGCAACTTTACTGGTTGGCGGAGGCATACAACCGTAATGTGGTAATTTTTTATTTTTTTTATTTTTATTAAATGACCATGATCGTCCCCAAACCTTGAACATGTGATTATTATTGTCACCATGACGATGAAGGTCCCCTAACCGTAACAAAGAACGTGTTTTAACCCAAACCATGATCTTTCCCTGACCAAGCTGTTTCAGTGCCTAAACCTACAGCTGTGTCAGATCATAAAACAGTTATAGTAACAGCTTTGGGTGGCAGAGAACAAATGATGTCATCCTGCGGATAATAAGAGCATCAGATCAGGAAACACATCTGTCATTCTAGAGGCTATGGACAAAAAACATATATTATTGAATTACTGAAACAATCTAAGATGTGGCCAGCAATGTAGAGGCCTGAAACCAGGGAACCAGACTTCCTCTTACTTTTGAACTGTTGCTAATGAAGTGTGCACATATTTTCTGTGTTTCAGAGCATTATGAAGATTAAGTCCCGATGATATTTTATTTAATGTGATGATTTTATGGCAGTATATCTCAGAGTGTGTGTTCATAGACATTTGTGCAGTAAAGTTATCTCTATGTGTTTGTCTGCCTGTCTTACTGTTTCTCAGAACCACACATACCAAACCATGTTCACACACCCCGCGCTCCTCTCCTCCTCCTGGTCCATCCAATGTTAGGAATCAGGGGCTAAGCTTTGCTCCGGTGGCCAGGCTCTGGGGAGCTGCTGGTCTACCCTGTAGACAGCCACATCAGATCTTATTCCCAGCACAGGAACACAATCATACAGGGAGAGGAAGAGCGAGCTCCATCTGTGGAATACTGATGCAGGAACGGGGCATCAGCAAGACGAGCTCACAGGTTCGAGGAACGCGGAGGCCAGGGAATGAATTCTTAAAGATACAGTCTGCAGGATTTAGTGATGGTCTTGGAGGAATCAGAAGAATAGCGAGAATACTGGAGGGTGGAATGCGTTTGTGTGTGTGTGTGTGTGTGTGTGTGTGAAGAAGTTAAAGGGGAAATCAATGGAGAATTGAAAATGACCTTTAGGTTGTTGTTGTTGTTGTTGTTTGCAAAAGTTCTATTTTCCTTAAGAAAACTCAGTTGAAAAGTTTGGAGTTGAGGGCTTTCAAGGTAAGAAAAAAGATTTGACATTAAAATGTGTTTCCTGACATAGCTGAAGAAAGACACTATTAACCCCAGCCTGTTTTCATTCCAAGGGCGTCAAATACCGAGGCTTTATCATGGCCATCGGTGTTCAATACAGCTGCACAAGGCGGCCCTTAGCACAGGTATGAAATGCCCCGGGCGTTACATTAACTACAATGTAAACCCATCCGCGGCAACAGTAAACGCTCCGAGAAAGTACGCCGGAAGGGGAGGTGGATGGGTCCAATAGTGGTTTTGTTGCCTAATCCTGAAGTGACGCCAATGGTAACTACAGTGGTTTTGATGCCGAAAATAAAGTGACGCAAAGAGGTGCGACAAAGCAGCAGTATGTGACAAGTTGGGATGAAAGCGTGATGATGAAATTTTGTACAAACATTCATGGTCTCCAGAGGATGAACCCTACTGACTTTAGCTATCCCCTGACTTTCCCTATAGTGCCACACTGAAGCTAACATTTTTTTAATTTAAGTGAAATGTCTCAACAACTATTGCATGGATTGCCATTAAATTTGGAACAGGCATTCATGGTGCCCAAGCATGACTCCTAATTACGTTGGCGACCCCTTAACTTAACTAGCGCCACCGGCAGGTAAATGTTTTCAATTGATAATATTTAGCTCAAAACACCACTGTGCCTAAGTATAGACTCACAGACTCTTTGACTTGTTGTGTCTAGAACATAGACTGTATATAAAAAGTGGCCGTAGTCACAGTGACGTTGGTTTGTGGACTGCCTTTTTGAAACCTTGAGTTTGCTTGGTTTTTGGCCGACGCCATTTTGGCTTTTTTTCGACCAGAAGTGTTACTAGCGGGTGGAGCTAAGTATAACCGAATGCTGAATAAGACATTTTTAGGTGACCAAAATGTCACAATTAACTTTCATCAACTGAAAACATACGGTGAAAGGGTTAAAGTTGTGCGACAAAAACACGGACAACACCCAGACGGTACAATGCCGTGGTGGCAACCTGTCAATCACAAGGTAGCCACGCCCTAAAGCATCCCCTGCTTTATGGTCTATTTGACTCTAAATGGGACCATAATTTACTAAATGAACATCATGCTGTATTGAAGAAGACTTGAAACTAGCGATTGAGACCATAAACTCATGTTTACAATGTTTACTGAGGTAATAAATCAAGTGAGAAGTAGTATTTTTGCAACCAGAGGAGTCGCCCCCTAGTGGCTCTTAGAAAGAATGCAATGCTTCTGTCACTTTTCAGACCCCAGAGGTTGCCCAATTATAATACCATACAACAAGATGTTCATTGACACACAAACATTGGCTCATTAAAAAGATGCCTTCTTAATTTGGCTGTATGTCATTGAGAGGAATGTATAAACGTTGGTGGAATGATAATGGACCATTTCCTGTCCCTGAAATATGAGTTTAATATGAAATATGAACTCCGACTTTTCCTTCAACTGGTTCTATACAGTCACTCTAAAATCCTATATGGAATTAGCCTAAAGGATAGTAGAGGAAGACTTGTGGCCGGAAAGAAGCCAGTTCAGATCGAGACCATCTGGAAGCCCGAGAAGAGGAACTGAATAAGAAGCACACTCTCCACAGCTGACATTAATAACCCCCATTTGCTCCCGAGGAGCTATTCAGAGGCCAAAAGTAGAAGTCTGGTTGTGCTGAGCAGCTCCAAAAAAAATTTAAATGTATAACTGTGCAAGTGAAAATCAGGTTACAGCTGAAAAAAGGCAAGTCATGCTGGGAAATCGTCCCTGAGTAAATAAACATTTTGAAATAGTGTAGCTCATTTTTGCTTGTATTACCCCACTAGGATTTCTCCAAGAGTCTGTTTATGTCTCCCGTTTCAGGTTATTGGAATAGCTCATGCAGACTATAGAGCAGTCAAAACACTGCAAGCCATTTTAGGTTGAATTACAGTATTATTCTCATCTAATAGCTGGCTTAAAACGCTAATCATGCATGCTAATTCCTGGCTTAGTGTGCCTATGGATTAGAAGCCCATGTAATGTACAGTTAATCCCATATACACTGCACTGAAAATCCGCCTAGAAGCGTTTCTCATCATCAAAAATGTTCCCTCTAATTATGTCTCCTGAGAGACGCTCGACTCCCACTTGAGATGAGTTCGCCCATGCAGCATTCTCAGGTTCACATGCACGTGGAATACAGAATACGTGCCCTTGATCAAGCTCTCAGCTATTGCCTTTTTATCCAGATCCATAGATTGGAATTGATGGGACGCTCTAATGCATATTAATGTGGCTGGTAATAGAATTTAATCCCTCCACAAGGCAGAATATCTCTATCTTTCTATTCCCTCTCATATCGTTAATAATCAGTTCTGCCTCCCGCCCCTATACAGTCACATTCAATAACCAGTCGGCCTCTTTAGAGTTCAGTAGAGATATTCAAGAGCAATTTCCCAAACTGTGCCGTCATTGACATCACAAACAATAGCCCAAATCAGATTTAATGTGACTCCCCTTCTGTGTGTTCTTTTGTGCTTTGCTGAAATATTAATAACCTATTAATTATCGTAGAAAGTTGGGGGAATAGCGAGGGGTGAGAGACGGAGGGATTGAGGCCACACAGATCTGAAAGAATACAAAGAGAATTGGAAAAACAAGACTGGAATTGGCTTCGTACTCGCCAACCCTGCAAATCCTCCTCAGAGACTCGTGATTGTTCTGCCCCTTTCAAAGCATCCGCCTGTGGTCTCATTGCTGACTTTCTCTCCTAGTTTGATCGAATCTACAAATAAGCCCGCTACATTACTGCTTCTGATATTAGCAGACTGTATTAGGACCCAGCAGGCTTTCGAAAGTGACTCATTTTGGAACGAATTTTCTGCCTTCATTGGAAACTAGGTATAAAGTTACACTTAACTTATTCAAGTTCAAGTTTGATGTAAAATTTAAAGGTGCTCTATATGATATTCAGATTATTAATATAGCAGCAAACAACTATTTGCTGTGTGAAGATATAGAGGAGTAATATCTACCTGAGCAGAGAATGAAGTCGCTTTACCTTCTATGTGTGTTGTAATCCGAGTTTCTCTGTGCTTCGTTGACATAGCCGAGCCAGCCGCACATGCCTTTAGTACATGTTAGTGCATGTGAGCGTGCCCCACTGGCTAGCTCACAGCCGCCACTCTGCACTGCGCTCATACTGCGTTCATACTGCGGTAACAGTCCCATCCCATCCGACTGCTTCGTTGCGGAAGCGTAGCACCCGCCCTTCGGTTCCCCTCCAGGTTAACACTGTTAGCTCTGTCAGCACTGTTGCCGTTGTTTTAAATGTTAGCGCTGTTAGCACCGTAAGCCATCGCCATGTTGAGAGCCATGCAGAGGCAATAAAAAATGCTCACAATCGCGCAATTAGCCTAAGAACGTCATAAAATGACTCTGCAAAATCTCAGATTACATTCAATGCCAAACTTTTGCTGAGTGCAATTTAGGTCTGCATGTTGGCTAATTAGCAAATGTTAGCATGCTAACATGCTAGACCAAGCATGGTAAACATTACTCCTGCTAAAAATGAGCATGTTAGCATTGTCATTGTGACCGTGTTAGCATTATGCTAGACCAAAGCCCGGCAGTAGGCTACAGCTTCACAGAGCTGCTAGCATGGCTGTTGCGTTACAATTCAAGGTTAGAAAAGATTGGTTATGGTTAAGCAACAAATACACTTAATATAATGTTATGGTATAGGGAAATACCATGGTTTATGATTTATGAAATTGCTATCGTTGATTGCGGGTATATATAAATATATACACAAATATTAGGGATGTGCATTCCAGGCAAAAATACTATTTGAAAAATCACTGGGATTAGTTGGTTATTATTCGAAAATAGCCTCATGCAAAACAGAAGTTGAGGTAAAACATGATGTGTCATCAAAGTTTACATGAGCCAGCAGTATGTGGATTATATTTGTATTAAAATACTTCTTACAAGTGGACCAGATCTCACAGGACATTTTCCCCTGCTGAGCTACAATGTGCAGGTGTTAGTGCTGCTAACAGAGACAGCCCAACAGCACTGGCACTGTTTACTGTGGATGCAGTATGACCTTCTGGTTACCATGCAACTGTTGAAAAGGAAACTTTGGAAACTCTCTGGAAAAACAAATCATCTCCTTCAGGTGCAGATATTTCTTTTCACTTTGCGGCACTGATGCAATGTGAAGATAACACATTTTCAACCTGGAGTGTACAGGGGAAGTGGCCAAAACTCACCAAAACACACTTATAACCACCTGAGGCGTACACTTTGGTAAAACAGGGAACTTGACGCAAATGTAGAAAGTTTGTATACAAAGTTGTGGTGAAGGAAGGAAATTATATGCAATTTGAAGATGGAGTTTTTGTGGATATCTATGTTGGCAGTGGAAGTATTATGCAGATTTGTGGTAAGAGAGTTTTGGTGGTGACATTGGGGTTTTCTTTATGCAAATCTGTCGTGACTCAGAGTTTTTGTCTTGCAAATTTATGGCGGCATAGAGAATGGTTATGCAAATTGGTGGTGACAAGCACATGATTTGGAAAGAAATTATTGATTTGGCCTTTAAATTTTGGATTTTTTTTTCCCAGCAGGTGCTTCCGTGTGCACATGCATGGTAGGGAAATAATGAAACTGTCAGCATACATGTGTGCAAGATAAATTTCTACTGCCTTTATTATCTTTGTTAGTCTGTGAAGGCTGAAGCCAAATATGCAAATATTGCACATCTAATAGGTTGCTACAGTTTATATATACAGTATATATACATAGAACATAATTATCTCTTGTTCACCTCTGGCCTTTTGTTAGATTTAATGAATTTAAATGATGTCAGCATATTCCACAAGATGTACAATATATCGGCTATACAGAGCTCACTGATTTATATTCCTGTGGTTGCTTTAAACTCATGGATATCCTCAGTGTCCTGTTCCTACCTTGTATTCCCTGAAGTCAATGTTTGAGGGCCGGAGGAGAATGTATTGACTTCATCACTAATACATATGTATTTTCTGACATTTCACACTGCACTTTTTATTGGTTTGGATTAGTCCTAGACTGCCTTTTCTGCAAACAAACTTAAAGTGGAAGTGAAACAGTCCACCAAGTTAAGCTGGTTTACTAAATTCGTTTCCACTGTAATGAAAAAATAAGCTCTGTTTCATCTTTTGTGCCATGTTGCAGTACTGTTGCAGATTATGAAATGGACTGTTTTGTCCTTGGTTTGAACATTGTAAAACTCATCATTATATCCAGGAACAATATAATAGTGTCCCCCTCTTTTGTTTTCTTCTGTCCTGTGTCTCATTAGTCTCCATCTTTCACGGTCTCTACCGTTGTATCTGTGTAACTCAGCCGAGCCAACCAACCTTGTGACGTCACAGGCTAAATTTCTGCAACATGGCGGCGCTCTTGCCACGAAAGACAAAACAAGGCTTCCTTTTTCTCTTGAATGCTTACATTTTGTCATGTTTGTTACATAATAGCTGATTAGAGTGGAAATCCATTAAGTAAACCAGCTTACCTCGGTCGAACGTTTCATTTCCACTTTAAATCACAAGTCAAATGTGTTTTTTCCCACTGCACTTTTTCATAACACACAAGTTTCTTATCTCATCTCATCTCGGCCCTCTGATCTAGATAACTGATAAGCGCGGGCAAATTCTCATGTGAGATCATTTACATCATAGAAACAAATTCCATTTGATATCTATTATATCCACTATGGCTTTTAAAATAGCGCGTATGAAAAGGGTCCTCATCACAGATTATTTCAGAGTCGGAGAGACGCTGCTCTTAATCTACTGATTTGCTTCTTGTCTGTGAAGCAGCAAATGGGTGGAACAAAACACTCCGTCTACTCCTCAGGATATTACTGCTTGTAGAGCTAATCAGGTTGGAAATGATGGCTGTGTGTGTGTGTGTGTGTGTGTGTGCGTGTGTGTGTGTGCGCGCGGGCAAACCCTCACAAGGACATGCTCGTTTGTAAGGCCCTTATCTCCCATCCTCATTCAACCTCATCCATGCAACACATTAACCTCCCTGTCTGTCTCTGACTTGTACATTCACATCTAAAAAGTGCTTAGAGTATCAAAAATGCATTATGTGTACACATCGCTAAAGAGAAACAAGCTTCATTTGCACACTGATAAGTTTACCATAATGTATGAACATCGCCACGGGTTTCCTCAGATGTTCTTTCAGGCTAACGAGCATCATAAGCCCGTCCCAGTTGACCACATTGGATCGGTTTATGGAGATTATAAAGGCATAGTGCCTATTATGAAGGTCATGTTAACGGTGTAGACTCAGCAGGAGTCCACATCAAAACATTAGTCTTATTGTCCAGCAGCTCTCGCTCTGAATAATCTAGCGTGACCCTATATTTCAGGACCTTGCATTTTAATTAGCATGTTCAATTATTTAGGTTTCCATTAGGGATACACCAATTGGCTTTTCTTTTCCAATTTCGACGCACTCAGGGTAATGCCTCAGTGCCCTTTCTCTAAATCGATATGTAAAATCTGTAAACATCTGCGTCGAATTGATTAAGATATGTGTAAGCTAACGTGAGGTTTAAAGGGATAGTTTGGGTGTTGTATGAGGTACTTATCCATGTTCAGGGTATTACCTACCATAGATGGCAGTCGGCACGCCCCCAGTTTGGAGAAACAGCCAGTAGAGAGGGTGCCGACACGGGAGCAAAGCAATGTAGTGCTGTGGATGGGGACGGCAGAAAAATTTATTTTAGCCACCTAAAAGAAAGGCTCACGTAAAAGAAAACAATATTTGTCTAAGTGCACGGCATATTATATCATATTTAGAATATTTTCACTGCTTTATCTTGACGTTAGACAGCCCTTTCCGACAGGGAACTGAAATGAAAGCGAAATTTATCTATGTTCTCATCAAAGCCACCAGACTCCGTTGACAAAAACAGTATAGATAAGTTTCACTTTCAGCTCAGTTCCCCATCAGAAAATATTGTAAACACCGTAGCTCTTCTGTAGTGTTTTTTTTTTTTAAACTTCAGTTGCTAAAAGTTCATTGTTAATAACATGTAATGCCAATCTATATGTCCTGTACGTGTACATTAATCTGATGAATCTGAATCTGATAAATTGCCTCAAGTGATTTCCCTTAAGTCAATTTGAAAATGAAAAAAATAGCTAGTGGAGTTAGAAAGAGATGGGTTTACTAAAGGGTTGGGTATCGTTTAAAAAATGATGATGCCAGTACCATTACCACAACCCTTAAAGTGATATTGATTTTTGAAAGGCTAAACGGCAACAATTATGGATTGAAGCAGAATATTTTGTTAGATAAGAACAATTTGAACATTTGAATTTTGGAAATGATTATACCTATCTTTTTGTCAATAAATGTTGACTTTTGGACTTTACAATGCTGTGGAGATTGGAGCGGGATGGAGCGGGAGATAAGACTAAGCTCCAACTTTTACAAAATTTGCTCTGCACTCCATCGGAAATCCTTCCACTCACTTGCTCGACTCCGCTCACATGCTCTGACAATAACAATTTTTTTTCAAGATCTGTCCACAAAAAAGATCAATTGCAGGTATCATTTGACTGGAGAAACATCGTTGAAGTTTCGATACTATTTAGTACTGGGTTATTTTGATCGATACCTTAAAGGTATTGAGTACCAATACCCAACCCTAGTTTACCAGATCTTGTTCTGTAACTCGCTCCTCATCTCTGCTTGAGCCTAGGGTCAACTACATAAGCCATTACTAGCATTACACACCACAGAAGTTGAGTTGCATTGTGGGTAATCTAGCCACCAGGTTCTGACGAGGAGGAAGAATGTGTGGAATAACAAAGAAGTTATCTCTGGTTCTGTTGCATCAATTTTTATAACTTTGTTTTTTGTAACTGCCCAATTCTAAATAATCAGAGGAGTACTCTTTTAAGTCTTGGTAGAAGTTTTGGAAGTTGTCAAAGCTGCAGCTTTAACATCATGGGAATAAAGTCAACTTTTTGGTGGTCTCACTGGTGGTCCTTTAGCTTCATTATCACTAAAAGCCACCAGTCACTCTTCAAAAGAATCTTAAAACAGCCTCTGCCTGTGGTGATACTATTTTAAAGCTCACATTGTCACAGGGGAACGACCATCTCTGAGAAGCTGATGCACATTTACAACCCCCTCCTCAGGCTGTCTGCGACGATGAGACTGACCAGGGACATTTCCCAGAGCGCCGTCCGATGTCAGATGCTGTATGCTAAGTGAGGACAACTTGCCAAGCTGACGTGGGTCATTTCCCAGCCACTGAGTCAGCGATATGCTCCCTTCTCTCCTTCTCACAGTCCCCTTAGTTTAGAATTTGCCTGCAAGGTAACAGCGGAACAGATCTGTGATCAGAGACTTATGACAGGGTGGCCAGGAAGTGTTTAGTACAGATTATTCACAAAAAAGCTGGTTTGTTTCAGAAGTTGTTTTTCCTAGAGGTAAGTTGTAAGTAGTTGAGAATATAAATTGAGATTTATGGGGGAGATGATAATCAGGCAGATAAGAGGCTCGTCCAGAACACTTGTTTTTAGCCGTTAGGCGATCTTACATTTGTGATGAAGCATTTGATAGGTTTCCCAAGATCGTGGTGAAATGGATTGAGATCAGTGGGCAACTTCGGGGTCTGAAAAGTGAAGCCAATGCAGAAATGCCTTAAACTTGCATTTATTTTTAATAGCCAGCAGGGGGCGACTCCTCTGGTTGTAAAAAGAAGTCTGATTGTATAGAAGTCTGAGAAAATGAGCCTACTTCTCACTTGATTTATTTCCTCAGTAAACATTGTAAACATGAGTTTATGGTCTCTATCTCTAGTTTCAAGTCTTCTTCAATACAGCATGATGTTCATTTGGGAATTGGAATTGTTTGTGATTTCGTCTTAGAACTTTAACCCTTTCACAGTGTGTTTTCATCTCATGCAAGTTAATACTAACTAGGGCTTCCAATCAATTAAAATATGTTATCATGATTAATCACATGATTGTCCATGATTAATCACAAATGAATCGCACATTTTTCATCTGTTCAAAATGTACCTTAAAGGGAGATATGTCAAGTATATAATATTCTTATTAACATGGGAGTGGGTAAATATGCTTGCTTTATGCAAACGTATGTATATATCTGTTATTGGAAATCAATTAACAACACAAAACAATGACAAATATTATCCAGAAACCCTCACAGGTACTGCATTTAGCATAAAAAATATGCTCAAATCACAACATGGCAAACTGCAGCCCAACAGGCAACAACAGCTGTCAGTGTGTCAGTGTGCTGACTTGACTATGACTTAAACTGCATGTGATTATCATAAAGTGGGCGTGTCTGTAAAGGGGAGACTCGTGGGTACCCATAGAACCCATTTACATTCACATATCTTAAGGTCAGAGGTCAAGGGACCCCTTTGAAAATGGCCATGCCAGTTTTTCCTCCCCAAAATTTAGCGCAAGTTTGGAGTGTTATTTAACCTCTTTCGCGACAAGCTAGTATGACATGGATGGTACCAATGGATTCCTTAGGTTTTTGTAGTTTTGTATTTTATATCAGTATCTTCACTCAAGCTTTAAAACTGAGCCCGCTACAACCTCCAAAAATATAAAAAAGCGTTAATGCGTTAATGTAATTAGTGGCGCCATTATGAATTAACGCGTTATGAGGGGTATAATGTACAGTGAGCCAGTCATTGTTGTGAAAGAAACCCCGACAGGGCGATGCTGCTGGATATCACCCTCTCTTGTCACTTCTGGTTGCAAAAAAACAAGATGGCGACGGCCACAATGCAAAACTCGAGGCTTCAAAACAGCAGTCCACCAACCAGTGGGTTACGTCACGGTAACTACATTCACTTCTTATATACAGTCTGACTGAGAAATGAAATAATGTCAGGAGGAAAGCAATGGGATAACAGAGAAAAATAAGACAGAAAGCGTGTTACATCGTTGGCAATGTTTAATGTAGCCTGTATGTCAAAAATGTGTCCTGTTAAATTATGTCTTGTTGTTGTATAAGTACTGTGTATAATGTATGACATGTTGAGTCAGTTAACTCGCTGAAAAAGCCATTTCAGTGCCGTTGTGAACCGTCGACGGAAGGTGTGAAATGAGAGGGACAGGATTTGGAAGGCAGTTGCGGGCTCATTGAGAAGGTGTTGCCTTCATGGAACATGATTTCCCAGCGAGCGGAGTTAGTAGCATGTCAGAAAGAATCACATTATTTCCAAGGTGCTACTCACAAATGAATTAGTCGGTCACGCTCGCCTCCGGTTTTATTTCCCATTCTGCGTTTCACACATAAAGCATAGGGCTGCAACATAATTTGAAACACTTGGCCCTAAATAAATCTGTACAGTTCCTGCATTGCTTATGGGAGAGACAGTATGCATGCAGTAATGAAATAATGTTGATAGTAGGAGTGATTTTCACTATTATATAACACTCCAAATGCATTTTTCTTTTTCGGTTTAAGAGTGCATAAGTGATTCACAGAAAATGTAAAACAGGGCATCTGTCAAGGAACCACTGAGTGATAGTGTAATGCAGGTTTAGTGGCAGCCCCGGTAACTTTAAGCATCTCAGAATAAGAAATCAGTTCTGACTGGTTAGAATGACACTAAATTGATGCTTTCAGGCCTAGGAGTAAAACACATTAATCCACTGTGTTAACTGTCAAAACTACAGTACTGTACTCCTATCTCTGCTGGTATTTACGAGAGCTACAGATCAACCTGTTTGCGGTTACTATCGGATGTCGTTCAGACAGAGACACTGTAGGAGGAGAGATGCTTCATGACAATCTTTTCTGCACTTTTGCAACAGTGATGATTTGGGTCTGTCACAACCAACATTTAGGGCACAGCATGTATCAATCTTGATACAGCTTTCGTACAGCCTCTTACATTATTCTGGAACACAGGCTGCATTTGCACAAATCACTGTTTCATCTATTTAACCATTTATTTAGATTTGCTGATGGTGGGTAGGGCTGGAGAAAAAAATCAATTAAGCATAGTATTGTGATATTTTGCATAGCAATATTGTATCGATACATGGACATCAAGAATAAATCTTTTATTATATACACTAATTTCTTAGCAATCTGACAGCCCAATGGCGTGCCCAACTGCTCTCCTGTCTTTCAGAGATTCTAGCTCGCACCTTAACCTCTTCAACTCCTTAAGGGCACCAGCACCCTCGGCCAACTTTTCAGAGGTTGTAACCTATTCCAGAGATTGTAACGGACTCAGTCTTAAAGGAAACTAGGAAACCCAAGGAATAGATTGGTACCAACCATCTCATGTTACCTTGTCAGGAAGAACACTAAATAACTCTCCAAAGTTCCGCAAAAGTTGGTGAGGAGGGGTCCCTTGACCTCTGACCTCAACATATGTGAATGAAAACTCTGAGATGAACAGAGTGAAACTGTATCTTATTAGATCAAACAGATGTTGACAAACTGCATAATTTGCAGTTGAAAGAAAGTATATCTTATATCGCAATACTCAGTGTATCTTAAAATGTCTAAAATCGCAATAAGATCGTATCGTGATAAGATCGTATCATGGGGCCCTCGGGTGATTCCCACCCCAAATGGTGGTGGTAAATATTTGACAGATTTGTTCATTATGTGTGTGTTTCACAAATTGGGGAGGCATTACAGAAATGATTTCCCCATCAAGGCTCAATTTAACAAGTATGTAGTTCAATAGGAAATTGGACGGTGAAAGAGAAGCTTCCTCGTTCTCCGTGGAGAGGTGCTCCATAGCACCTGCAGGGTTTGTAACATTATTCAAGGCTGGATTACCAACCGGGCAAAGAGGACAACTGCCCTGAGGCCCCACAACTCCAGGGGCACAGAGAAGCTCCAGCATTACTGTGTGTCAACTGGTTTGGCAAAAGTGAGCATGGCTCCTCGCTCACCGCTTGACCCTTACTAAAGTAGGGCCAAAGGTTTTGCCCTTTTGGAACTACTACGACTTCTAAACCCCAAAAGGCACAACTACACTACACTGACAACCATCATACCAAATGTGAATTTCCTAAGATAAATAGTTTCCGAGTTCTGCTCTGGAAACGCATTATGAGAAACTCACATTTTTCAGTGCTTGTGCACATCCATTTGTGTATCTGGATGCCAACCCACAAACTGCCTTGATCAGAAAACACGTGATTCAACAAGCCATACAAATGTGGCTCCCCTTCCTATGTCACATGCAGGCTCATTAGCATATACCGCCCACTGCTTGAGAACTACGTTTGTAAAGGTGCACCATATTTTTCTCACAAGCCAATCAGAGCAGACTGGGCTTTTTCAGGAGGGGGGTCTTAAAGACTCAGGTACTAAAACGGAGTGTTGCAGACAGAGGGTAAAATACAGGTATATACAGACAGACAGGATGAACAGGTTTTTTGAACATTAAAGCATGTAAACATGTTCTAGTGAGCAAAGGAGCATGATATGTACCCTTTAAGATGGATCTTTCTTTATTACCTCATCTTGAGTCCAAGTCTTGGATAGGGGCCCTGTGATCTTTGATTGATCTTGAATAGTTAATGTTCTGAATCATCTGAAGATCTAAGCTGAAGGAGTTTCTGTTGAATCTGCATAATTTAGTCTGATGTCGTTTGTTTTTATTATCTCTGCTTCTTGCCAGCCCGAAGTATGTTGAAGTATGTTTCTTTTTATCAAGCTTGTCTGATCTAGCAACAGTAACTAAGGGTTAGGATTGATCAATTGCTTTACTAATATATTCGTACATATAGCCTAATGTGCAATATGGCATAAAATAAAATATTTAAGATATATATGAATTCTGCCATTATATTTCTTTGCATATATAACCTAGATATAGATACGTACTTACAGTTTCTGAACTGCAGCTGAGAGTCATAAAACATCACACTCTGCTTCCCCTTGCTCAAAGTAAGTGTAGGACGCTTTATAAATCATAATTAAGTACTACTCTTACTAAATAAGCGCAATAAGTTCCGGTACGTAGTGATTTGTTGCAGCTTATTAAATAATTTCAACTGTATTTAGCTCTCTAGATGTGATGAAGGGCAGTGTGAGACTCATATATTCCAGAGATAAAGGCTTCAAATCCTGAACTGATTCCCGTTTGTCTCATCAGTGATGTAATTCTCATACACGATGCTATACTTTATGTCACATGCTGAAATTTTCAACATTATTTTACCACAGCCGTCGAAACGTGTCGAACCACTCCCGATGTGGAGCGGTTGTAAAACAGGCTGAATATGGAGGAATAAATTATCAGTAGGTGCGGCGTGGGCTGGCGCCAGTCATGGCCAATCACATCAGCTCGTCTCATTCCCCTTAAAAGCAGTGTGCTCTCTCTGACAGCGTTGTTATGGATGGTGGGGAGCCAGGCTGTGCCACAGCATGGAGAAATGGATGTCCTCATCTGGGAGGTGCAGAGTTGAAAAGGTGCAATTTTGTATCAGCTTTCAGTATCTGTTAATAATATAATACGGGCACAATCAATGGCTACATCAAGCATTATGTTCCCGCTCGGCTCGGAGCGCCCCGGCCTTGATGTTGCGACACTTTGCAGTCTCTCATCGCGGATAACACATCCAGGCCCTCCAATCTCTTTTTACCCCTGTGGAAAATCAGCCGCGTTGTTTACCTCCGGGGGCTGAGTTATATCTAACAATCATTCGTCACAGGACAGAGCGCCCTGTCTCTTTCCTTTCATCTTGCTCCAGTTTGGCCTTGAAGTACGACCTGAATGTGATGCACGCGCTCCAGTCCTCCGCAGACAAAAGCACACAACAAAACGGGCTTTTATTTTAACTCATTCTACCTCAGAGACACAAAGCATTTGGCTGTTGTGCTGCTTTT
This sequence comes from Sebastes umbrosus, assembly GCF_015220745.1. Lineage (NCBI taxonomy): Eukaryota > Metazoa > Chordata > Actinopteri > Perciformes > Sebastidae > Sebastes > Sebastes umbrosus. The sequence goes on along the minus strand of NC_051286.1, from coordinate 22,473,129 downwards.
CCATTGGTTTAGTATGCATGAGGTGACGGAGCTCTGCTAACTAAGAACAGCAACTAGGAATCAGGAGGGGGGGTGATTGTTCCCTCTCACCTTTCAGCAGCTCAATTTTAAGGACATGAACCCTCTGAGACCAACTTTACCGTCTTTCAGAGGCTGTAGCAGAGTCAGTTTTAGAGTTACAGTGAAGGTGGGTATCATATGAAACTAAAAAAACGAAGGAATCTATTGGTACCAACCATGTCATGCTAGCTTGTCGGGAAGATTACTAAATAACGCTACAAAGTTACACTCAATTTTGGCGAAGAAAAACTGGCATGGCGATTTTCAAAGGGGTCCCTTGACCTCTGACCTCAAGATATGTGAATGAAAACAGGTCTATGGGTACCCACGAGCCTCCCCTTTACAGACATGCCCACTTTTGAATGCAGTATAAATGTCATATTGCCTCCTATTCTAAAATGGTGTATTTGAGTATTTCTGCATACTGGGGTCCATATCAGTCCTTGAATTACATAAATTGGGTATCACTGCAAAGCTGAGACTCTTGTGGATCCAATGAGCCTAATTGTATTCATGTGTGATGATGTTAGTCCCCATAGTAGCCATTTCATTGTAGTGGAGACCATTTTTTAAGTTTGACCTCACTGTATGAAATGACCTGTGGTGACCTCTAGGATAATCAAAAGCCTCATGAAACATTACAACCACAAACTAGAGACCTAGAACATTCAGAGGATGGATGGCTTTCCTAGCTAGATTGACAATAAGGGGCTCTCTGAGCAGTTTCCAGAACAGAAGTGCTTGGCATCCAATCGCGGAGGCAAGTAGCAGCGAATTGTGAATGAAAACAGCACTTCTGTTAAAATGAGAAGCTAAGAGCAGCAGATTATGACATGACTGTCGTTGTACTGATAGAATGAGTTGTTGAAATGAACATTTGGCTGAACAGGTAAAGATGGAGGAGTTTGCAGTAACAGCAAATTAAAATGGGAGCGGATCAGAAAACAGGTATACTGGAACGTTACAAAACAACAACAACAGTGAGCATGAGGAGTAAAGGCATGTTTCTAATAGAAGACTGCTGTAAATGAAGGTCGAGTTTTGCCTGCTTTGAGATTTTAGAGAACATGCAGAATACTTGACTGTAGACATATCTTATATCTCTTTGATCAAATCTCTTTGACCTAAATCCAGTGCTAGGACTTGAAAATACTTTCCATTTAGCTTTGGCCCTATCAGTGGCAGTGAGTGCCCTGGGAAATGACTGACAGTATTATCACCCAGATTCACCACTTTTTCTATGGTGTTCCTCAAGGTTATTGGTGTCTTAATTATTATATATGTTATTATTATTATTTTTGAGGGATTATTGATCATTTTTATTAATTTTCGAGTGGTAAAAAATGGTTAAATTTAGCACCAAATCTGTGTAACAAATGGTATCAACAATTTATGAGACATAATACTTGATGGGAATGGCCATCGTATACTTCTATCATAATGTTCTTAGCCCTTATACATTTTTTAAATTTATTTTAATTATTTAATTCATTTATTAATTCATTTCTATTTCTGATTAACGACTAGAACAAGTAGACACACAGTGTCTTCATGTTCCCATAGGGATGTTAATAATTAACCGTTTAACCGTTTAACCAACATTAAGAATTTAAACCGATTAACACTATCGGTTAAACGGTTAAAAGAAATATTTATAATTAATTAAAAAGCTGAGCAAAACTCAGAGGAGCGGCTCGTGACTTAAAGGAGAAAAGCTGGTCCACGTTAACAGCCAACCTAAAGTGAGTCTGAGCCGGCGTTGCAAGATACAGGAAGTTTGTTCCGGTCTTGAGCGGAGCACAGAGCAGAGGAGTTGTAGCCGGATAAAGTTTTTTTCCAAATTAGCATCCCTAGGTTCCTAGTTTTCAGATGACATACACCACTTCTATGTGACATACAGTATACTGCTGACTATTTATCTACCCTTGAACATCCCCATTTCCCACCCCTAACCCTGTGAAAAAAGAGGGCGGGATGTTAAGGGGTTAAATGTAGTGCTGATGCAGAATTCAGAAGAGATATGACATTTAGAATGCTTTTTTTTTTTTTTTTTTTTTCAACCCAACCCCCCCCCCCCCCGTTTCCCTTTTGTTAAGTGCAGCCAGAGGAGAGTTTGGCTAATGTGTGATGTCCCTAATGCGGACATAATGGGAGAACAGCGCTAATGTTGCTACGCCAACAGTGGAAAATGTCACCGTTGACACACACACTCGAGGCTTAGTAGGCCTGTAATTAGCCTAAACACAAGGAGGACTACGCCACAGAGGAGAGACACGAGGAGGGAGCGTGTTGCAATGTGACAAAAAAGCAGAGAATGAGAAATTTATGCCGAGACCCGTTTCCGGCTCCTCGAGCTGCGAACGCCGCTCGGCTCTTTTGTCAATCAAAGACTCAACGAACAAAAGATGACTCATCAATTCGCCACACCAAATTACCCCTCGCTCTTTTGTAACCTCTCCCCTCCTCCTCATTCCACATTAACCCAAATTACTTCAGCCTTGCAGTTCGACATGAACCCAAATGACAAGCAGCCGCGCAAACAGCCTCTTTTTCCAACTCATTTCACATTCAGCCATGGAAATTAGATCAGGACAGTGGTTTTTTGACATTATTGTACCCTGGTAATGAACACAGCAATTAGGTGGTGAAAATTAATTTAGAAGAGGTGGAGAAAAAAAAAGGGCCTCCATTCAGATTTAAGACCCTGGAGCAGATTGTGGTTGTGATGGTATTCTAACTGGCCGGGTGTTACGCGGCACATCGCCACCGGGAGGTGCTCTTTCACACGCTGTCCCTCGCGCACAGTGGCAGCGGAGTAATGCTGATTGATGTGCAGAGGCTTGGCCCTCTCTCAGCTGCTGGCGCTGGTAATTGCCTCCATCCTCCTCCCAACGCGAAAGGAGCACAGTGAGAGAAAGAGAACATGTTCCCATGCTCAGCCTTTCCAGCAGGACAGCACTCTTCCCCCCGAAAACCCCCTCCAGAAACACTCACAGAAATATTCTGCAGCCATCCACACTGGAGTTTGACATTTGCTTCCAAATCTGACAGGACCTGACAGGAACTGATGAGCGGAGTCAGGCTGGGCTAAATTTCACACTTTTCTTGCCAGGGTTTGGTGCGGGGCTTGGCGGGGCCCACTGGCCTCAGGTGTGGGGGAGAATTTCAACAGACATTTGTTTGGGCTCACAGAGGTAAAAACTTGAATTCAGAGGCCAACGTCGGGCTTTGATCTGTCCGAATAATGCAGCGAATGAGGAAAAATGAGTTTTGATGTGCCTCGTTGATCATGTTGAGCCCGAGAGGGACAGGAATTGAAGCGGCAGTAGGCAGAATGTTTTTGGCATCATTGGAGCAAAAATTCCATAATAACCTTTCAGCATATTGTAATTCAAGTGATCTGAGAGATAACTAGACTTCTGCACCTCCTCATGGCTCTGTTTTCAGGGTTTAGAAAAATCTAGCCCGTGACGGGAGACTTTGACCAATCACAGGTCATTTCAGAGAGAGAGAGCGTTCCTATTGGCTGTTCATTCAACGGAGGCAGCTCTCAATCACTCGTGAAATCTGATCAAACAGTCAAACTAGGCAGCGCTGATCAAATATGTATTAATATTCTGTTACTGTAATGCCTATTTGTCGCCTCAAATGTTTTCAGAAACATCTTGTAGTGTACTGTTTAGCGGTAAAATGAGACGATTGACTGATTGCTCGCCGTGGGAGGAGTTTTGTTCCGGCTGCTCTGTGTGGAGGGAGTCGGTGGCAGACTTGCGTATTCTGGATGGTGAGTTTTAAGATGGGAGCGGAGATTTGTGGCGTTTCCATCTTTAGTCCCGACTTGTTTATCACACAGTTTACAAATCACTTTGTTCGTTCATGTTATCTGGCTCTCCTTTTTTCGTTTGGTTTGAAACCAAAGAATCGCAAATGACCCTCTCAAACAAGTGTGCAGGAGACCAAAGAAAAAGATAATAAGAACATAACTGGAGACTTTTCTTGTGAAGAATATAGGAAATGAAATGTGTTTATCACCGTTTACAGCCGCTTCTTTGAGTAGCGCGTAACTGTTGTAATGGAGACGTAAATCCCTGCCGCGCTGGGCTGACGCGCCGAGTCATGTATGGAAAAATCCTACAAGACACGTGAACTTGTCTTGTGTCTTGAGGAGTTGTAGCATTTCTTCACTGACAGATTACCTGTCTGGTGCGCTACTCTCAGGATATAGCCAACGTTTTATAAAAATAACTCCAACCGGCCTACTGCTGCTTTAAGTACACAGAAAAACACGTTCACAAGTCACTTAGTCCAAATGTAACAGAGAGCCAATCCTTTTACGCCTTTTCAAAACAAAGTTAGGCGTAAAGACTGTCTATTACAGAGACAGCTGGGGTTACGAACACATAAGAATGCGTAGCACCTGTGCGATAACGGAGTTTTTGTCATTTGGAGATCTGTTACACACCTACAGGTCTTACTGCTCACCTAACAGATGGGACACTTGTTTTTCTGTTCTGCTCTGTTGTGTCAGAACTACAATAAATTCCTTATACTCCTTTGAAATTATTTAGCTTCTGCACAAAAAAAGCCCCAAATTCAAGCTATTATAAAGGAACAATGTAGCCCTCAATGGTTAACCCAATTTCTACAGCTGCTTTATAGTTAATGCTTCATGCCGACGATGTGGATATCTGCAGTCTCCTATTCTGATTGGTCGCATTTGATTTTCATTGTAAGGAATTTTGGCAGTGGGGGAAAAGGAAACAGAACAGGGACCGACTCGTAAAAACAGTTACATAGCACAAGTGGTTGTCAAAAATTGTGAGGTGTAACTCTAATCGACTACTTTTCAGAGTTTTTTTTGCACTTATTTGCTCCATTACGTTTATCTGACAGTAGGGCTGAGTGATATGGCCAAAATCTTCTATCATGATATAGGTCATTTCATATCTCGGTAACGATATATATCACAATAACGATATAGATCTCGATAACGATATACATCAAGATATATCATGTTTTCTGGTAATTCAATAAATGAATAATCTATATGAAATGACCACCTATTTCTGTATACACATGTGTGAATTAAATACTTGACAAATGAAATGTATCGGAGTATTTTCTTATTTTCATAACTTGAGTGCAAAATTAACATAACAGACACTTTATATCTTTTTGATGATATATATTGTCATATCCCAGCCCTATCTGACAGTTGTATTTGCTAGTTAATTTTCGGATAAAGATTGTATTTACAAAAAATATAATGAAAAAGATGCAACGCTATAAATAAAACCAGCCCACAGTGTCAACAACATCATCACCCTAAGTGGATGAGAGTATTAAATGCCCTTTGTGTGCGTCAAGTGGGAAAGCAAATAGGTTTTTGACCAGAATGAAAATGTTGTTTTGAAAGGCTAAATGCCAACAAATATGGGTTGAAGCAGAATATTTCATTAGATTTTGCTACTGTGTAGCAAAAAAATAAATCTTTTTAAATCGTTTTATATACAGATGTTTATATAAATTATCAAGTAAGTGTGTTATTATGATTTTAGTTATACAGTACATGAGCAAATCTAGATTTGTCATCCTCAGATCAGAAAAATCCTGGCGCACCCACTCTGATGTTTTGCGCCGCCCTAAGGGAGGAACCACTGGCTTATAGTGACCGATATTGCCTATTTAATGGCCTGATAACTGTCAAATGGAGTTGGTTTTGCTATCTTTACTTAAGTATTTGGGCTTTTGGAGTACTTCCACCACTGGATTTTGGCATAAATCAGACAATATGAAAGCAAGAAGGAGGGCTGCACTGGGAAACAGCCAGTCTTCTAAACTGTTTGATGAACAATAAGAGCAGGAATGTAGGAGTGGAGTGGAGCAGAACTCTGAATGACAGTGAATCCTTTGTTTTGGGGGAAATCTGTTCCTGGTGAGCAGCTGAGTGGTGAACACAACCCAAGAAGATGGTTTAAATTTACTTTGCAGACCAGTTGAAACCATGGCCCCTTTTTCACACCCATAAGTACACATGGCCAAACGATTTAAAGAGGCGGCGTAGACTTTCAGATTATTGGTTTTGGAAATTTTGCAAAGCTGATCAGACACACCACCTCCAGGCTGACCGCTAAGGAGCAGCTTCCTAACGCTGAGTGACGTCCCAAACAACACGTCGTTTGAATCATGTAGCGGCTTTAAATCAGGAGCGTGGCGCCACCGGTCACCTGGCACTCCTCTTGATTTACAGATGACGGTTTTACTGCCCAGCACTCGCCATCATTATGCAGGCATGGGAGCAGATACATGTGCGCAATGCCTACATACACAAAACACAGCCTCGGGAGTCCACAGGGCCCCCTGCCAAACAAAGCAGAACACCAACAAAGAGAGCATGCACAGAATATCAGAGAGAGGAGGAAAAGGACAAAGAGGGAGGAGGAGGAGGAGGAGGAAGGAGTAGATGGTGGTAACATCACAAAACGTGTTCCTCTCTGCCTTACAGGTTTTGATAGGAGGGCAGGAGGACATGGGGGAGTTGTGACAAAGTGGACAGCACACTTCCTGACTCTTTTCCTTGGGCTGTTGACAACATGAAGAACAAACACACACACGATCCCCAAGTTTTTCGGACAAACTGGAACCACATTGCAATGCTCTTGAGCAAGGTGTTAAATCCCTGCCAGGTGACCTCTGACCTCAGGAGGCAGGGTTAGCTCAGCTCGTTCGCCTGAAAAGGCATATGAATGACACGTGCCAGGTGTTTGGCTTGCAATAAAAACACCTTTCTTGATTTTGGCATGTAATTTGTACGCCTTGTAGTCTGTACTGACCGCAATGTAAACGCACCCGCACAAAAATGCTACAGTTAGAGTTAGGGACGTAGAATAAAACGCAAGAAAGACCGGTGAGGTGGATGGGTCCAACAAACAGGCGTCGACGTGTTTTATGTACTTATGTTACGTTGTTTCAGTACATATTTTACTTAGTTTACATACTTACTTTGATCACAACCATGATGTTTGTCCTGAACCTAACTAAGTGGTTTTGTTGCCTAAACCTAACTTCGGACGCTACCATAGTTTTGTTGCGTGGCGTACAAATGACACGTGAAAAGCCTAAAATGCGTCCTCATGACATGCGTGCTATTTATATGCCTTCCTGTGGTTAGGTAGTTAGCAAAATGTCTTGCATACTACGTAGTATTCTTTTGTAACTGTTTGTGCTCACCTGTAACTTGAGAACCATCAATCTTACATATACCGTTCACATATTGAAAAGTGCTTTACTTTATGTAGTTTCCTGTGTTTTCATAAAATGTAAATACATTTGCATATTTATTGAGCTGTTCCTTAAAAACATGATTTCTTAAACACAAGTTCATTTATGTTTCTCCTCCTACAGTTTTAATGTGACCAACTAGGGCAGTGAAGGTTAACACGATAATAACGAGGTATTGCAAATTTGTTTTAACGCCACTAATTCCTTAAATGATAATCTTATGTGGTTTGGGGCAAGTCATAGTCAAGTCAGCACACTGACACACTGAGAGCTGTTGTTACCTGTTGGGCTTGAGTTTGCCATGTTATGATTTGAGCATATTTTTTATGCTAAATGCAGTACCTGTGAGGGTTTCTGGACAATATTTGTCATCGTTTTGTGTTGTTAATTGATTTCCAATAATAAATATATACATACATTTGCATAAAGCAAGCATATTGTCCACTCCCATGTTGATACGAGTATTAAATACCCTAACCCTAATCCTACTACCAACATGATTAATTTGTCAAATTATGTGTAATTCTTTTCAGATTTCTGTACAGTACAAATTCCAATAATATTCTAAAAATCAGTATTACACACTGATCAACTGTGCAAAACCTCTTTATGACATTTACCAATTTTGAGTTTTTGTAAGTTATATATTGCCTTGTATGGAGGCCTATATTTAGTTCCATTGTATTCCATAGTCAGCACTTGTATACAGCACAAACTATTTTAAAAAAGCTCACTATTGCACACTGACAAACTGTGTACAAGGATATTACAATGACGTGTACAATTTATGAGTTTTATATTGCATTAAAGTATATGGAGGCACATTCAGTCACCTTGCATTTATAGCTCAGCACCTGTGTACGACACAAACCCGGTTCCATATTTCATAAAAGTCATTATAGCATGCTGATTAGCTGTGACTAAGCTCATCATGATGACACAAACCATAATGCATTGCAGCCTGATGCTGAGGTGTTTTAAAAATTCCACTTCCTCACACTGCATCTATAACTCAGCTAAGATAAGATGAATGTGTTTTTCTATGATTATAAAGTCATCCAAAAAAATGCAGCAATGCACATAGTCAAAAACATTAATTTTGTTTGTTCTTGATGTTTGTTACATAGAACCATCTGAGAAGCCGTCATTGGAAACTGTTTGGAAAAGGGCAGGCAATTTCAAAAAAATACTTGGCAGGTGATTGGATGAATCACCTGTCAATCAAACTCTTGCCGAAGCCAAGCGGGAGAAGAGCAAAAACATCTTTTCCATCAGGAAAACTGTTCAGTGCCATTCTTTGCTCTTCTTTCAATGAAGAAATACTCTCCATTTCCGAAAAGCTGCGTCTCTATGTCGTATCACACACACCTAATCAGCCACACCCGTAGCTGAAAGTAGATCCCCACAGGATGCTGATTGGTCCGTGATCTGGCTTACTGGACACAAACACATTACTTTAAGACTGAAAAGATGGGTTTTCATGTGATATGTAATCCTACTATTCTCGCATGATCTTGTGACTTCACAAAAATCCAGCTGCCGTGCAAGGTAAGCCACCTCTTAGACGATTATGCGACTAATCGGTCATTTTGGTCTTAGTCGACTAAGACAGTGATTCAGTGGTCCGGGTACCCCACTATGAGAAATAGAAAATAATTAGCTATAAATTATAAAATCGTACTGTATCATTAAGAAGTACATATCTAGAGATGGGGACAATTTGCACCAATAAAACAAGCATATGTTGTCCATTACTACCAACCATGTTCACTTTAGGCTAATAGAAACTCATGAAATCAGTCACTTCACTCAGGGCGCAACGAACCATTCCTGCTGCTGCTTAGCTTATTAGCAAGCTAATTAACTGGCGAGTATGGAGAAATATTTGAGTCAGTCCACATCGTCAAGCAACGCTAAGCCCAAACTAGCTAAATTGAGAAAATATGACGACAGCTATATTGAGCGACAGCAAAACAAAATGGTGTTAACATGATTCAAAATGTGTTTCTGTTTATCACTATAAAACAGGTCCGAAGTATATAATATTGTAATATAAATAGTTCCAATGGCATATAAGAGTACAAATGGTAGTAAGCATTATGCCTAATCGGTGTTACAATTATCATTTATGAGGGGGTCCTTGGAAAATGTTCTCCCCTTTAAGGGGTCCCTGGCCCCAAAAAGTCTGAGAGCCCCTGAACTAAGAAATTCCTTTTTCCAATCAATTTGTTTTATGTTCCGGAAAACATTTCTAATATTCTGATAGTGCCATTGTAAACACAAGCACTTTAGAGTTTTAAAAACAGTTTCAGCTCCTTAAATCGACCAAATTAATTCCTGTAGCGGTGTGATTTTTTTCAATCATGTCGGCCCTGATTATGGAAATGGTTCATTATTCATTGAAATGTTTTAAATGTGAGTGTGTGTGCTGAAAAGCTATTGAAATGCTAATGTTCCTATTAAATTCAGTTGACTCATACAGTACGTTACTGCATTCCCTGAGACGTGTGAGGCTTTCATCTGCAGAAAAAAAGGCAGAACAGATTCGTGAAAATCGATATCTGACTCTCTGATAATGTGGCTTTGGTCGGCATTGTCAATTCCAACTTTGTGAACGTTTCCCCGTAATGAGTGTCCTGTGGGGTTTTCGCATTTAATACACTTCACACAATTGATCACACCACAACAAAACTCACTGAATAGGATTACTTGATTTCTTGTCTGTCTGCAAACACAACAGTAAAGCAGCACGCCGTTCCTGTCAGCCGTTTCCAGCGGCTCGCCAAAGGTGGTCATTATAATCAGTCCCACTGTTTTTCCAAGGTGACCTCTGAACAGCAACGGTGGACAATATGCCTGTTATTTCATCTGATAATATGGTTAATATACACCACACCACTTCTAATCTAAAAACCCCTTTTTAACAGCTAGCATCAGTTTCTTTGATTGAGTGTATTATTGGTGTTAGTGACCTCTGCCTCAGTTCTTTACTACTTCAGGGACTTTTTACAAACTCCCATTTAAGCCGCATTTTTTTTTGTATTAACAATGGATTAATCTGACTCACCGAATGTAGACTGTGGGTATAAACCTGCTATTGGCCACCTATTTCAGCCGGCATTCTCCTCTCCTTCCGCTATCGATTTTGCAAGGGCACCGCATAGCTGCATCCTGTGCTCAGCGCCGCCCAAGACGATTGTGACTGACGCAACATCACTGTCCTTATCGGTGCCATTTCCTGCAGGGACATTTACATATTTTGAACTGCTGGCAGGTGTTCACTAACGCCAAAACACACCAGTGACCGTAATGTGTGGCAAGCTGTCAAGGTCCTCCTAATTCGTAAGGATCAATATCATAAACTAACTTAAATTTTGTAATATATCGCCCCTTTGCTTCTGTCAGCTTCTCTTTATATGGGCATTTTTCTTTCGCACATACTTTATACATTTCTGATGATGAACGATGAACGACAGATGAATAGACCGCTGACAGATAACGACTATACCATAGCTCAGTACGCTACCCCTCCAAAAGTGGCGATCTAGTTCTTTCGGTCATGACCCAGCCCTCATGACCATAGGTGAGAGTAGGAACGAAGATTGACCGGTAGATCGAGAGCTTTGCCTTCCGGCTCAGCTCTCTTTTCGTCACAACGGTGCGGTAAAGCGAATGCAATACCACCCCCGCTGCTCCGATTCTCCGGCCAATCTCACGTTCCATAGTCCCCTCGCTCGCGAACAAGACCCCCGAGGTACTTGAACTCCTTCACTTGGGGGTAAGGACTCATTCCCTATCCGGAGTAAGCAATCCATCGGTTTCCTGCTGAGAACCACGGCCTCAGATTTAGATCTGCTGATCCTCATCCCGGCCACTTCACACTCGGCTGCGAACCGATCCAGCGAGTGCTGGAGGTGCCAACATATCCCCCAGAATCCATGAACCTAACTAGCTATTTTCCAAACTACTGCTTCGAAGGTTTAACCTCCGGGCCCGAAAGGAAACGTGTGTCATTGTTGTGTTGCTCTATGTTCTGTTGTGCGAGAAATTGTCTCTCTCATCAACAATGGATTTCTTTCTGTGTAATTGTTAGCCTTTAGTGAAATAGTTGAGTCTAAATGCTAATGCCTAATGTTCAGGGTTTCCCACTTAAGTGTTTCAGTACCAATGTTTTGGAATACTTTTTATTTTAGACTAAATCTTCTACTATTACCACACAACATCATGCCAGCTACATTTGGCCAGCTGAACACTAAACTGAAAGCTACTGTGCATGAATTGACAAAAGAAATATCACTTCACCAGGCCTCTTGGCTATGCCTCCTTCTTGCTCTAAAACTCAATCCTTCCTTCCTTCTTCCTCCCTCTCATCCTCCCTTTCGGGGTCTGAGCTATGTTCCAGCTAAACAATATAATCCCGTAATGTGATCAGAGGCAGTTCATTTTTAATTACAACATACGAGGGTTCTGGTTCGAGCCATGACATCATCCTTCTTCAAAGTGCGCTCTGAAGACTTCACAGAAGCGGAAAGCTGGGTCTCCCCGAAATAGCAAAACAATAACCCTCAGAAAGGATTAGATGACACCAAGAAGCAATCTGGCGCTGATCAAGTGAATTCCATCAAAAGTTTGCAACAATGGTCTCACATACACACACACACACACACACACACACACACACATAAGACTTGCGGTGTGTTTTTGAGCGCAGACCCCAGGAGCAAAAACCTGGCCTTGTGAAAGGTTGTGCGACAGGAAACAGTGGATCACAGAAACCTTTCTTTCATCTTTCCTCTCCTCCTTTCTTCTTCCCCCCCAAATAAACAATGGCGGTAGGGTAATGAGGCCCCTGGGTGTTCTGAGGACATGAGATGAGAAGGAGACCTGGCCACACAGAACGTATAAAACAAGGAGACATAAGGAGAGGCAAGGGCCTAGCCGCCTCATTAGGGAACTATGAACGATGGTGGCAGCTATTCATTCCCTCTGCTAACGACTGCCGACCGCCACACACACACACACATACATACAGACACACTTATCGAATGAGCTATTAGACACATACAAACATGTCAAAACACAGAGGACACATTCAAGCACAGTGTGCTGCTGCTCAAGATTATGATTCTCCTTTTAATGGTCGGCAAAGAGGGAGAGAGACAGAGAGAGGGAGGAATTAAGAAAGTAAGAGCTGCCTGGGGGCCCACAATGCACGACGTGTTTTTTATTACTTAAACTAATAACATGGTTTTCATAGAAAAATACTCTCTATTAATTTACAATTTATAATCACAATAGAGAAAAAAAACTTTCTCAAAGATTTCAAAGTAAAGGCCTTTATTACTGGTAAGTTAGATGTGTACCAGAGCCAAAATGAACAAATTATGGCATGGCACAGTGACACAGCTTGTTAGGTTGCTTGGTCCCACATTTACTGCTGAAACAATAGCTTGATTGTCAAGTAATTTAAAAGTAATTTATGAAGGAAACTAAAAATCTAATATTTACTGGTTCAAGCTTCTCAAACATGAGGATTTTCTGTTATTCGCTCCTATGTGTCACTGTATATTCATTATGTTTGGGTTATGAACTGTTGGCTTTACAAAACAAGCACTTTGATGGCGTCGACCTTGAGCTCTCAGAACATGTTACGTGTGATGAGACTAAATGATCCAGCCCTACTTCTCAGTCGTACTTTCCATAAGTGCAATAAAGGGGGCCAGTGTGTAGGATTTTTGGCGGCATCTAGTGGTGAGGTTGCAGATTGCAACCAACTGGAATTTCTCCCGTGTGCCAAGCGTGTAGGAGAACTCTGGTGGCTGACGCAAAAACTTGAAAACATGAATGGCCTTAACTGGTTTTTCCATTCTGGGCTACTATAGACACATGGCGGTTCAACATGGACTACGTGCAGAGGACCCGAAGGGCTCATTCTATGCTAACGAAAACACAACGATTCTTATTTTCAGATGATTATACACTAAAGAAAACATTGTTAAAAATATGTAGTCTCCAAGCCCAAGTTGAGCTAAACCTAATGGCATCACCAGGGTTATTTTGTCAGACTTGACAAAGCTCCTCCAAAGCCATAGAAGACATTATGCAACTGTTCATGCTTTTCAACTGTTGGCTCAAAGATTTTCATTTCAATAAATGTCTGTTCAGTCACTATCTGTCGCTGAATGAGGTGACACAATGGTTAATGATTTAGCCTACGGCCCACTGATGAAAGCCCTTGCATTTGCAGTATTACGAAACTGGGTCCGTGGCGACATTCCTGGCATTTCCCACCACTGTTTGGATCTCTGTGAGGTGAGATCCAAAAACGCACTCGCAATTACCACTTATCGATCCATTATCCACACACGTTCACACACACACACACATACTGGAGGGCTAAATACAGAGCATACACACACAATCATTACTATTCTATTCACACACTTATATTTATATTCCATATTGTATATAGACCCCTCTCACTGTAAATATTGTCGTTGTCCCTACAATTTGTATTACATTTTTTAAATATTTGTATAGTTGATGTTGTTTTGCACAATCTTGTGAGCACTGCCACTTTACATTTCACTGCACATCTTGTATGAGTACGTGACAAATACAACTCTTCAATCTTGAATCTTATCGCCATAGGTGCTGCCAAAGGGAACGAGACAGACATCTTCGAGATTGTAACTTTATGCATGATGGAGTGCTGCAGGAAAGAGTCCTAAAACCCGGAAATGAGTTAGCATTTTAGCACTTCTGGTTCCCAAACTATGTTTTTATAATGGCTTTTTAGTTAGATGCCTGAAATAAGGTCTGTGGTTAACACAGGCTGAAGACAATTTAACGTTTGGTTCTACGATATAAAATACGTCAGGAAATATTCCACCGTCTTGTTGTGTATGCTCACGCTCATGTGACCGTGGTGTAGTTCGTTTATATAGCATAACGTTAGCTTTTTACTTAGAAGTGGTGTTCATTTGTGGATATTATCTTACGGAACAAAACATGTAAGTATCATAAACGTTTGTTTGCCACAGAGTTTATTTTCTACAATAATTCAAAACACAATGGAAAAATCCCATTGGCCTTTTGTCGAGGGAACCAGTGCGATGCTAAATTCCTCGTCGGCTTACAACAAGACCATCGCCCCTGCAGCAATCTATTTGAAATATTCTATAGAATATAAAAAAAAAAAAATCTCCACATTCAATCTTGCTCATAAAAAAAAATATATATATTGGTTTTGAGTGATTTGATGAGTTTTTTTTCCACTCATTCATGAGATTTTCTTTAGTCCATGTTCAAAAGTGCTTGATCTGAGAGAGCCATTTTCAAAAAGATCTGTTGACCTTGGCGGTCGCTTAACTCGACGCCGACGAATCAGATGTCGTGGGCACGTTTGCTGCTGTGAAAGGCTGCGGTGAAAGAGGTCATTGACCTGTTCCACTTGAAAGTACCACGAGTGCCACGACTTACTGTGCTACCGCGAAGGTCATAGAACATGTGGAGTGCAGATAATTGTATTAAGAAAACATGGATGGACTTGCTCCGGACGTCAGGGATTGGTTAAGTGGGCTGGAAACGGACGTCACAAGGCCAGTTTCTTTTTTTCTTTTTTTTTGCCTACAGAAACGCGTGGATACCTTAAACACTTAAACACACCCTACAGGTGTTTGAACAGAGAGTATTAGCCTTGGCAAACAGGAGCGTGCATTCATCAAGCTGCAGTCCTGTTTCATTTCCTCCCGCCAGGTTTACGAGTCTCAGCGCAGGTCAGCAGGAGCGATAGCATTTCACCTGAGCTCCTACATATTTATTCCCCTATTTTCCATCCAACTGTCTCCTCTTGCACACCTCCATCTTTCACCTCCTTCATATTTCCTCCTCCTCTCTCCAAACCTCATCCTTCCTGCCTCCTCTTACCTTCACTTCATCGATCCCTCCCTCTCAATCCACTCCCCGGATCCCTCCCTCCCTCTTTCCTCCATCAATCCATCCACCCATCACTCTTCTCTCCTTCTTCCATCTCATCTGAAGACAAACACTCCACAGGTTCCCCTCTCCATCTCCTCCTCCCTCTCTCCGCTTAGACGGCGTGTTTGCTCGGGGATTAGGGCCAGGCTTTGTGCCGTCGAGGAAGGAAGGAACTAATCAGACTCTTATTTGTCGTTGCATTCTGTGTCTTATGGCGAGAAGGGAACCTGACCCGCCGGGGGGGGCTCACACACACACACACACAGATGCACACATGGCGAGCGGGGGGCCGAGCAGGGTGAAAGCCGAGAGCCGACCAGAGAGGAAAACACACGCATATGTACACACACGCCGGCCAGACGCAACCCGACACCCCGCCTGCCTCAGACGGGGAGCGAGCGTGGGCGTGCATTCGCCCCTGAGCTGCTCTCGTGTTGTGTGTGCGCACACGCATGTTCTACAACGCCCCGCTGCTCAGTTCCCGTCTTTTGTTCCCAGGGCAGGCCCGCTTTCTGATTGGCCGGCCGATTGCATGGGATATGGATCTGTGTTTTTCCTCATCAGCGGCGGCTCCAATTTTGACAAATTCTGTTTTCCCTGCTGTCGGCGGGGTCACGGCGGCGACGGGAGGCAGCTGCACAGGCGAGCCGCTCGCACGACGCTCCTTGTGTGTGTGTGCGCTCGCTCAATAGTTGTAATGCTTCCAGACATTTGCACAGCAATGGACGTGTACACGCATACAAAGTCGCGGTCGCACACACATACTGTACACACTCTCGCCACCTCATCCAATCAGCGCGCTGATTAGTCATTGCTCACATCTCCTTCTCCACTTGTCTGCTCCATAATTCATGGACGAAACAGATGGGCTTGGCTCGGATCAAGTTCTCTCGAGCTCTTCATGTTAGACAGACCGGCTCTTTTTTTCAGGGAACTCAGGTATGAAGCATCAAGACAGTCTAGAACAGGTGTCTTGACCTCCTTTTCTTTTCACCAGACGCATGCCCTGGTAGTACATTTGAGAGAGTATGAAGAGCAGATGCCCCTGTCACTGTTAACACAAATTATTAATGTATTTTCTCAATAGGCGATGTGCAATCAACTGTAGTTCCATTGATCCAGTTTGTACACAATGTTTACAAGCTACACTGTCTCTGAGGAGTCCCACACTACTCTCATATTCACTGTCTTCCTCCTGCCCTCTGATTGAGCCTAACTACAGGGTAGAGTGCATTTGTGTTTAGAGTGCATCCTCATGTTTTAAAAAAAAAAAAAGACTACACTATAAATTAACTACCTACATAGAATGTGAGACATCATCTCCCATAAAATAAAACTTTCAGGAGGTTTTAGAGCCTCAAAAGTGGGGCTGTTCAATTAACAGAATTTCAATTACAATCATGATTTTGGCTTCCAACAATTATGAAAACAAGATAATCATTCCGTTTCATGGCACTCTAGTTCCTGTAAGGCGTTGCGCTTTCGCTCTCGCTCGGCGTGTTCAGGAATGACTGCTCAAGCGTGGGAAGATCCGCTTGTGTGAACGCTACATATTTTCTCCGTGGTGTTGCGCGTTGACTGGCTCCATTACCACTCGCCTGCCTTATCGTATCGCGGTAACGTGCGGTCAAGTCAGCGGTCACTCGCATCTTCGTAGTCAAATCAGCCGACAACTGTAGAGCACCCATATACTGACATTTATTTTAAATGCATTCAAACGGCCCCGATGGAGCTGACCATGGATGTTTAAAGAGATCGGAGCTGACGGTAGAGCTAGAGACGGACTTGGCGAAGTTAGCGGAAGTATACACGTGTGACTGCATCCAGTTTTCAAAATAAGGTGTTAAAGGGAACTGTATATACAAAATACATATATGGAAATAAGACTGATTGGATTATATTCACCAAAAGTATAAAACATTACATGTCCCTTATAAATTAAAAAGAAAATACCACTAATATGTGAGGGAAATGTCTATTCTTTGATTTTTGGGTTGCTGGAATTTTGTTTTTAGTAACTCCTGACAATGACTGACATACTGTATTTGACTTCAGGACATCTCTGACTACATACATGCTGAAAATCAAACATTTTTACTAAATCAATTCAGACATTTTCCAAAGTAAAACTCCCTGGAAGTGTATGATTTATCTTTTTTCCCATGGTCTAGTGTTAAAAAGTTAATAAATCGCAATATCGAATTGCAATACTTGTAGAATCGCAGTACTTACAAATCGCAAGACATATCGAATCGGCACCTAAGTATTGTGATAGTATCGAATCAGGGGATAGGTGTATCATTCCAGCCCTAACAAAACCAGTATGCAAACGGTAATAAAGGAGTGGATGTTGAAGTACATGAGATTTATTGTTTCACTTTTGTATCAAAAATCATGGAATTTCACTGGTGTTGGTATCGACTACTAAATTTCAGGTATGGTGACATCCCTAGGAGAGACTGTCCGTTATCCCCATTTGTGATCATTGCAGACAGGAGGAAGATACAGTATACAGCAACCTGATCATCCGGACTAGGGGCGAGATCCCTCCCGTTGGATAAGAGCAGGTCACTTCAAGAACAATACTAATACATTTAACATATCTCATATGTAATTTCTGTAGTTAGTTTACATGACTAGTAGTACGACTAATTCTGTTAATATAAGCACTATGCAAAAGGATAAGAATTCCCAGTAGATTGTGAAAAGCAGTTCAAGACACAAAGCTCCCATTTCATGCGTCTAACGCCACACTGTTGAGCTCAGGCTGCAGGCAGCTCGCGGTTCCCACCAGCTGGCTATGTCTCTCGGGCACATTCGCCATTTTTTGCCATGGATGGAGTAATGCTGAGTTGGCCGACGATGCTCCTAATGAGAGCAAAACTCCCTGGGATGGTGCCCCCCAAGGAGCAAGAGAAGCAGCGGGAGACTCACATGAAACTGATACAAATACACACAACGATTTGGTTTATCCTGACAATCATATGTTTGCTGTCATGACTTTCTCATAAATGATTAATTAGGGTCAGATCTAATCACGGAGAGCAATGTGACCGGACTCTGTCAGTTGGTCATGGCCCCAAGGCACACACACTGAATGAATGGAACACATTCAAAAGCTTTATTAAATGAAATGCATGCTGTACTGTATGATGCATCGGTGGCTGGGTGTCTGCCCTGCCATGCCATGCCCGCATTTGGCAAGTAACTCAAATTAAAAGGAATAATATATCGTGATTTAAAATATCTATGACAGAATGATTTTTTGAAAAAAGCCAAGTACCCAAATTAATGAGTAACATACACACAAATAGAGGCAGTATATACGCTCTCACTGGGAAAACCTGGCCAACAGTGAGCCGGAGTGAGAGCACAGATTGGGTTTGCCCATGGAAAGAGTGGCATCATTCCATTGGTCCTAATATAAAGTAGAGACAGCACGGCGATGTGGCCGAGTGACTGCAGGGACCAGATGGAGGGCTGGATGCAGAAAGGCGAAAACGGAAAAATTAGCGTCACGGGGCAACGAATCCAAGGGAAATGGGTGTGTTGTCATAGCATGTATCTCCAAATCCCACACATGGGGCTGTATGATAATATACGTTATGTGCCTGCAATAACCAGAGGAATAAACAGCTAATAAAAAGGTGGAGCTATCGTGTCCAGCTGCCCCCCCTCACCAGGACGTTTCCCGTCATCATTAGAGAGCACTTCAAGAAAAACCTTGATGTTTTCTTACCAGACTGGATTTGCCAGCCTTTTTAGAGGTTGATTTAGTTGGCTTTGAAAGCTGTATTTTCAAACACAACTTCTCTCTTTGCCAAAAATCTCACACACATATTAGTCACGGGTTTGATCATTAGTGGAGGGCGGCGTGCCTTTGCGGACATGCGGGTACCAAAAATGCAATACGATCTGACATTTGGCAATCCTGAGCCAGTGAAGGCATGTTGTGACTCCGAGTTCCTATTCCTGACAGCTTGTTCGCCTTGATTAATGACCCTGAGGTGAAACAGAGTTCCCTCGTCCACCTCGGAGTGAGCAATCTAATGAACCAGATGCATTATTTATTATTGAAAAGGCAAAGCCCAGAACAAAAGCTGAGGTTAGAGTAAAGAACATTCCAAAAGCAGAGAAAGGGAATGCTTTTTTTTCTTTCCTTGCCCTCGTTATTTTGCTCGTCAATCTGAAGCTCATGCCAAGTATAATATCGGTGGGATAAAAGACGGTTGCAGTGTACAGTACATGGTAATGTGAGTAGATGGGGACGGCGGTTCTTGTGCTCTAATTCAGGAATCAAAGTGATTGTTGCTTATCTTGATCAGCGGTGGGCTGGCATGCTAGCTGTGAGAGCTGGTGGAAAAGATTAGATCTTAATTGTCAGACATTACAGCGCGATGGCAACCAGAGAGACGGGGAGACACACTACTGTGCCTTGTAATAATCCTCCGTGGTGTTGACACTGAGATCCAAGTTAAAATAAAACTAACAAGCGCCGAGGATTGTGTCATTCCTTCTCTAGTTACGTTAATGAGAGAGGACTTATTCCTGTAATATTACATTACTCCTGCCAAGATGTTCAACAGGCTCTGGCACAAATAGTTCAACCTTTCTTTTTTGCTGGAGGCGAGTTAAGATCCTGAGGCTTTTTCGGGGAAATCTGTGCACCAGTGACTGTCTGCCATTACTGCATGGTTGTTTGAAATTTAGTTAAGACCGGCATCTGTCCTTTTTGGCGTCTGTTTGGCCATATAAAAAATGGTAATGACAAAGAAAGCAGCATGTAAAACTTGCACTAACTGCACTCTGGTTTGGTAATATGTGGGCTGTAGAAGCCATTCCCACGCTCACACCATCGACTGTATATGAGATGTGGATGTAGTCACTGTGACGTCACCCATTGGTTTGTGGACTGTCATTTTGAAGCCTCTAGTTCGGCATTTTGGTTGTCCCAATCTTGGTATATGGCCATTGCCATCTTGTTTTTTTGCAACCAGAAGTGACACAAGAGGGTGGAGCTAAGTACAACCGAACGCTGAATAAGACATTTTTAGGTGACCAAAAACGTTATAATTAACTTTCATGAACTGAAAACACACTGTGAAAGGGTTAAAGTTCTTAGCCTTAGCTAAAGCTACTAAATTTACTTTTTTTATTAGTCCCTTAGTACATGATATTTGATTTTCATGATTGTTCCTCATAACTAAATCAAGCAGTGGCTAAGCCTAAAATAATCCAATTGAAACCTAGCTAACAAAACACATAAATATTTATGTTAATTATGGACTAAAAATAATCAAAATAATGTTTATTTTCTTAACTAGGTGGACTAGAAAGGTAAAATAACACATTTTGTTGGTGTATCTGTGGTTATAATCAGCCTAGAAAGGCAAAAAAGTAAGGCATTACAAACTTTTTGTCTGTTAACGCAGTTTGTTGGTCAGCCTGAAAACTTTTAAACACCGTTTTCTTCTCTCTTTTAAAGCAGTGGTTCCCAACTATTTGGCTTGGGACTTGAGTTGTTCCGATACCGATACCGGTATCAGAAATGCGTCCGGTACTGCCCATAATTTATTAACCCAGAAAAACTCAACTTGTTTAACCGGAAATCAGTTCACTCCAAAACAGTAGCCCTGGATGTATCATGGCTGCCACTGGCAACTACTGTTTTAAAGTGGCGAAGAAGAACAGATTGCAGGTAGTTTGTCATGTGACGATAGCAAACAACAATAGTGTGCTGCTAGTGGAGAGTGTAACAGTAACGGCAGTCAGAGCGAGGAAAATATAGTAGTGTAGTAAACAGCTGTTAAATTATAATAATTATAGCAATAATAATATCTTTTTTTATATCAGGCTGGTATAAGATCTGTACTTGGTATGGGCCGATACCGCAAGTTCAGGTATCAGAATCGGGAAATCTACTTGTGACTCTTTAAAACGGTCAAAATTTAACTCGGCCTCAAAGGGGTTTTTACCTTCTCATCTTTTACTGTTAAAGAGGAGATGATAAAACCATCCTGCATTTCAGAAAAGAAAATAGCAAAGCAAGGATTAGAAAAATGTCTAACCATTGTTTAAAAGTTTTATGGAGCAGAAATAATCATAATAATAATTTTGTTCTTTGCTGCCTTGTTTATCATCTCGCTGAAGAAGTTCCAAGATAATGACAGCATGAATAGATTTACAGTGTTTAGAGTATACAGATATAGGCCTACGGTAGCAAATCAAGTTAGAAACAACTAAAAGAAGGAGTAAAAAACTCTTTTGGACACATGAGCAAACTTAAATTAAACACAGTATTTCATTTTCACTATGACACATACTATTGTAAACACAGGAAATAAGTTAGCGGTTGCTGCTGCCAAGTGGGTCTCACCCTTGATATTACTGTTTATCTATGTTTTTCTCTCATGTGATAAGTCCGTCCTCTGGCCTACAAACTGTTGTTCTTGCCACGAACATCATCCATCATGGCAGAATTTAGTAATCCCTCCACATTAATAACTGTGCTTATTTATTTATACTCGTATTGGTTTGACAGCAGCAATGAAAACATGTAGATCTGGATGTATGTGTGTGTGTGTGTGGATTAAAGAGTATGGAAGGCCATTTCTGCCAGGAAAAGAAAAAAATGCTGAAAAGTAATACATGATAAAATTATCATTTTTATTATCAGAAAATACTAAGTAATATTTATAAAATATAGTATTTTTATTCATATGCTGCCTTACTTTTTATGTTTAATTTTGTCTTTTCATTGCGGAAATACACAAGGCTTCCAAGAACACTATTTAAATTAGATTTAATAAGTAATAATTATGAGATACTAAGTAAAAATTATGAGACATCAAGTAAAAGCTCAAAATGATTAGATGCTAAGTCAAAATTGTGACATATTAAGTCAAAGCTGAATAATAATGTTGACACGTCCTAATTAGGAGATATAATAATGAGGGTTTTTTTAATTTCATTTTTCATCAACAACATAACTTGGCAATCCATTCAGTGTGAAATACCAAATACAGAAGTGTGCATGTCGTCTATTTTCATACCACCCCAGAAAAACTAAGACAAATTGATCAAAACAAATTAAGAATACAATTAAAATATAAATAAATAAAAATAGAGTATTTAGATTTTTATCATGTGTTACTTTTCATGTTTGTTTTTGTTCTTGGCAGAAATTAGCTTTAAATGAGAGATATTCTTCAATTAATATATGTAATTATTTTTAATTTGATTTAACAAGCAACATGAGGTTTGAAGTCAAAAGTCCAAATTACGAGATACTAAATCAAAATTAGGAGGTGGCAAAATAAAGTTATAGGATTTTTATGAGATAATTATTTATTTTTATCAGACAAATTTTTTCATGTTATTTTTTTCTTTTCTTTGTGGAAATGGGATTTCACTAAAGAGATATTCTTAAATTGATTAGATTTTTTTTTTATTTGACTTAATAAATCAACATTTTGAGATTGTAAGTCAAGAGCTTGATTTATCTGTCAAAATTATGAGATACTTTTATATATATATATATCATGCATAACTTATGTGTATTTTTTTCTTTTCTTGGCAGAAATGAACTTTAAATGAATTAAAGTCTTCAATTTATAAAATTATTTTTAATTTGATTTAATAAGCAAAATGAGATAGGAAGTCAAAAGTCCAAATTATGAGATATCATATGAAAATTTGGAGGTAGTAAAATAAAAATACAAGATTTTTACGAGATATATATATTTTTTTTCATGTTAATTTTTTTTATTTTCCTGGTGGACATAGGCTTCAATAACAGCGATATTCCTAAATGTATTTATTTTATTTATTTGAAATTTAATTTTCTATCATGCCTAACTTTTAATGTTTATTTTTGTTCTATTTTGTTGGTTGAAATGGGCTTCCATATCAGAGAGATATTTCTTAATCAATGCAAATATACTGTTACCTTTGCTATCTATAGACATTACAGTGACCTATGGGGACTCGTGAGCTGCACATATTTCAAGGATGATGGCATTGCATATGTGCTTTCCACTCATATTTTTAGAAGGATTTACAGCCACAGATCCCACGGTTGCATGCAAAGGAATTTCACATGAAGTGTAAATCACCCTGATGTAGTAAATCATCAACATTTTCACTTAAAGAAACGGATCAGATGTCAGAACACAGTCAGATATTGTCAACCTCTTCAGCCAGTAGAGCCAAACAAGCATGCTATGAGCAAACCTCCCTGCACAAACACTTATCACAAATATTTCGTCATTCATATTTACCCTAGCAGAGGTCCAGGAGAAATGTTTAACATCACACAAGCAAACAGGAAATACCTCCAGCCTGCTATGACCAACCTCCCTGCACACTTGAAACATTATCACAAATATTTCTTCAATCGTATTTACCCAGGCAGAGGTCCAAGACGGTAAGCAAACTGGAAATACCTCCTCTATGCTCAAACTTGATCCCAACAGCAGCACGACGCTGTTCATTTTGCACTGATTGACAATGGAAACACACTCCAGTCCACACACGCGGCCTCGGCGGAGTTTACAAACCCTGCGGCTTGAAATCTCGTCGAGAGTGGCAGCACAGCTCATCGCGGGTGATTACAACACGACGACGATGATGTACATGTATTTTATTTAATTTTTTCCGATGAAGCCTGATCCAACATCGAGACGGAAGATAAGACAGGGATCTCTCTGACTGCTAGCCGGGCTAATCTGCTTCGACAGCTGTGCGATGACACCAGGAATTAGTCGTTGCTCATGCAAATAGAGTGCATATGTTAATACTGGAGCTAATTGGTGGAAAAGGGGGTGGGGTAGGTGGGAAGGCTTGTCAGTTGGAAGTTAGCTGGATGGAGATGTGTGCGCTCTGCTCTCAGCTCTCAGCAGTCTGAAAGGCTTCCAGCAGCCCTCATTACACATGTGGAGTGAAGACTGAGCTCTGAGAAAACACCATTCACTCTTGACTAATACAGATGGCAAATTTGCTGAGTCCTTATATCACTGCCACTCTGAGCAGATTTGAATCTCTCTGCATACTGGATGCGATGAATACGTTGACATTTTTAATGCTCATAATACACTCAGTGAATGCCATGATTTTGCATAAATTAGTGAGGAAATAGCTGATATTAGCAGCACGGAACTACTTTTATTATTTATCTAATTATTTACCGGGGACAGAGCACATTAATGAACATTTCAGTTTCCACCTCAATGTAAATGTACCAGAGTTGGCTCATGAGATAATTTTCATCTGTAGTCACTGGGCAGGTTATTACAAATTACTTATCAATACAATGCTTCATCAAGCACTAGTGTTGTAACGGACCGTAGTGTTGATCCGTGATCCAAATGGACCCCGTCCCACCATAATTCGGCACGCGTGTGAACCGCAGATTGATTACAGAGTTTAACCATCGTAAGGTGAAATAAAGTTTAACTGATGATCATTATCGGACGATATTCAGTAAAAATATGCGATCAAGAGATTGACATTAATGCTTTTTAGTCGCCGATCCCTGATAATGCTACATTGTGAACAACAAATCTGTGTTGAAATCAGAAGGAGGTGAGCTAGTAACGTTGGCATTACCGGAGAAGCTAACATACAGAGGTTCCATTGAGTTACATTATGGTGTGTTCAGGCTCTATTCAGTAAACTTTTAACATTATCATGTGTTCAGATGCAATCTCGTAAAATGCGGTTTTTAGAACTTGAATAAATCCAGTTCTTTGAAGGACATGTTTTCACAGCAATATAAAATAGATATTAGAGAGGGAATTATGACCTGTTTAACTTCTTAACAACTGACCTTGAGGTCAGAGGTCAATGGACCCCTTTGAAAATGGCCATGCCAGTTTTTCCTTGTCAAAATTTAGCTTAAATTTGGAGCTTATTTAGCCTCCTTCGTGACAAGCTAGTATGACATGGATTCTTTAGGTTCTCTAGTTTCATATAATACCAGTATCTTCAATCTAGCTTTAAAACTGAGCCTGCTACAACTTAAAAATCGCAAGTTGATTTAATGTGTTAAAGACATTAGTGGTGTTAAAACAAATTTGCGTTAACGAGTTATAATCACTTTAACTTTGACAACCCTAAAATACAGTTATTATTATTATTATTTCCCTTCAGTAAGTGACGAATATAGCACATCAGTAAGATAACCACCTTTCGTATCGTACTAACACATAACACGCCAACGTAGGTTATTATCTGCTAAAATGCCACTTGTAACTTCAGTTTTTATTTTACTGTTGTGTAGTTGATCCTCACTGTAATTTCTTTGGTACAAAAAAATAAAGAAAATCAATTCACACATTTTGTCACATTTCTTCCTTTTTGAATTTCTGCCTTTTCCTCCCACTCTAATCTCGTCCATCGCCCCTGCTTTCCCATGGAGTTCCTGTTCACAGATTCATCCCTAATCATATATGACCAACCATCCAACCATCTGTGATTGGCTGCTGAATGCTGCTCTTTAAATATCACAGTGATCAACCCACCACCTCTTCATCATCACCACCGTGATCTTCAGATTGTTCCAGCAGCGTCTAGACTACTTACTGAACTAATTTCTTGGTTTAAAACCATGACAGTCGAGGATCCTGCGACCCCGCCGCTGTACTACAACAGACCACCAGCCGCTCAGCCCGCTGAGCCGATCAAAGGACAAACCTTCTTGGCACTGTGTTGCTTCCTGGGCTCACGTTTCCAGTTAACCAAACTGGTTGTAATTAAGATGTCTGCCCTGAGGATAAAGAGAACGGAGCGAGAACCGAATAGGAAAAAAAAGATATGATCCTGGCTGGAGCTGCAGTCTCCATGTGACCGCAGACGTATATAAAGACACAAATATATGCACGCTTGTTTTATTATTCTCTCACTGACGCACTTGAGTGAAAATCAGAGAGGCTCTCCTCTACCAAGGTCTCCACCCCAGACCACACAGACCCAGATCCTCCAGAGGCCTGGCCCCGGGCCGCTCCGACTGGCTGGTCGGCCGGCCGCAGAGCAGCGCCAGAGGTCAGAGTTCAAGTGGGAGCTGTATTCCTGGCAGCTGAGGCTGGGGTTGACTGGCAGGGAGGAAACACCAATAGGCCAGGCTCCAACCTTCACCCCTCAGGGATTGTTGGGGTCAGGGACTACATCCAGTCTGGCTCCATCGGACATCAATGAATGCACACTGTCGACACGGTATGTCTGAGCTCGTGTGCATTTCTCTCTGTGTGTCACTGTTTGCAAACAGACGACTCGGAGCGCTTTGCAACGCATCAAATTATAACTATAAAGATAATAAATTAATTTCCACTATTATAAACATCAGTAAATATCTTAAATGCATTCTAGTATGCTTTATAATTAGAGCTGTGAAATGATTCACAGTCACAAGAGAACAAGAGTGTACCCAATCGAATTCCATACACTTGAAGAGCGTCTGCGTCTGTTTACAAAAAAAATACGAGTGCATTTAATTTTCAATTAACTTACAAAGTCATCCATGTAAATTGGCCAGAAACACACACACGCACACACATAAGTTACAAAAACAGAAAGACAAAAAGGAATACCAGGTTGTCAACACTACAACTCAGCAGTGCTGAATTATTTTATGTCCACCAAACCATCTGTAGGGCGTAACGTCTGATTGTCACAATTTGAAGGAGCACTTCTCATTTCTGTATAGTACTGAAGAAAAAACAACCCTGCGACCTCTCTTTCTCTTTGAGGATGGTGTGCTGTGTAGTTGTTATAATGAAATAAGTTGTTGCGTCGCAGTCTGTGCTGAAACTTTCTTCAATTGACCCTACGCTAAGCCCCTCCCCCCTTGGTTACTGTTGCTGGGCTTTCACACCCAGTATGTCAAAAAAGGTGTTTTCAACGATATCAGTGAGACATATTCCAAAGGAAATTATATAAAATTTCTGTAATAATCGTTCTGAAATATCAGAGAAAAGTAGATTACAATATGCATTGGAGAGCTACATTCAAAAAGCCTTCCTGTGGCTTTTCGTGTGTCATTTATCCGCCGCTTTTTGTGTGTCATTTGTGTGCCACACAACAAAACCACAGTAACAGCCGCAGTTAGGTTTAGGCAACAAAACCACTTGGTAAAGTTTAGAAAAATATCATGTTTGGGCTTAAAATAAGTATGTAAACTGAGTAAAATACGTAAGGAAAACATGTCACAAACTTCACTAAAAAACATGTGAGAAACATTACTTACGTAACAAAACAATACGCCAGTCTCGAACACCAGTCTCCTGGATGAAAGTTGTGTGTTTGTTGGATCCATCCACCACCCGGCCTAAGCAGTCTTTCTCACTTTTTGTTCTACATCACTAGCTCTGAACATAGCATATTTACGCAAATGCGTTTAAATTGTAGTCAGTACAGACTACATGGTGTACAGATGACATGTGAAAAGCAAGAAAGGCGTTCTTATTGCACGCTAAAATGCGCAAGGCATTTACTAAATGCCTTGCGCATTCATAAGCCTTTTCCTGCGAACGGGCTGCAATATAATTTGTCAGCGGATTATTTTGAATGAGGCCATTTAAATCAAAGCAAAAGCTCACTGGTCCCAATGCAAACGTCAGACACCCTACCTCTTTACAATTCACGTGAAGGAGTTGCACAGTAGGGTAAATCAATATATTGTTTTATTTTAAGATGAGTTAACCTTTAGTTGTGACTCCCTATAGCTTTCATTATATAATATAAACATTAATGATCTCACTTTTAGTGAGTTTCACTGTGTAAAGCCAGCCTACAAGTGAACCACCATCACCTTGCGATTGAGACCAATAATGAAATTACAGTAAGGAGCAACACCGTTCCTGTAAGGCCGGGTAGGTCTTTATTCACTGTTACAATCAATAAAAAGCAAAAGCAGAACGTGTATACATTCAGTATACCTTCAGCAGCTCGTTTTGGGTATCAAAACGGACCCCGAGCTGGGATGATTCCTATTGGACAGGTAAGCTAACATTACTGCCAAGCATGTGAAATATATAGTGATATTGTGGTTTTAGCTGTCAATCACGTTCAGTCTCATGTGGGTCGCCTCACTGTTTTGACCGATGCTCGTTCACGTCTATGTAGTACAAGCAAAACCGCAACAGGACGCTGACTGTCGTTGACTTATCGGCCACAGGTGTCACTGTTATAACAAGCATTTTCTGATTCCTACATACAGCTCCTTTAAGAGGAGCAAATTAAACAGAGAATATATTTCAAGGAAGCTCCCGTGGAGATCAGCAACTGTTCATTAACTCAACACAGATAATTGTCTCATCACTTTAATTACTTTAAATTAATGATATATGATTACTACTTTTATCCATATGTTATTCAAATAAAACACAGAAAGGACGAGTTTTGTTTGACAGCTCTAATTATAAATCAACATCAACATCATGGCATATATCGCACTCATGACTATCTCATAGCATAGCACACGTGAATCTTTACGAGCAACATATGCACAGGCTTTCTGCCTGCTGTCAACGTAGTTTTAGCTGTCACTATATTTTTATGTTAATGCACAGCCAATATCCAATGAAACCGACACGTTGAGATGTTGTGACATCCCCGCGGAGAAGCCTCGAGCAGAGCCTCGTAAACATTTTTTTTTCCATCGGGACTAACGCGCTGCATATATATGCATTTTTAATGACTTAACCAGAAATAATAATGTCATTGTAAATCCCACGAGGTATATGTGTCATCACACATCCAAGGATTGACTCCTTTATATGGAAATGTCTCAGTTATCAAAGGGGCTACTCCAATGGAATTTCCTTAAAAGAATTAAATTAAAAAATGTGTTACAAAAGTGGGAACATACACATTTGATTAAAAGTCCAGTCCATATTCAAATGAGTTCATTACGGAGTCCCGGTCACGTACGGCAGTTTGCATACCGCAGATTATAATAGGTGGTTTCTAAAAATTGGGATGTAAATCTCATTATTGGAGTGCGGTCTAGAATCACGTTTCCCAGCAGCACCCTCGCATGGCCCTGATCATGTAAATTGCTGAGTGTTTTTAGTATGTACATATTTTAACATGTTAATCTATCTGACAGACCAAACATAATGCTGACAAGGCCTTCTCCCCTCGGTGCTCTGTAGGCCAAGCCTGGTAGCTCGCACGCTTTGCACTGTCAAACATAAATAAATCATTTAATTCATTAATATTCAAGCCTAGTGTATTTTACACAACGCTGTCTAAAGAGTTACAAATCTGCATTTCACCCCTTCTTCCTCCTCCCACCCCCTCTCTGTCTCATTTCAATTGTCAGCTCTCCAGCTGCTACAGGTATAGGTGGCAAAACTCTGCACAAAAACTTAGCAAATTTGTTTTTATTCTCTTTCTCTGATCTCGGTAACTCTCCCGGGGGAGCCGACGTAGTTTTCTGGCTAAACAACACTTGTTTTTTTTTTGTTTGCTTTTCACTTCCAGCTTCAGAAAGTGTTCCATCTGCACCGGTTGTCAGGTAACTGTGCCGACACATCTGCGGCTGGTTTAGGAGCGGCGCAGCTGTGACCTCTGGTTTGATGTGCAAAAAAGAAAACATCTAATATGGCATTCGCCATCTGCAGACGAGTGGGGAGGGGAGAGGAGGGGGGGTGAAAGAGGGAGAGGGTGGAGGAGTGGAAGACAGAGGAAGAGAGAGAGAGAGAGAGAGAGAGAGAGAGAGAGAGAGAGAGAGAGAGAGAGAGAGAGAGAGAGAGAGAGTGGGGGAGCATTTAGAAATCCCTGCCATTTGTTCTCCCTGTCACTGGCTGCAATGGGAGGGAAAACACCGTATTTGTTTTTGCACTCATGCATTGACTGCCTTCACTTTCTCTCCATTGGAATGGAAGCTTAGACAAGATAAACAAAACCCTGTGGCTGTTTCACTGATATTGAATGACAGATCTTGTATTGGTTTTCTTTCACTGGGACCAGGTTTTAATACGCAGCCGTTGCATATACATTTTATTTAAAACACTCTGCTGTATTTACTCTTTTTAAAACGTGCCTTGAACACATAGTGTGTACTATGTACCTATCCTGTACGGTGTGGGAATTTATTTTATTCATTTATTTATTTTTATCATTATGATTTATTCATGTATTTTATTCATACATTTAAAAATGTGATTTATTAAAATGTATAACAATATAAATAAATATAATATATTATTTATATTTTGTTTATTATTACCATTTTTTCTTTCCTACTTTGTTTTTGAATAGTTTGTATTTCATTTTATAGATACCGTCTATCATATGTACATATTATTTTCTTTTTTATTTCATTTGTTGTGGTTTTAGTTGTTGTAATCTTTTTTCATAACAATAAAAAGCATGATTAAAAATGGAAAAAAATGTTTTTTTACTGTATTAGATTCCAATTTCTTATAAATTGAGTGACTACGGATTACATTTATTAATTATTTTCATTATTATTTATTCATTTATTTTCATTCATAAATTTAAAAGAAAAATTTACTAAAGTAAATATTTATTTTATAATTTTTTATTTATTTATGTATTTATATTTTTAATTTTACTATTACCATTTTTTCACCTACTTAGTTTTTGGATAGTTTGTTTTTCAATTTACAGCTACTATCTGTTATATGTACATATTATGTTATTTGTTGTGATTTAGGTTCTTCTTTTTTCCTCAGGAAACAATAAAAAGTATGATTACTGATCTACTGTATCAGACTTGCCAGACAAGTCAGATTCCAATTCCTTATAAATTGAGTGACTACATATTGTTCTCCCTCTCTTGATAACGCAATCAATGGAATTTTTGCTCCTCCACATTAGGGAGACATTTATTTATTGCCTCATAATTTATGGGATGTTGAACAAACAGAAATGACACGTCAGTGGTTGTTTTTTAAAGGTGATTTTGAAGGTTATATCCATTGGAATGTATCTAAAGCATGTGAACTGGCTGCACTTACATGTGTGTGGAATGTCTGCATTAGTTTTGGATTCGAGATGACGCCACAGAGCAGAGACCGGGGTCTGAGCCGTCGGGCCTTTGGATGTATTGGCTCCCCGCTGGGCTGCATTTAGCCGTTTGGGAGCTGATGTGGAGGGGACTGACAAGGTAAGGCCCATGAGAGTCCCCGTGGTACTGCCTCTTACATAGCAACGGGATTAACACAGCGGCAGAAACATGCGCGTGAGAGTGTGAGTGTTGTTGTGTGCGCCTGTGTTTTAGGGTGGAAGGGAGGACGGAGGGTGGGGGATTGGGGGTTGAGCCGAGACCAGACACCCTGTGGTGCTGGCGTCAGACTGGTACCGACTTACTCACTCTCTCTCACACACACACACACGAGGTGAAAGCTAAATACAAGCCCAGGTCGTTATCTCTCCCCAGTGTTGGTCAACAGCAGACAGCCATGTGTTCAGGCTCCACATATTTCAGTATGTGTAAGACACAAATCCAGATCTCAGGGAGTACAGTAAAAGCACATTAGTTCAAACCGCAGCTTTTAACCTGGGCAAGTTAATGATTGAACTGAACTGCTTTTGCAGATGTGCAAAACATAATATTCTATTAACAGCATATGTTGGAAACTACTTGTATTTCAGCTCCAAATTAACTCTAAGGATTGCTTTATAATGGCTTTGCAGGCACTATTTTTGTTTTTCTTTTTTCTAACAAAGTATAGTCTGCGACTTCAATGCTGGGTCTAGATTTAAAGTTGAACTGAAATTAGAATGTAGTTTTGCTCAGAAAAACAGTATATTGCTTGTGTTTGGTGTTTGCTTTGATTAACTATGTCAAAACAATTTACATTTTTTAAATTTTTATTTATGTGTTACAGTGCAAAATATATGCAAAAAACTGTCAATCGATTAAAACATTTATTTGTGAAAAATCACATGATTGTCCATAGTTAATTGTGATTAATAGCAAATTAATCGCACATTTTTCATCTGTTCAAACGTACCTTAAAGGGAGATTTGGCAAGTATTTAATACTCTTTTCAACATGCGAGTGGACAAATATGTTTGCTTTATGCAAATGTATGTATATATTTATTACTCAAAATCAATTAACAACACAAAACAATGACAGATATTGTCCAGAAACCCTCACGGGTACTGCATTTAGCATATAGAATATGTTCAAATCATAAGGTGGCAAACTGCAGCCCAACAGGCAACAACAGCTGTCAGTGTGTCAGTGGGCTGACTTGACTATGACTTGCCCCAAACTGCATGTGATTATCATGAAGTGGGCATGTCTGTAAAGGGGAGACTCGTGGGTACCCTTAGAACCCATTTTCATTCATATATCTTGAAATCAGAGGTCAAGGGACCCCTTTGAAAATGGCCATGCCAGTTTTTCCTCGCCAAAATGTAACGCAAATTTGGAGCGTTATCTAATTTCCTTCCCAACAAGCTAGTATGACATGGTACTAATGGAAATGTGAGATTGGGAGCATTTCTATTGCCTCCGCATGGCTCTCAACATGGCAACGGCTGAGCCGGTGGCTCGCAGTTAACGGTGATAACAGTGAAAATAATGGCAACACGCTGACAGAGTTAACAGTGTTAACCTGAGGGGAAACCGAAGGGTGGGTGTTACGCTTCCGCAATGGTGCTATCAGTCAGGACAGCGTTATAAGCTGTAAACGCCATATGAGAGCAGTACAAAGCCAGTGGGGCACGCTCACATGCATACTCATGCACTAAAAGCACATGCAGCCGACCCGGCAATGTCAAAAAAGCAGACGGAAGCTCTGATTATAACACACACAGAGGAAGAGAGACTTCATTCTCTGCTCAGGTAGACATTACTCCTCTATACATTTACATAGACAATAGTTGTTTGCTGCTATATTAATGCTGTGGATATCATATAGAGAACCTTTAAGAACAATAAAAACAAACAAGGCAGGGAATGGCTTGTTGAATCACATGTTTTCTGATCTGGCAGCCCACAAAATACTGACTGTCTTATTTCACAGTTTGTGGGTTGGTAGACACTCCAGACACCCAAATGTATGTGCACAAGCACTGAAAAGGGAGAGCTTTTCATGATATGTTCCTTTAAATGGTTTTCTGAACATTACGTACAAATGTGCTCGACAGAAGTGAAACTGTTGACATCCGCTGTTGGGAAACGCTGTCTCTCTGCTGTGTATTATTTGAGTCGTGGTATTGTCCCGGCTGAGCGACTGTTATGACAGTTTGTGTGGGTGTTGACATTAGGAAATGAAGCTCTGAGACTCGACATTAAATATTCAGCAGAAAGAGGAGGAAAGAAAAGGGAGATAACCTGAGCCTGGGAAAACAAATCCCATGAACATTGGAGTCATGATGACTACTTATGTGTCAGCCGAGAGGAGACGGGAGGAGGCGTTGATCAGAGCTGTAGAATGTGAAGATAGCATGACGTGTTCTTGCCCTGTTCATCTATTCCATCTGTTCTATTCCTCTCTGACCTCTCTCATCAATAGGATGCTACGTGAATGTGTTGAGATTAGGGCTGTCAATCGATTAAAGTAGTTAATCGAAATTGATCGACATTTTTTATCTGTTCAAAATGTACCTTAAAGGGAGATTTGTCAAGTATTTAATACTCTTATCAACATGGGAGTGAGCAAATATGCTTGCTTTATGCAAATGTATGTATATATTCATATTGGGAATTAATTAACAACACAAAACATTGACAAATATTGTCCAGAAACCCTCACAGGTACTGCATTTAGCATAAAAAAATATGCTCAAATCATAACATGACAAACTGCAGCCCAACAGGCAACAACAGCTGTCAGTGTGTCAGTGTGCTGACTTGACTATGACTTGTCCCAAACTGCATGTGATTATCATAAAGTGGGCATGTCTGTAAAGGGGAGACTCGTGGGTACCCATAAAACCCATTTTCATTCACATATCTTGAGGTCAGAGGTCAAGGAACCCCTTTGAAAATGGACATGACAGTTTTTCCTCGCCAAAATTTAGTGCAAGTTTGGAGCGTTATTTAACGTCCTTCACGTCAAGCTAGTATGACATGGTTGGTACCAATGGATTACCAATGATACGTGTCCACAGCGTCCGTCCTTTCCAAGCTTCCCATTCGTTGTCTATGTGAGCAGCCGTGCAATGCATTCTGGTAGCGTGGTTGTGCAATTCGAGAGATAGGGCGTCACGTTGGCCGCTCCTCATTCCATCACACCTCTAGTTGAGGCCTAGACTACTTTTTGCAAATCACGGGCGTCCGACGCAACTCAACGCCTCTGGGAACTCCCAAGAAACTTTTAAACTAAGCCTTGTCGATTCAAAATAAAGACAGATTCAGCAACTGCCTGGCTTATTTCTCGCATCAAATGTTTTCAAAAACACATTGCGGTGAATTATTTTCGTGATATAAGAGAAGAAAGTTTCCAAACGAGCCGCCATGTTGTTTCCGGTTTGAAAGTTGGGAGCAGCTGCCCAAGAGGGAAAGCGTTCCTCCAATCAGGTGCCGAGTGCTTTGTTTCTAGTGGCAGCCCATCAAGTATCCAATGTTGGAAAAGCGAGGCGATCCCTCACGATAAAAAATATCATTCATCAAAAGTATCATTAGGTTTTTTAGTTTCATATGAAGCCAGCATTTTCACTATAACTTTAAAACAGAGTACGCTACAACCTCCAAGATTGCGTTAACACCTTAAATAAATAAGTGGCGTTAAAACAAATTTGTGTTATTACCGCATTAACTTTGACAGCCGTAGTTGAGATGCTAAATTAGCTGCCATGTCTCACACCAAGACTCTAAAGATGCGTGGAGGCTTTTTGATCACAGCTTTTGTTCCTGCTCATAATGAGCTGATCACTCACTGAACCTCCTGACCTTGTCTGCATGCTTTGTACACAAAGTCACCACATGTGACTCACTGTCTGCAGGAGGGAGCTGTTTGCGTAAATGGGGAAGTATACTTAATGAAATGGGATTAAACTGGGGTGTATTCTGAAGTCAGTGTTGGCACTCGTCCAGCGGTGACGTTACAGTATGAGAGTCTTTGGACTTCTCCGTCTTGGACTAGGATTAAAGGTAGCCCGTTAATAGAGAAAAGGCTCTGGCCAGCCTCCCTGCCAAAGCTTCCCAGCCTCCACAGCGAGGGCAGGGCACTGAAGTCTCCACTCCGAGGAAAAGGCAGTTAATTAACAAAACAGCCTGAACCTCAGATTCCCTTGAGCTAGACCACACCACACGCTACTGCTTCTCCAAATTTAATAGACAACGACCGCTGAACATCCATCTGAATTTGCGAGGTCGCGCTGTGAGATGTACAGAGAGAGAGAGAGGGAGGTGAAATGTACATCTTTTCACCGTTTGGCAGTAAACAGCTGGAAACTTTGTACAAAGCAGCGGCCTCTTTGTTGCGTTTTACATGCGTGTTCCCAATAGCAGTGACCTTACACGCTTGCCCGATTACTCATTCATATCCTCTACCCTTTTGATTATTTTCAGGGTCAGAACTGGCTCGATCAGATCCTGGCAAACGTTGAACAAAAGATAGAGTGATACCATGGAAACTGATGCCGATAGAAAGATGGTTGCTTCGATCTGATGTACTCTGACTGATCTGACTCGCTTTCAGGAAAAAGAGACGAGGGTCCAAGTTGTAAAGACTGGGTTATGGTTAGTTAAAAACGCATGTAAATCTTTCTCGTCCAGGTGCTGAGTCCAAACAAATAGGAGGTGAGGTTGGGTCAAACGAGAGCTGGTAATAAAACCCGGAGCCTTCTTTCTGTAAAGTGACAGTTCTAAACATGTTCAGATACATAACCAAGCAAATCTTTGCCTTGCAGTGTTTTGGCCACTGGATTATTTTGACCGTACATTATTAGCGACCTGTCCAGGGTGTACGCCTTTGTCCAATGTCAGCTGGGATTGGCTCCCATTTGCATAAAGCAAGCATATTTGTCCACTCCCATGTTGATAAGAGTATTAAATACTTGACAAATCTCCCTTTAAGGTACATTTTGAACAGATATAAATTGTAAAATTATTATAATTAATTTGTGATAAATTTGCGATTAATCCCGATTAACTAGCGACAATCATGCAATTAATCGCGATTAAATATTTTAAGCAATTGACAGCACTATTTTTTACAAAACCTGACCAAATAATGTTGCGTTTTTGTTTTGTTTTGTTTCAGTTTACAACGTTAACCGCATGTTTAAAACTGTTTAAAACTGTTTAAAACTGTTTTAAAACTGGGACCATAATCCAGGAGAAAATAAGTATCCCTCGAAACGTAATTGAGAATGCAGTTTAGTTGTTTCGGAACATAATTATGTAGGAGACAGGGTTGGTCTGAACACGCCGTAAGAGGTCACCGTTTTCTCCTAGTCCAATTACCTGACCCTCAATGTACACAATCATTTTTAATAAATTATTTTTAATAA
The DNA here is from genome assembly GCF_015220745.1 of Sebastes umbrosus. Taxonomy (NCBI): domain Eukaryota; kingdom Metazoa; phylum Chordata; class Actinopteri; order Perciformes; family Sebastidae; genus Sebastes; species Sebastes umbrosus. The sequence goes on along the minus strand of NC_051286.1, from coordinate 22,436,367 downwards.
ATTATTTAGGAGATACACTCCAAAACTGGGGGTCGTATTAAGTCTCATTCATTCTCTGGACTTTTCCATCTTGGTGATCTCAGAAAAATGCATGCATTGTTCTAGAGCTGCTGATTGGGTACCGGATAACATATTTCTGAGCCAGTGTCACATGATGGTGTGATACCAAGTATGGCCACTACGCCAAAAACACCTCACTGGTTGCATTACATTAAGAGAGTCACCTCAATGTTGCTAGGTTAGCGGGTTTCTTGAAGTCCATTAGTGTTTTTTTTCCCTTGAGTAAATCAGCCCTAAAAGTGTTTAGGACGCCTAATTTCTGACGGCTTGCGTAAGAGGTTTTGCTGCCACGGAGGAAATATATTCCTGGCAAATAAAAATGAGCCGTCTCTTGATGACTTTATTGCAGAAATAGACCTTGTCTAGCAGCCAAGAATTACCGCTGTCACACAATTTCATAGTGGGGAGCTCAAGAAGACTGACAGTCTGTAAAATGCTACCTTCCAGAGAAAACCATTCTGGCCACTTCAAGTTTGACAGCAGAGTGTGAAAAATGTGACCGAAGAGTTGATGTCTGCTGCACTTGAAAACATTCTTTGACAAGCTACACAAATGCAGGATATACATTCTGCCTATATGGAAGTACTTTATGTTCCACCATTAGAAGACAAAAAAGGCTTCAGAGATTTGGACCATCTCATCTTTGGACTACATTTATCTCTCTGAAACCTTTCCAACAGGACCATCCTGAAACTTGTCTTCAAAAAGTGTTATTCACCTATGTATCGTGATTTTTTGTATTTTACGATTTTCAAATTGATTTTGAAATGCCAGAATCAATATATTTGCTTCATTTGAGTCTATGCCGAGGTAGAAGAAAGCTACCGCTTTTATTGTTGTAGGCTAAGTAACGTGACGTCATATCCGTTCCGTATCCGTCAACCAAAACAAACCGTAGTCGGCGAGGAAGTAGAAAACGGCGGAAGTGGGGTTCACACATTGCCGGGAAAAGTAGAGCTAGAAATCACGGCTAAAGCTGCATGCTAACTCTGTCATAGACAGGTAACGTTATCGTTACCGCGGTAATGCATGGTCAAGCCAGCCTTCACTCTCATCTGTGCGGTCAAATCGGCCGACGCTACAACTGTAGAGCACCCATATACTGACATTTCTGTTAAATGCATTCAAACGGCCTATCTTTGACTACATACATGTTGAAAATCAAGCATGTTTACCCTATCAAGTTAAATATTTCCAAAGTAGAAGTCCCTATAAGTGTATGATTCAACTTTTTTCGCATGGTCTAGTATTAAAAAAGTTGCAATAAATCGTAATATAGAATTGCAACACATATTGAATCGGCACCCTAGTATCTTGATAGTGTTGAATCGGGAGTAGGTGTATTGTACAGCCCTAATATTCAGGTCAATACGTTAAATAATTCTTTAAGATTTCAGACGATTGAATTGTAGATGATGCTATGAATGCAATTCATTATCAACTGTCTTTCCAACACCCCTCTGGATCCTCTGTTTTCACTCTGGTCTGCCATGTAACTGAGTCACAGTAAGAGTCCTGTCTTGCTTCAGCCAGAGGGTCCTCCTTGATGGATTAGAGAACATGCTGCCCACTGCAGCACCAAGGTGAGAAAGCTCACCTCTGATGAAGGGTGATAACTCATGGGATTACTGTAGAATGAAGGCAGGGATGTTGGAGCGGTGGACATGAAAGAGCTGTGATGCTGGGTAAAGGTGAGCTCTGCGCGGGGGATGGTTTCAATCCATCGACATCGGGGTTATAGATGGGACTCTTAAGTGTAATCCCCGTAAGAGGAGGCTGGCACATTATTGCTACCGAGGCAATAACAAAAATCTTTTTGCGGTCAAAGGTGATCGGAGTCAAAGATGCAGTGCAAGGTTAATAATACGGTATATCATAAGCTGTGTTCTGTTGAATACCTGTGACACCATTAGCTAAAATGACATGTGAGAAAACACTTTCTAGTCAGACAGAATCTAATCTCCCTGAACAAACACATTATATTAAATGAAATATTTCACTCCACCCTTCAGACAAGACAATTTGAAGTAGCACTGTAACCCATTTATTTGTATTAACTTTTTTGACTCCCCCCCTCTTTTTCATGGACTCGTTTTTGTCTTTTTTAGGGGGGTACAGGGGGTCTTTAGGGGGAGATAGCAGGTCAACAGTAGATGTCACATAGAAGTGGTGTACATCATCGGATCCACAAGAGTCTCAGCTTTATAGTCATACACAATTAATGTAATTCCAAGACTGTTAAGGGACCCTAGTATGCAGAAATATTCAAATACACCATTTTAGAATAGGCAAAAATAACACATTTGTATACTGCATGCAATAAAGTGCTTGGTTTTTGCCCAAAACTGCATGTGATTATCATAAAGTGGGCATGTCTGTAAAGGGGAGACTCGTGGGTACCCATAGAACCCATTTGCATTCACATATCTTGAGGTCAGAGGTCAAGGGACCCCTTTGAAAATGGCCATGCAAGTATCTCCTCACCAAAATGTAGTGTAACTTTGGAGCATTATTTATTGTACTTGACCACAAGCTAGCATGACATGAGGTCTGGGTACCAATGGACTCCTTGGGTATTCTAGTTTCACATGATACCAGTGCCTTCACTCAAGCTCTAAAACTGAGTCCGCTGCAGTTTCTAAAATAAGTAAAGTCGGCAGAGGGCTCCCTTAAGGAGTGGACGAGTTTTAAGTAGTCGTAGTGAAGTAATTCAAACTTAATTTTAATATGATTAAAGAGCTTAGAAAAATGGGAATTTGTTTAATTTAAATGGACCTTGTCTGTTTGTTAGATTCTTTTGTCAACTACTGTTTCCCAAGGTCAAGAATGAACTTTCCTTCTCCATTTAAATATATTCAAATAATATTTTTAATCTTGAAAATTAAGAATCTGTGTTAAAACACAAAACAACACCTTAAACCTTATGCACCTTGCTTATGTCCCTTGTATTCTATGATTAATGGTCTGTTTTTTTTTTTTTTTTATTCATAGCGGCAAAATTGCACTAAAATGTCGACAGCTATAATCCATCACAGCTACACTAGAAAATGTTTCAGCTATCTAAAACAGCAGTAAACATAATGTAGTGTCATCTGTTCAGGATCAAAAGGCGAGGGCTTCTTTAGAGTTCCTTATTTGCACCGACATGGTCTTGAAATGCTCCACTGCTTCAAATGTTAAAAACAAATTTATGATATTTATAGAGCCAAAGCACCACTTTTCCTCCCACAGTCAAGGTCTTATTCATTTTCATGCAGTGTCCAGTTTTCAATGTAAACTCTGTTCAAAGCTTTAGTCCCCCGCACACCTTGAAAGACAGATACACAACCCCAACGTAGCTAGGTCTACGGGGCTAATATTTACCAGTCGCGACACCTTGTGAGTCTGTGTGTGTGTGTGTGTGTTGATGGCAGAATGTGGTCCTCGAGACACCTACTGTAGTGAGAACTACCACAGAGGAGGTTTTGAGTACTTTACTAGATGTTTATATGTCTGTTGACAAGGCTTGGGTACAGTATATTGGGGTATTTAGAAATCCAGAAGGTATGATTTTCAATAGCGTCAAAAATACAGACGCTCTTCTTTCTATTAAATTGATGCAGAGCTGTATCAAGCCCGGCAGACCTTTGGGCCAATACCCTGCCACGCCTAAGCATCATGGATTATTTAATGTTTAACGATGTTTTTTTAAACTCCTTTAAGGAATATCTCAGTGCATAGGTTGTGTGCGTAATGTTAGCATGTGTGCGGTCAAGAGAGAGAGCGTGTGTGACGGTGAGTATGAAGTTAGCAGCAACGTTATAGCTACAACTACAACTCCTCAAGACCCAAACCAAGTTCCAGTATCTTGCACGTTTTGTTCAGCAAGATAATCTTCACAAATGGATGAACTACAACACGGACACATGAGCGCGAGTATACACAACGAGGCTGTTTAAGGCAGCTTTATACTAATATTAACTGATTTGCCATGCTTCATTTATTCTCCAGTGGTATATCCTTTAAAGTACTCTACTTACTGTACAAAACATTCTATTAACCTTTAGTTGAATATCAAATGAATGAATGCCGTTATGATATTATTATCCATCTTATCGCTAACTCAGTAACAGAATGGGCCAAGGACATCGTGTGTAATGCAATGAATATATGATTAATATAGAAGCAGTAACGGTACAGTGTACAGTATGTCCTGTCTGTATTGATTTGAAAAGAAAATTGTGTGGAACATTAATAATTATGATACAGTCTTGCCGAAGGACCTGAAGAATTTCTGCTCGCAAATATATCTATTAGCTTATAGAACACTTCTTTGAAATCTCCTTTTTTTCAGTTTCCTTTGATAACTCTACTTCTCCTGTAGCTCGGAGGGCTTCCAGGAAAAACCTTCTGAAACTTGTGATTATGACTATCAAAACTGTAAATCACGAATGCTGCCTCGTTGCATTTTACCCACAGTCATGATCTATCTTCCAAAAAAGTTCCAAGTATGTCACCTTTGAATTTGCTTAGCAGAGATGTCACCCCTGCTGGGTGATTAGTCCCACGCCTGAACACTGCTGAGCGGCCCCACTGAGATTTCTACAGATTTGTGTCATTGTCGCGGGAGTGTTTCTAGAGGGAAAGAAAATGATGCATTAGCATGTCTGCCAAATAAAAAAATAAAAACTCTTTGTTCTGTCTTGCGGCCCTCTTACATTCAGTGAAATACACTTTGAATGATCAAAGTTTAAGTCTGTCATCACCCTTTAAACAAAAATAGTCAAAAAACAGATAATATTTCAAACTGGAGTTATTATTAGCACCAGTCAACAAGGATTTGAAAGAAACAGCGAGGCCTGAAACAGCAAAAACAGTGATGGGTAACTTTTTCTGCTTCAAAACCAGCACTGTTACAAAAACAAACTTGAAGGGGAGGTCACTTATTTAAATTCAAATTTGTTGCTCACAGGGTCATTTTGTTACATGCTGTGGACACTTAAAATGAAGTTCCTTTCAACGCAACTGTATTGGGATAGAGGCAGAAATCTCACAGATGTGTTTGTGAAAACTTTGGCAAATATGAGGCTGAAAGATATCAGATATCAGTGGAACATGTTGCCATTCCTTATACAGCATTTACATGTTTTTACTGCTGCCTGGGCTCCATTAAAGCTGTTTTTTTCACTCAGGTGTGACCATCTGAATATCAAAATAAATCCCCACACAGTATAACTAATAATTTAAATACTTAAATACTACGTTAACTTCTCCGACACACTGCTGTTTTAATTCTTTATTGCTCTTTGTTTCTATTTCCTTCCTTCCTGCCTTGGTCTATTTTCATCCTTCTCTATTTAATATGTATTGCGATTTTTAAGTATTGCGCTTCAACAAGTATTGCGATTCTTTTTTCAACACTAGACTGTGGGAAAAAGTTGAATCATCACTTTTAGGGAGTTTTACTTTGGAAAATATCTTAATTAATAAGGTAAAAAATGTTTGATTTTCAGCAACATGATTGATTCTGAGATGTCCTGAAGTCAAATATATCATTGTCAAGCATTATTTATTAAATTATTTTCCAGGAACCCAAAAATCAAAGAATAAAAGACATTTCCCTCACAAATTAGTGGTGGTTTTTCTTTTTAATTTATAAGGGACATGTAATGTTTCATACTTCTGGAGAATATAATCCAATAAATCTTATTTCCATGTGTATGTATTTTGTATATACAGTTCCCTTTAACACCTTATTTTGAAAACTGTACGCAGTCACACGTGTAAACTTCATATAACTTCGCCAAGTCTGTTGCTAGCTTCTCCATTAGCTCCATTCTCTCTATACATCCATGTTCAGGTCCATCGGGGCCGTTTGAATGCATTTAACATAAATGTCAGTATATGGGTGCTCTACAGTCGTAGCGTCGGCTGATTTGACCACACAGATGAGAGTGACGGCCGGCTTGACTGCGCAATTAAAACGGTAACCCCCCTCCACCCGTGTCACCGTGATACTTTAATAAGACACTATGTCTTTATGTCTCTTTGCACTGCAGCTAGACATTTTCTTCAAAACATACTTTCTTGTTTGTTGGGTAATAGCTTATAGCATGAAGTTACGACAAAGAGAACCATTGCCTTTCAAGCAACAGCCCCCTTTGTACAAAAGCACAGGCATTCACACTATAGCTGAAGGTATACGTTCTGTACAGGCAAAGCCAATGTCAAGGAAAAATCCTCCACTGCCATGAAATATCCTGTTTATTCAGAGAAATAAAGCAAAATAAGGGCTATAAAAAAGGGAAAGAGGGCATTTGGAGAGCACAAAGGCCACCACGGAGTTAACAAAAAGTGATGTGAATAGGGAGAGAAAGAGAGACATCCTACAAGACATGCACAAGAAATAAACACCATTTTAACAGGGCATTGCGCCCTTTGCCTTTTACAAGACCTAAGCTCCAGAGGGGCATTCGTCCATCATCTGCGGATCCGCAACTGCCAATAAATCCCAGACAAGCTTTTCCTGCCATCTGACACGCAGTCAGCTCCGAAAGAGAGATGTTTTACAGTAAAACCACAACCGTGTAAAAGATCCTTCTGCCTCCCCCGGGGCGAAAGGCTGGAACAATGCTGTCTCTTTCCTCTACGGACTTGGAAATACAGCGATATTTACAACTTTGCCATCGTACGCACACATGTGGAGGGTAGTTTTCAGGGGCGATAACCTCTAACGGCTCTCGTGGGGGCCAGCTTGGGGCCAGATGTGATGGGCTTCAGTCAACTACTTTTTAAGAGGAGATGTTGCTGGTTTTGTTTTAATATCAAGAGAACAAGAAAGAACAAAGTCCGCTGATAGAAACCCGATGGAGGAGATTACTTTTGTCATAATCCATATTTTTCAGTAGTCAGAAGACGACCAGAAGATACATTTCGAAACCATATGGTCTGAAGTCAAAGCAAACAGCAGGTTCAAAACTCATCAAATGAAAAACATCTATAGCGATCCTCTCATATATTGCAAGTTCAAAGTAACTAGAAACAGATATTGTGGTTCGCCGAGGTCACAGATCAAGAAAGCTGACCTCTGTGTGTCTTTAATGTACTCGACGGGAAGCTCTGCTCTCCCAGCTGGACTTGGCAGGCCTTCTCCACTTGGCCACAGGTCACCCGACGGATACGAGTTTTACAAATACACTTACGGCAAGATGACAGAGAAAGAGAGATAGAGAGGGAAAGGTGGGAATTTGGTCATTTCAGGGTGCTGTTGCTCTTGGAGTAGAGAAAGAGAGAAAGGTGAGTGAAGGGAATTCTGTACTCCTACTCCACTGAGGAAAGTGGAGCGGCCATTAGGGATTTGCCAAACGGGGCCAGAGGACAAGACAGTCAGAAGCCGCGGCGAGTTGAAAGAAGAGTACAAAGAGGAAGTGATGGCGGGAGATGTGGTAACATTGTTTCATCTGGGATCAGAGATGGCCCCCCCTGAAAACCTCCCGTCTGAGCGAAAGGAAAAAAAGAAGAAGACGGGGGAGGGAAGTGGGAGGTCAGAACGGGGGAGTGCGTGCTGACTAAGCCGTTCAAAAGGTCGCGTTGTGAACTCGTCGTTAACCTCTGCATCCTGCAGGGAGGAGGACCGGGGGCCTGGGAAATCGTGTTGCAACCCGAAGAGTGCCTCTTATCCAGCCATAACTCAGCGGAGGACAGCTAAGTGTCATGGCTATCAAATTGCTTCTGGGGCGAGCACTCCCCAATTTATCCAAACACTGCGTCTTCGACTCCCTTGGCTGATTGCATTACACTTTTTAATAGACAATCTGCTTCTTAATCTTTCTTATTTCACTGATTTCTTGATGCACGCAGCTGGTTTATACGACGCCGAGGAGTGTTTTGATGTAGGGAATCTGGGTTGATTGGGTTTAGAAGGCAGCAGGCCTCGTGTCAGACCCCCCTCAGGTGTAGAGACAGCGGCGGTTGTCAGGGTTATTACTAGCCGAAGTGCTAACAAGCATATCTGAAGACTTGGAGAGCTCGATAGCAATGATATTAATAACTCCGCGGCTCCATCCGGGCTGTCTGTTATGTGAGCCATTATTAGTATTGGCCCTTATTGACACTGTCGCTGCATCAAGACTAAATCAATAGCCAATCTAGTGCGTCTGATATTTCCCACATCAAATACAGCTCTTCAGCGCATTTATATTCTGCCTGCCACAGGTCGTATTGGGGAAGGCACAGGCAGCATTTTCAGCATCAGCTTCAGTTCTAGTCAAAGCAGGGTTGTGTTGATGCCACAGGTGCATTGTTGTGACGCAAGTAAAGAGTCTGAAATATCACATTTTGTGGCCTTGCATTGTGTACTAATATTAGATCATCTGACAATATCTTAAAGGCGGTTTTATAAGGGCTCCAGACTAACTTTTTACATTGGTTGCACTGGCAGGCCTAACCTTTTCGTTTAGGTGCAACAGCTAATAATTTAGGTTCACCCAACAAATGTTCACTGCGCCTTTTGGTGCTGCAATAATATATTTTAAGTGTTTTGTCATTTCCCATAGGCCTAAACTAGGGATTTCACAATACCAGAAATTTAGTAGTCGATACCAATACCAGTGATATTCCACGATTCTCGATACCCAATTCAATACCATGGTAAAAAAGAAAAGTAAAACAATAAATCCCATGTACTTAAACATCCACATTAGTTTCAGGTGATTATACACTTAAGAGAACATAATTATTAATATTATATTCCATTTCTCTTAAAACAGCAGTGGGTAGAAATGGAGCAAATATGATTAAAAAAAGTTATTTTTATAAAACGGTCACTATATCCTGACAGTAGTGCATGAGACAGGTAATCTGAAAAAAATCATGTGTCCTCTGTGTCCTCCTATGCTCCTAACGGTAGCTGCAAGATTTCACAGACCTGAGGAAAACAACCAATCAGAGCCAAGCTTAAGCTTTGCCATCTCTGAGCAGCTGTCAATCACTCACAAACTCGTTACAAACGGTCAAACTAGGCAGCGCTGATCAAATATGAATCAATATTCTGTTACTGTAATGCCTATTTCTCTCCTCACATGTTTTCAGAAACATCTTCTAGTGTACTGTTTAGCTGTTAAATGAGAAAGTTTGTGACCCGGCAGCCATGTTGAGATCAGTTGAGGAAATACCAAGCACCGCCCACCATCCGGAGCACAGCCAATAGGAACGCTCAATAAGAACACTCTCTATGAAATGACCTGTGATTGGCCAAAGTCTCAAGTCAATTCAGAAGTCTAGTTATCTCTCCATGCCAAAAACATTCTGCCTACTGCAGGTTTAATAGATGACCCGGAATATTACACACTGTTCCTTTAAACATACCCCCAGGTTAGCCACCACATGAAAGAACAGATTAAGGCAAACATTAAAACACCCAAACTGTACCGACCAACTTTCTGGTTCAACTTTGACTGACTGCATTTGTACAGTTTTCCTGTGCGTTCGTGGATTACTAGCAACACTTCGGGTGTGTTTTGCAATCTGACTACACCGTCAGCATGTTTACTACCTGTCTAATTATCTAGTCCATCTGGTTTCTGGTCCAATTGGACTTTGTTGCAGTGATGTCTGTGTCTGATGACTGTGTTTCCAGATGTTGGATTTCAGGTTAGGGGAATCAAAAGAAAAAGGTTTTTGCTAAGGCGTAATTACACTTGGATACCTGACTGACGAAATATCCACTTCTGGGCTTGAAAGCAGGAGGTGTCCACCATCCTCCCGTTGGGCACCATTCATTTCCACCGTACTGCTTCAGCCTCAAGACGACCACCCGGGAAAAACAAACTTTCACTTCTCATGCATGCCGTGCACATTTTTATTTTAACCGAACGTAACATTTGTTACCCCCCTCACATCCCTGAGTAATGAATGAGACACCTGAGTGTGCACCAGACACCCTCTCACATCTTTCCCTTCTACATTGTGAGTCACCACCTCTGTTGCTATCCTCCCTACCTGTCATCATGCCTTAAAATAAAAGGGAGCCGGGAGCAAGTGATAAAAGAGACACACACGCTCTCCTCTTGACTTAAAACATGCTCGCTGGAGCCCACGCACCATTACTGTATGGCACTCCGATTTATTTCATCTCTCATTCTGCCTCCGTAGCTTCCCAAATTCACTGTGCCACATCACACGCCCCCACACCCATACATACTGTACAGGATCCACACACTAATCACTCACTACTGTCACGGAATATGTTCAACATTTTGAGCTCATACTGAGAACCTGTGTTTTTCAGCCTCCTCTTTTCAGTTAAACTGTCATCATGAGCACTCAGGAAGGGCAACAGGATTGTAAACCTTCTTAAAGAGATTTTAGTATTTCACTTCATTAAACTGATGAACATATGAGTGACAGATTTAAAATACGGTCAAAATTAAAGCAGTCGAGGCCAAGTTTTTCAATACCCTTCCTGCTTGGTTATGCCCATGTCTTTCAAATTCCACGCCACCTGCTTGTATCCTAAACTATTAAACGTGAAGTCTCAAATTCAAACTGAGATAACCCAGATGGCATTGGTGCCATGCCATTGTTCTGACGGCCCATTGCTTTGAAACCCTAATAATCCCAAAAATGTCCCACTGGACCGAAAGCCCATTTGTCCGATAGCCCGTTATCCCAAAAACGAAAACATCCATTGTTCCAAAGGCCCATTACTCAGAAAATACACACTTTCCGCACAACAAACAGAAGCACGTGGCTAATTGTTATGCAGAATGATGTCATCGGACCTTCCCAGTAGCGATATTTTTTTGCCTTCAATGCTTTCTGCCAGAAAGGGTCTATTTTAACCCAAAAACCATGATCTGTTCCTGAACCTAACCAAGTAGTTTTGTTTGCCTAAACCTGAGGAGATTTCTGGCAGAAAGCCCTGAAGGCTAACTTCTGCCATGGGCGCAAAAAAAAAATGGGGAAGGTCCGATGATGTCATTCTGCATGATGATCAGCCATGTGTTTTGTAAGGGTGTATTTTCGGAGCAATGAGCTTTTTTTTTTGGAGATAACTGTGTGAAATACAAAGAAATGTGATTTGCCTCCAAAATCACAGCTTCAGCATCACTGGTTTTTCTTTTTTTTTTGGTTTGCATTTCATATTTTTGGTTTGTGATTCTTAGATTATTTTTGTGTCTAATAATTAATTGGACAAATATTTTAGGGCTAGGGTGCTATGTGGTGTGGCTCATGTCCTGCCAGGAACTCTACAAAGTGACCACAGAAATCCAATGCTTATAGCATTCAGGCAGTAGCACTCCCTAAAAATGGATATTAAAGTTATGTCCATTTCCGGTTTTCATTACTTATTTAAAAAACTATATTACTGCTGAAGACAGATCGCATTCCAACATATTCTCACTCCCAACTCCAGGTACCCCTCTAGCGTTGGTTTTGAACATGTCAGGGGCAACGTGTCAATATACGCTTGTTACATGAATGATGCCCTTTCAAAATAAACTTCCGTTTTCACAGAAAGTTAGGTTAAGGCAATACAACCACTTACTTAGGGTTAGGAAATGGTCGTGGTTGACGTTATCTTCACTGACTAACAACTCACGTGACTAGTGACTCGTGACTCACAGGACTAATGGTACTTACAAGTCACATGACTAATGACTGATGAGTCAAGTTAAGCCAACAAACACCAGTCTCTTGGTTGAAAGTCTTGTGTTTGTTTGACTCAACCACCACCCCCCTACCGCCCACCCTGAGTAGACTCTCACGCTATTAATACTAGGTCACTTGCTCTGACTGTCGAATAACGCCGCGGGTGAGTTTACATTGTAGTTAGTTGAAAGCCCGGTTCTTCGCTTACAGTCACTACAAGGTGCCTCCATGCGTCGGTATCAGAAGCCGAGGGGCACTGACCAAGCAGCGGTATTTGAGTAGTTGGGAATGAGAACGGGTTGAACCTTCTGGTAAGCAAGTTAAGACATCTACAGTGCTCCAAGGAACTGGTATTTATTTTGAGCAAACCCGAGCAAGGGTGATTGTCCAAGTCTGGAAATGCTGCCGCCATGTCTTTCTCAAGTTATTTTGGTAAAGATCTTAGACTGCACTAAGACTCCTGATCAGTGGAAAAAACAGCTATATCTTGTTCTGTTCCTGTTTAGTTCAGTAAACAAAAGAATGTTGAAGACACTTTTGTCTGGATGACAAAGAAAAAACCCACCACTTTAACAGATGTGACAGAGAAGACATTACTGTATACAACTGTTTTCACAGGCTGAGTACTCCTCCTTACAAGTGGTCTCTGTGCAAAGTGTGTGTTGTGGGTAGAATCCTAAATATTACATCAGAACTGGGATATGTTCTACACAGCATGTTCTTACTCAACATCAGCTCTCTTTTATCCCTTAATGGTTTCCCCTTCATGCTTTTGATTAGCTTCATTACTGACGGAGACTCAGATCAGATAAAAGGCATTGTTCTTTTCTCTTTGTTGTATTTGAAGGTGTCCTGCACATGAGGCAGTTACTTTCTGCAGCATTTCCTCCCCCCTCCCCGCGCCGTTTAGGGGAAAGGACATAAATTCCCTCTCTTGATCTCTGAGTGGTTTCAGAGGTAGAAAGAAAAAAAAAAAAAAAAGTGCTGTGTAAATTCTGCTCCTCTCTTATTTACATTAGTGTGTCAGAGGTCCTTGCGCTAATTCAGCTGGTTCCAGTGTTTCTGGGCGGGGAGTACATCACTTCAGTTTGGGTTACGCATCCATTACCGGAGTCTGCCGAGCCCTGAGGTTTGAAATTGTTTACACACTTGCCCAAACTTATCACGAGCCCTGTGCTTCTTCTCTCCCTGGAGTCCTTCACAGGCTTCACTCGCTCGCTTCTGTTAATTCTTTGTGGCCAGTAACTTTCTACTACTAATAACTAGGGCTGTCAATCAATTTAAATTATTTAATCACGATTAATCACATGATTGTCCATGATTAATCGCGATTAATAGCAAATGAATCATAGTTTTTATGTTCGAAACGTAACTTAAAGGGAGATTTGTCAAGTATTTAATACTTTTATCAACATGAGAGTGGGCAAATATGCTGTTTTATGCAAATGTATGTATATATTCATTATTGGAAATCAATTAACAACACAAAACAATGACAAATATTGTCCAGAAACCCTCACAGGTACTGCATTCAGCATAACAAATATGCTGAAATCATAACATGGCAAACTGCAGCCCAACAGACAACAACAGCTGTCAGTGTGTCAGTGTGCTGACTTGACTATGACTTGCCCAAAACTGCATGTGATTATCATAAAGTGAGCATGTCTGTAAAGGGGAGACTCGTGGATACCCATAGAACCCCATTTTCATTCACACATGTTGAGGTCAGAGGTCAAGGGGACTCCTTTGAAAATGGCCATGACAGTTTTTCCTTGCCAAAATTTAGCCTAAGTTTGGAGCTCTTTTTAACCTCCTTCTCAAAAAGCTAGCATGACATTGGTCTTCTAGTTTCATATGATGCCAGTATCTTCAGTCTAGCATTAAAACTGAGCCAGGTACAACCTCTGAAAGATGCGTTAATGCATTGAAGAAATTAGCGGTGTTAAAACAAATATGCGGTTAACGCGTTATTATCGTGTTAACTTTGACAGCCCTACTAATAACATACAGTATTGTGAACGGTTTTACCATTATCACAATATTCAGAACGCTGTAATATACTGCCTTACTAATGCATTACGATCTCCACTCTAACTAATGTCATATTTAAAGACAGATGTCAGAATGTGTTGCTTTCACAGTCTCAGCAGGTGGTTTATATATATATAAAAAAAGACTGAGTGGTTTTATATCACATACTGCACTACGTGTCAAATTACTGGAATTAAACTCAGCATTGCAGTATAAAGGGAAAGCTATTGAAAGGACCAATTTTCCAGATACATTCATGTTTTAGTCACATTAATGGCTTGGCTCTTGTCTGTCAGTTGTTTGGTCCTCCACTTTGGTTCAGGCTGAAATATCTCAGCAACTACTGAATGGATTGCGGTTGCATTTTGCACATACATTCATGGTGCCCGAAGGATGTATGGTAATGACTATGGTGATCAAATGAACATTCATGTAGCGCCATTGGCAGAAACTAAAATCAAATTAAGTTTCCATTCAGCCAATACAATATCTCAACATCTACTGGGTGCATTGGCACCACATTTCGCACGTGAATTGCAAATTTCCCTGCTGTGGGACTAATAAAGGATTATCTTATCTTATCTTACATTCATGTTTCCCAGGCGAGGATCCTAATGACTTTGGTCATGTTTTGGTTTTGAGTGAAATACCTCAACAGCTATTGGATGGGTTGGCATGCAATTTGGCATTGACATTCATATCCTCCTCAGGATAAATGACTTTTTCTTTATCACAATCATCATTTTTTTCATTTTTTTTACATTTTTCTTATTGATCATAGAGTACATCAACAAAACTCATGTCATTCACATCAACCTGTGCTTTATAATTAGCAAATGTTAGCTTGCTAACACGAGGACCTACATTGTGAACGTGGTAAACATTTTGCGAAACATCAACACGTTAGCATTGTCATTGTGAGCATGTTAGCATGTTGATGTTAGCATTTAGCTCCTAATACAGCCTCACAGAGCTGCGAGCATGGCTGTAGACTCTGAATCAAGGCTGTCAAAGCTAACGCGATAATAACACGTTACGCAAATTCTAATTGGTTTAACGCATAAACGTAACTTGCGATTTTTAGGTTGTAGCGGACTAAGTTTTAAAGCTAGAACTAGAAACTAAAAAACCTAAGGAATCCATTGGTACCAACTATGTCATACTAGCTTGTCGCGAAGAAGGCTAAATAACGCTCCGTTAACGTACGCTAAATTTTGGCGAGGTAAAACTGGCATGGCCATTTTCAAAGGGGTCCTTTGACCTCTGACCTCAAGATATGTGAATGAAAATGGGTTCTATGGGTACCCACGAGTCTCCCCTTTACAGATATAGCAGTACAGAAGAAAAGAGAATGCAAAGTGTTGAAAAGTTGGGAGTGTTGCGTTGGATAAGTAGCAATGACCTCCGTAGCACATTCTGAAGCCTCTTTTCCTGAATATAGAGGGAGAGTAACCGTACATTTATGTGTTAACATGTAAAAAGTCCTGTTAGAAAGGTTATTTGGACACATCTGCTTTTCATGGATGTATTTATGCCACCGTTGCAAGACATGTTGCCTCATTAGTGACGCCTCACAAAGGAGATAATGTTGCACACTTAAGCCAAAAAGGTCAGTTTTCTCCCTGGCAAGTTTTACAAACGCTCAGTTTTCAGTAACCTAAAACCCTGTTTGGGTGGGGACGACATGCCAAAATGCATAGAAAAACTATATTTACAAAAATACCCGTGTACGTCTGTACAGGCTGTTCTAATGTGTCCTTGAACATGGAAAATGCACAGGAAAAAAGCATTATGAGAATCTTTTTTTTCCCCCTGAAGTATAATATCAATAGCCTAACTCTATTACGTTGTGCACAGACTTCAAAACCTTTGTGGACCATCGATGATGGTGCCTTGATGGACAGAAATTTGCGAGCACATGTTCAGGCTACTCCATTTAAAGGCCTCCCATAGGGTCTAGAATCAGAAATAGATATCCAGGACTTACTTTGATGGCTCACATTTCCAATACGTGATGGGCTGAGTGCCTTGTCAGAATAGGTCTGACTCCTTGAGATGAGAATAAGGAGTAAGGAGTGTGAGAATAAGAAGAGGGCCCATTTTGAAGATCTCGGTTCGAGGTATTTGAAGTTGAGATCTTAAAATGGGTCAGTAATGGAGGCAGCGACTTCACTTTCCTCCTCAAAGTATGTGAAAGCCCACTAAAGATACTGTTCAGTGACTGGCTCCACCTTGAAATGTTGGAAAACCTTTCACGGAGTCCTCGAAATGGAAACCTGATTGATAGTACATGCAACTTAAAGTGGCTCATCGCTTTCAAATGTACATTAAAACCATGAAAGCTGAACTGGTTGACATCGCAAACAATTGCAGCTGATTTCGTCAGAATAGCCGGGGAGAAGAAACTGTGGTAACACTTTATAATAACCATTTATAAATGCTAAATTGATAGTTAAACTTTGTTAATAGTTATTTTACTGTTAATTAACAACAAAATGATAATTAATAATGTTTACTAATCATTAGTAGTTAATAAGTAGTTATTTTAAGAGTTTAGTGTTGCAAACAACATTTTACATACTATATATATGTATATATAAATATATATTACATATTATATATATATAGTGTGTTAATGATTAAGATAATATTTATAAACCCTAATGAAATTGTTTGTAAAACATCTATACTCATCTCATAGATATTTGCAACACTTTAATTTTTAATAATTGGTTTGTAAACTATCTATAAACATTATCTGGATGGCTATTATAAAGTTGCAACTGATGATTATAATACATTGTTAAATGATTAATAAATACTTTGTAAAGCATCTATAAATATTATTTAGATAGTTCATAATTTGTCAATGGGTTGATAATTCGTTTCTGGTCCATCAATCTATGTAATGTTTTTAAATGTTTTACAAACGATTTCTTAAAGTTTTACAAATCCTTTGGTAATCACTAACAAATACTTAATATAGTATATAAAATGTTAAAATGTGTGCAACAATAAAGTGATAACAAATACTTTACTAATGTAATCACAATGTAATTATCATTTCTTATCAGCTATAATACAATAACACAATAATTAAGAAACAAACTCTTTCATATTGCAAAATAACTAATGATAAAATAACAGAAATTATAGCATTACTAATAAGTAGTAAGCATAATTTAATTGTTTGTTGAGTAAAATAACTATTAGCTAAGTTTAATCAACTATCAATTTACCTTTTATACATTTATTTTTGAATGGTATTAGGTTATTATAAAGTGTTACCAAGACTGCATTTAAGTGACAAGTTAACACAAGTAGTAGTACAAAATTATGTAACGTTAATAACTGGAACTGACATATTTTCTCTCCAATAGCCGTGAAAAAAAAGCATCCCTCTCCACTTTGGATTATGGCTCAGGAATCATGTTTTAATTGATGTGATTACCAGCCACTAAGAAATGTCACAGAAACTTTTAATTAAGTCTAGCCTGTAATTAAAAGAGGGGGGGTAAGACACTACATTGGCGGCTGTACATGTAAGCCTGTCTGCCTCTGTGCCGGGGACAGGAGGTCAATCTCAACCCACTTGATGACTGCTCAAATTGAAGCCCACGTTCGGTGTCTCTCAGCTTGTCATTTCACATTAATCAACATGTGCTTTATTGTGAACAAAAGATAAGAGATTCAGCCGACGTGGAAATTAGAGGTCTTCATATTCGCTAGGTCCTTTTTGTGAATTGGTTTGTGATTAAATAAATGAATGTTATTCGTATTTCTGCGATGCACAGGTCAAATGTAGGAATGCATAAACGCAGACTTTTACAGATAATATATGTTTAATGGCTGGTGCTGTGTTTGTCAAATCCTTTATTACAATCAAGAGAGGGTGTAAATGTCAGACATGGTCGCTGTCTGAAATACACAATAGCTGATTACAATAGCCTTACGTCACCCTCGGTCTGTGTGGCTGAAAACAGGCCACACAGAAAGAAAAGATTCTCATGGAGTTGAGCTAATGTCTGAGTTCTTTGCAATTCTTCTGATTTTCCAGAAAAACTCTGGCCTACTTGGGGAAGGGAAGATTAGCAAAAGACAGAACATCCCACATGGACTTAGAGTGGTTTTCTTCCCCATCGCAGTGCCCACAACTCGGTAATTGTCTTTGCGTCCGGGCTCTTAAGGGAAAACGGGACAAACCCCATTCCAGCCAAGTGCTCTATTTGTCCCAACATTCAATCGGATGAAGGAATAATGTTCTAAGCAGCCTCAATCTTTGGGCTTAAGAGAGGGCGATTGAAGCCCTTGGTGGCTTAACAGATGAGACAGACTGCTGAGTGTCTGCATGTTGTTTCTCATTCCGTCGACTTGTAATCTGAAGGCCCTCAATTTCATGTGGGCCAAAACGTTCTCACTACTATTGCTATTGATGCTCGTACTAATAATCAGAATCAAAACTGGTGTTTTGGGGGAAATGTGTTTCTGTAATCATGGAGTTAAAAGGAGCAGAGTGAAGCTCTCTATTCCAATATGATCAAGCAGTTTTGTTACTTGCATGATATTTTTCTCTTCTGCAACTACAAATTGGTGAATTATCTGGGAAGTGACTCCCTTTCTCATTCTGCCTTCAGGTAATATTAGAAGTTAAGTACAAGACTCCATGCACCACATAAAAAAGTCTCTGAAATGTTTTATTCTAAGTGTTGCTTGTTGTCGGGAAAAAATACAGAATTATGGTGGAAAATTGGCTTGAATCAGCCAAAAAAATTGCAGGTTTTTAATTGCAAATTGTAAAGTGGTAGCTAAAACCTCCATAGTTTCAGAGAGTTGTGCTGGTACCATGAATTAAGCACAACTATAAGTGCTACTGTTGTAACTAATGGTGACAATAGACTATATATAAGAAGTAGACGTAGTCACCATGATGCTACCCATTGGTTTGTGGACTGCCGTTTTGAAGCCTTGAGTTTGGTATCTTGGTTTTTGGCTGTCGCCGTCTTGTTTTTTTGCAACCAGAAGTAACACGAGAGGGTGGAGCTAAGTGCAACTGAACACTGAATAAGACATTTTTAGACAACATAAAAGGTTATGATTAACTTTCATGAACTGGACACGCACTGTGAAAGGGTTAAAGTTGTATGACGAACACACGGAAAACTCCCAGACCGGACAACCCTGTGGTAGCATCACTCTAAAGCAACCCTGCTTTATGGTCTATTTGACTCTAAATGGGACCATCATTTACTTAAATGAACATCATGCTGTATTGAAGAAGACTTGAAACTAGCGATTGAGACCATACACTCAAATTTACAATATTTACTGAGGTAATAAATCAAGTGAGAAGTAGGATAATTTTCTCATAGACTTCTATACAATCAGACTTCTTTTTGCAACCAGAGGAGTCGCCCCCTGCTGGCCCTTAGAAAGAATGCAAGTTTAAGGCACTTCCGCATTGGCTTCACTTCTCAGACCCAGAAGTAGCCTACTGATGCTAACAGTAATGAACACCTGCACAGACACTGTATCACAGAATAAATAAACAAGTAAGATATACATGGAGATAAAATTATGGTTTGTTTGCAGCAAACTTAAAATATAATTTTCTTTAAAGAAGTAATGAACATTTCATCACAAGAATCAATATACCGTATATAGTGCATACTTTATACTAAGTCATGATACATATGCGGACCAGTAAAGAAAAGCTTTCCTAGAGGGGATGTGCTCCCTGGTCTTTGTTTGTGATGTGAGAGAAAACCTTTTTGTCTCAGCTAACCAGTCAAGCTGCAGTTTACATCCATGTCTGTCCAAAATGTCACCACTTAATCATTTTATCCTACTATACATTTGTGCATATTCATTTTTGAGTTGTGGCCAAATACGTGTTTTCTGAGGTCACAGTGACCTTTGTAATCAAAATTGTAATCAGTTCATCTTCGAGTCCAAGTGGACGTTTTGTGCCAAATTTTAAGAAACTCCCTCCAGGCGTTCCTGAGATATCACGAGAAAGGAAAGACGAAAGCACAGATGCACATACTCATAGACGGACTGACAACCTTAAAACATAATATATAGGCATAATAATACCAAACAATTACTCAGTATACAGCCTATCAGCACATTACAAGTCCAAGTTTATCTGAGTAATAAGTCTTCGCTGATAAAAATATGACTGGACAACCCTTGATGTGTGTCAAAGTTCAAAATTAGATCAAAAACAACCCTCAGATTTATTTTGGACAT
Organism: Sebastes umbrosus; assembly: GCF_015220745.1. Taxonomy (NCBI): domain Eukaryota; kingdom Metazoa; phylum Chordata; class Actinopteri; order Perciformes; family Sebastidae; genus Sebastes; species Sebastes umbrosus. Next base: position 22,416,393 of record NC_051286.1, on the reverse strand, counting down.
TTTTCATGTGTTATCTTGCATCACAAAATATTAAAAAATCTAATTTATGGAACCAGAGAAGTTATAGAGTGGAGATTTATTAATGTTCTTTGCAGCTGGGTCCAGTCTTTAATACAAAAAGGATGGTCAACACTGGAGTATAATTGTTTGAGGTTGGAGGTGAATAAATGAACTATAGAGTTTTGTAAATGATCAAAGAGCAATGTGTTATTGATGAGTAGAGGACAACATGTACTTTTAACCAGGAGTCTACAGCCATGCTAGCAGCTCTGTGAGGCTGAACCACATGCTAACATCAACATGCTACCATGTTCATGATGACAATGCTAGCGTGCTGATGTTTAGCAGGCAATATTCACCATGTTAACCACCTTAGTTTAGCATGTTAGCATGCTAACATTTGCTAATTAGCAAAGTGGTGGACTGACCAATATGGCCAACACTAGAGCCCCGCTGCTAGCATGGCTAAAAGTAGGGCTGTGTATTGGCAAGTATCTGGCCACACAGGTCATGATACTGGGGTAACGAGTCAATATATTGCGATATATTGCAACACTGTAAGCAAGATGACATATTGTGATTAAATTTAATTTTAGGAAAACAGTCATAGCATAAAGAATAAAAATGTATACTGCAAAAAACAACATGTGTTTTGCACAAAACTGCATGGGATTATCATAAAGTGGGCATGTTTGTAAAGGGGAGACTCGTGGGTACCCATAGAACCCATTTCCATTCACATATCTGGATGTCAGAGGTCAGGGGTTCAGTTTTTTCTCACCAAATTTTAGCCCAACTTTGGAGCATTACTTAGCCTCCTTGCTTGACAAGCTAGTATGACATGAATGGTACCAATGGGTTCCTTAGGTTTTCTTAGTTCATATGATGTCAGTAACCTTACTCTAGCTTTAAAACTGAGCCTGCTACAACCTCCGAAAGATCTAATTGCTGTCAGGCTGAATGGAGGCCAACCAGATTTTTAAGAGTTTAATAAAAAATTGACATAAATATTGATACTCATGTATATCAATATTTTCTTACACTATAAGCTATACAATTCAGGAGTTTGATGGGTTTGCTGGCTTGTCACAGATACCGTTGTAGTGCTACTAATGGCCCCTTTACTGTCTGTCTAATAGTTGAATGGACACAAATGATTATGGACAGTCTAGCTACAAAAAGAGAGCAGCTTCCATTTCCTGAATCTGATGAGGAGCAGGCCAGTGTCTGACCTGGTCACGACACCTCTGCTGATTCCGCAAATGTCTGCATCCAGCACCCATCAAACACCATCCCCATCAGCTACGAACCCATCCCAAAAGCAATCTCCCCGCGGTCCGCTCCACCCTCTGACAACCACAGCTGCCGTCGAATCGCCGCCTTTCCCCCTTAAAGTTCAGCCACAGACGACGCTCTGCTCATTCCTGTTTTGCTCCTCGCAGCTGCCCGCAAAACAACCCGATCAGCACTCTCTGCAATTACCGAATAGACTGAGGAAGCAGTGGCTTGATTTAGCAGACTGCGGGGACTGCCATTTTCTATTATCTTTGGGTCTGCGATGATTTATGCCGCATGTGCGCTCGCCTCTCATTGTCTCTCACACACTTTCTCTTCTTCCCATTTTTTCCTTCCTGTCTGTCTTTACCTCTCGCTCTCTCTTTCTCCACATGCTAATATCTCATCTTTTCTCCTTAGCGGGGGCCCCCCTGACCCCAAAAGTCCACAATGCCAGATGTCTGCACAAGCTAAGCAAGAGGAAGTCCCGGCTACACGAGCTGAAGATGAAAGCTAAGATGGTGTTCGATAGGCCTCGCGCTGCGCTGCTTAAATAAACAAGAGGATGGAATAGAAAAGTGGATGTTCTCCGAGGATTCCCACGCAAAGCAAATAATTTCACCGGTGATTGTTCCATATATGGTTACATACTGTACAGAAGGGACCCCAGTGTGTTAGCTACTCAGTATCACACAGACTGCAACAATGGCAAGCTGTTTCACCACTGCCCCGGGGAGCAGAGCACTGCGCTGCACTCTATAATAAATCACATTTTTCTATTCTGTAATTAAAGTATCTGAGTACACGCAGCTAAAAACAACAGAACGCCAAGGGAAGGGCATATTATGTTAATATTCATCGCCACATAGCGCAAAATGAAACGATAAAATAACCTATATGAGCCTGCAATCAAAGCGGCCTAAATACATGGTGCGCACCGCTTCCTGGTTAGGAGAGGAGAGCCGTAGACAGACACGGAGCTGAATATAGCCAAAAGCGTTGACATACTAAAACCCTCCAGTAGCCACAAGAACCTTCCATCCCGCTTCTCCCCCAAAAACCCGACCCAGCAGGCCGTGCTGTTCCAGTAATTGAGTGAGTAATGGACTTATTCCGCTGAGTGGCTCTCTGGGTGTACTCAATACTGGGATGTAAATCCTGTGGCAAATGGCAGATTAGAGGAAGAAAAAAAACTTTGAGGAAATAAATAAAAGCAAAAAAAAAGGAAAGTACACGAACAAAAGAAAATCCATACAATTATTCCCACGCAGTAAATTCAGCTGAGGTCTCAGCTTGATCCGTTCTCATCAGCCTCGAATCGAAGGAAAGTCCACTGTTCTCTCTGGATTTTGTGGTTTCTCTGCCCTCACATTTCATTCTATCTCCCATACCCACCATTTTTTGTTTGTCCCTCTGTCCAGACTTGCCGTCCTCTATACATTCCCAGGCCGAACACTGGACTCCCGCCACACATTTTTACCGGTGGGATACGCGGATTGGACTAATCCCTTTTCTCCGAACGCGCCATGCAGCCTAGATCCTCAAACAATTAGCGTGTACAATAAACCCATTATCCATAAATCCATCAGAGGTCTCAGCTCCAAACCCATCCCCACCGAGTCTTCCCCCCTCGACACAAAACGGCCTTCTATACGCTTTCTTGTGGGTTTCTGTCACTATTAACTAACAACACATTGAGGTTTTTGGGTTACCACACATCCTAATGACTGCGCTCAAGTTGGTTCGTCATCTGTTTACACCTCTTTCATCTCCATATGCAACAACAGTGTCACAATGAAATATTCACGAAATGTAATCTTTAATTTAATAATTAGATTCGTGTCGTGGCATAACTTAGGTACAGGAATTATGTAACAAAAACTACTTTGTTAGCTTAGGAAAAGATCGCAGTTTGGGCTAAGATAACACCAGAATTGGCATAACTTCAGTACGGAAGTTACATAAAAAAAAAAAATAGTTAGCTTTAGGAAAAGATCATGGTTTTGGTTAAAATAACACCGGAAGTGGCGCAACTTAAGTAAGGAAGCTACGTAACAAAACAACAAAAACGACTTAGTTAGCTTTAGGAAAAGGTTGCGGTTTGGGTTCAAATAACTCGGGAAGTGCTGTAATTTAAGTACGGAAGTTATGTGACAAAAAAAATCAACTTTGACTTGTGGTTTCACACGGGGCACCAACACCGGTCTCCTGGGCGAAAGTCCTGTGTTTTTTGACTCACCCATCCACCCTGACTTCCTCCCTACGTGGCGTTTGCCGCTTTCTATATTTCCCAGTTCACAATTACGTGGATTAATTGATTTCATGCTGACCATCACTAAAAAAATATGTGAAATTTGTGTCTATGTACACAAAGCAATACATACGATACATACAATAAATTTGACTATTATTCTTATTTCCCCCCCTCTGTTTCTTCCTCTCCGCCTCTTTTTTCAACTGTCCAGCGACCACCGTGGTTAAACAGCAGGCCCTCGCCATATTTCACTGGAGGAATCCACTGACTGAACTAATCCCTTTCCTCAAAACACACCACTCTGTCCAGATCCCCTCACAATTAGCAGCCCAACTGCCAGATAGCCTATAGTGAAAATAAGCGTCCTCGAGTCAAAACAAACACATGCAGGCGAAGGGGTGCAGGAACCCACAGCGGGCCGCCAACTGAAATATTTTCGGGCCGCCTTGTCATGCTGATGCTACAACGGAGATGGTAGCAGTGATCTCATCTGCTAAATATTGTTTTTGCCATGTAGGCTATAGGCTCTTTTTCCCCTTGTTCTCCACACACAAACGGGGTGTATTCTTTGCGCCAGGGCTATAAATTAATGTTTTTGTGGGAGCCTGTTGCTAGGGGCTGGAAAGGGTGGGGGGGAAGTAGAGGAAGGGGGCGGGGGGTCGGTGGCCCGGGGCCAATTAAAATACAGATGTCTGACTGTCGGTGTAATTCCATTCAGCCATGATTTACATTTAGAACAGTCACCCAAGGCCTGCCACTCTACGCTCGCGCAGGAAATCGAAGCTGACTCCAACCTAATGAGAAAAGTGAACCTCCCGAACTTTTACGAGACTCTCGTCTGAAAGGAGCCCTGCAACTTTGGCCATAATATGGAAGCCCTTTCAGCTAATCAACCATTGACAGGGGAGACCTGCGCATTAGGAGCTCAACAACCAATTTCACTTTGTGCTGCTGGCGTGAAAAAAATTCATGGCGGGAACGTTGCTCTTTGTTAACACTCGAGCTCGGCAGCCTCTCCGAAGGATGATCTCTGTTAAATAGTTTGCCTCATTTGGAGCATCTTCTTCAATAATGTACTTACTGTAGATAAGGATAAAGGTTTTATTGAGCTGATAAAGACCAAAATATCCTGTTTTATTTTTATTAAAAATTGCAGTATTAGCATATGATCCCCATGGCTGGAACCATAGCATTACAGAGTAGGTACAACCTCAATTTCTGACGGCTCCCTCTCAGACAGGATATATTAAAAATGCAATGTAGGGAGCACAACGTAAAGTGTGACAATGCTTGGTGGGGGACCAGAGACAGTGACAGACTGACACACGTTTGCGTTAGCCACTTTTAGCGAACATGGATGTCGGGCCTTCTGTCCAATGATAATATGAGATCCCAAGCCTTACTGGTTTAAACCTCAAGGCTGCAGCTGGCCTTATCAGCATCAAGTCCATGGAGAGGCGTCAGGGAATGGTACAAAGCCTTAGCTTAGGTGGGTAGCCAACGGAAAAGGTTGACATTTAAGGAAGTACCCTTGTTTGCTTTCTTGCCAAGATGAATGCCACTCTCACGTCTGTACGGTAAACATGTAGCTGGAGCTGGCAGCTGGTTAGCTTAGCATAAAGGCAGGAAAAGGCTAGCGTGGCTCGGTCCAATGGTAATAAAATCCACCAACCAGCACCTTCAAAGCTCCACAATAATTTACATATTTCTTGGCTTGAGAATTGCTGGAGTCTCTGCTGGTTGCCTGGTAACTGGTCCCAGTCAAGAAATAGTCCGGCACATAACCCAGGCCCCCAGGGAAGAGCACTGGGCTTTAAAGCCAATTTTCGTAGCGGCCAAACCGTGGAACTTTCAGCTGCGTCACGTAAGCCCAAATGATGTTTTCCCATAGTCTTACATAGGGAAAGAGACGTCTGTAAAGCAGCGAATATTTGTTTTGAAGGAAATCAACTTCCCGGTACGAACACTTGAATAGTCATTTTTTAAATCATTAGGTCTTAAAAGTTGTAAAATGCACTGATAGCCAAATCCAGAGTTATTTCCCTATGCTGGCTAGGATGCCGTTCATGTCAGCGGGTCAAGACCGAGCGGTTGGGAGGTGGGCTTTAAAGGAAACGCCAGTGGGCTAGCTCTATGGGCCCAATGGATACTCTCTATACAGCCATGACACAATGTCGTTGTACAGATTAAACAAATTAGATGTAATATACTTATTAGTGAACTTTAGAAGTGCAGATTTTTTGCTGGCTGTAGCCCCATATTCACCATACAGACATGAGAGTGGTATCAAGGTTCTCTCTTTTATCATCTTACTCTCTGGAAGAAAGCGAATAAGTGTATTTCCCAAGAACTTTGACCTTTCAACTCCAAAGAGATGCAAACAAGCTAGTTTGGAACATTAAAAATGTTTTTTTTTCCACACAACATGCATATTGTTCTTGTAAAATCAGTTATATCATGATACACCAACGAGAATCTCTGTGGCTATCTGTATAGCGCAAAAGAACAGTAAAGCTCCTCATTAATGTGGAGTGATGGTTTGACTTTCATAGGCACTTAGTCACAGCATTGATTCGGTCAGAACAAGACATAAAGCACTGTGAGAACACATTGTGCTGTGCTTGTCAATAACAGTAATCCGGTATATGGAAGGGAAAAGGATATGTTCCGTCCGCGGCAATAACTCACAACTTTCTTTACCATCCGCTGCTTTATATTAGGGCTTTACTGTAATACCCCTGTCCGACAAATGCCTTGACGATCTTTCCGGGCCAAAGCAGTCTCGTCGTTTACACCCAACCTCCCGTGCAAATCAGCTCTGGCTTTTTGATTCCCATTTTATAAGGAAAGGTCAGTACAGCAGTGATTTATAACACGTACTTTTGTAAATTCAACAAGGTAATCCATCAACGCAAGAAAAAAAGGGAGCTCCTTAATAAACATTTGCCTCCTCAAAGAGCCTCTGAGTGACTACACAGGATGGGGTTTTATTTAGATGTAAGCAAAGATTGAGAAATATATTTGGAATTCAACAAAAACAGTCTGCACAGGAAAGCCAGCAAAGCTCCTAAAATCATCTGTGAAGACGAAAAACAAAAGGAGGTCGGCCAGTTCGGGAGACTTATTGCTTTGTTTCGGACATCTGTTTATTAATTTTAGATCTCCCCTCTTATCCACTTCAGAAATTCAATGCATGGCCAGTGCCATCGGTGTAGGTGTTGCCAGCCATTCTTCTTCTGCGGCTCATCCATCTGTAATAAACAGGATACTCTCCTCGGACAATGCAGCCAGGAAGCAGCCTCTTGTCCACTTGTCCCAGAGGAGTTCATCTGGGGCACGGTGGCACAGGCATTTTCTACTCCTTCACAGTCAATATGTGCAAGACAGTCATGCTCAAAAATAGAGGAAACGCACAATGCTGCTGGAATTCTGTGCTCGCTTTCAAACAATACCTCTGACCTGACCCCTGGTGTGAATCATCCGTGGGCTCTGACTTGACGTGGACAACAAAGAGGGGAGACCTTACGTGGTATTTTCTTTTTTCTTATTCACAGTCAGGGAAGGGAAGCTGAATTTGATCGCCAGGCTCCTGCACTTATAAAAAAGAGGAAACATAAAAACTTTTTCCGAGGCCTCTCTGCTTGCAGACATGAAGAAATTGCCTCCTGTAGGATTTCCCCTGTGTTGCACATTCCTGCGTGTGGGCGGCTTGTGGGATTAATGCAAACGGGTGACTTGTCTTATTGATCAAGGAGAGAGAGAGCGGCTGCGGAATCTCCAAACATAATACGACCCCTTCGGGATGGAAGAACCGAGGCCCGCTTTTGGCACCGCATCCCACATCTGAGCGATCGAGCGTGGGCCCTTTTCCCCTTTTTTCGCTCCCCTTGTGTGCCATGCCGCACGGCGTGGAGCGGCGGCGGAGACGGACAGACAGCGACGGCGGTGGTGGGAATAGGGCGGCACTTCTGAGGCAAGCCTCGTCTCTAATAAAAGGGGTGATCAAACATGTTCTTTGCCTGTGAAAGAAAATATTATGCTAGAGAACGGCAGAACAGGGTGATGTAGGAGGTGGAAGAGCGAGCTCCGTGCCAATTTTGTCCTCCAGTGCGATCGCTCTGATTTGGTTTCAGGGACGGTTGCGGGAAATTAAAAACAAATGTGCAGCTTTTTTGATGCGCCACCCCTCATGGATCTTTTTCTGCTTTTTTTCAGCTCCTCTTGCTGTCATTTTCCCTTTCCTGGCTGCTCTCGAAGATGGAAACTTGCATTCCTCACATCCCACCAGAAGCAACCGGGCCGCTTCAAAGTATTTTCCCATAAACATGTACACAGAGACTTTCTCTCATCTCAGTCAGTCAGACGGACTGTGCAAACAAACAGAATAACCATGGAGACAAAGTCGTCCTCCTCCCTCTCTGGACTCGAGTAAGAAGTGCCCGGATTACTCGATAATTTTATTGTTGACATTCTTGAGCTGTCATGGTGATAGTCTAGACCGGTCTGGTATTTATTTATGCCAAACCTTACATAAAAACGACTTTTCAAGCGAGAGTTTTGCTGGAGTTGTGGTCTCGATCTATAGTGTAAGATCGAGACCAAAAAATTCAGTAATATTGTCAACAACCAATAGGTGCGCTCTCTCCAGCACCAAACAGGAAGCAGCAAACATGGTAGAAAGTAAACTGGTGGAGTTGTGGAGTGAACAAGAGTGCCTCTTTGACGTGTCTTCCCGTTTGTACCACGATAGTCGAGAAGGAAAAAAAAAGCTGCATCCCTCCAAATCCCCGCTCAGTATGCTATATGATATGGCTAGCTAGCTAACCGCTGTCCCAAAACGAGGTTACTTGCAAGCTAACGTTAACTACTGGAACGATTGCTATTAGCCCACGAGCTAACTATTCGTTTCAGCTAAAGATTGATGGCTTCAATCATATAAATCTGGCTTCAGCTGAAACAGTACGGTTAGTTCGTAGGTTAATAGCAAACATTCCAGTAGCTAACGTTAGCTTGCAAGTAGCCCCATTTGGGACAGTCTTTTGCTAGTTATCTAGCTATAGCACACTGACCAGGGATTTCAGGGTCTGTGGCACTCTGCCAGGGGGTCCATGAAAAGTTTTCAGATTAGTCATTTAATTATCATATCATTTATTTTTCAAAAGCTTCATAGTTCAACGAATAATATTACGAATAATATTAAACAATTTTCTACACAAATCTACACTTTCACCGAGACCACTGATCGTGTGCCGTGTGAAACCAAAATTAAACGATGACTTTATGCTTGTTACGTAACTTTGTTTTACGCGATGTTTTACGTAACATTGTTTTAGAAACTCTGCTTAGGGCAGTTGTTATTTATTTACATAGTTGCATTGTTACGTTGGTACGGTTGTTACCAACATAACATATCCCTGCATATGTAGGAAGGGAATTAAAATGTTACATAATAATGTAACAACATAACGTAACAACATAACGTAACAACGTAACGTAACATAATAATGTAACAACGTAACGTTACGTTGTTACATTATTGTTTCAACACAAACCATGATGTTTTTTCTAACCTCAACTAAGTAATTTTGTTGCCCAAACCTAACCAATCTTTCCACAACATTAACCACGTATCAAGCATGATACGAGGCTGATATGAAATGTATTCATGAAAAGTTTTTTTGGGGTTCAGAAACGCCGACATTCAACATTTCCCGTGGTTTGCAGAAACGTACAATACCAAAACATTTTCTGAAGACTGGGTCCGTATAATAGCTCATACATTCTAATCTAACAAATATATTACTCTTACAATCTGCAAATATGTTTTTATACATGTCTAATATCTTTCTAATACATTTCTCTTGTGTTGTAAAGGGCCCTTGACTGAAAAAAGGTTGAGAATCTCTGTCCTAGTTTATGGTAGGTGATCGTCTATTGACAACCGGAGGTCATGTGGCAGAAAACAGTCTTGAGTGCTTCCTCTAGTGCTCTTTTCAAATTTACTGCATCTATGTCTGTACCGTTAACACATTTCCCTTATGCAAACACAGACACACAAGTGCACACACACAGAAAGCTACTCCCAGCTGACTCAGCAGGCCGGCGGTGAGGATGCATTCTCCAAGGCAGGGACACATGTGTGCGGGGAGCTGACTGGCGTTCAGCGCTCAGCGGGATGACATCATCCCCATGGCGCTAATGATTGGGTGACCTCCTCCCGCTGGCTTCGCCGCCTGCTGAGCAGATGCACGGCAGACGGTTTCCTCACTCTTGCCTCCTCCGTGCGACTACTGTACTTACTTTATCGACGGCATTAACTCGAGGAGGAGCAGCTCGGGGAAAGCCCGAGCAAAGCAGCGCTCCGCATAAGACTGTATTATCTCTGCAATCTGAATCCAATTAACAGCAAACCCACACAGAGTTCAAGCGCCAGAAGGGGGACAGAGGAGGAGGCAGCGGTGGAGATATTCGGGGAGATGAAACAGTAGGAGAGAAACAAATTACACCGTCTTCTCTTCGTTTTTTGTTGAGAATTCTCTTGCCCCTTTTGTGACATTCAACAATAGCTTTGTTCTCAGAGAAGGGGAAGGTGACGAGGCTCACCTTTATCTGCTGAATTCACAATTCCCTGATAGTGCCAAAAATGGCAAGAAAGAGAGCCCCATCTTCTTTTATTTAATCTTATTTTTCACTCGCGTAGGGTCACTGTAGTAGCCGGGAATCACTCCTCGCTCCACGCCAGAGAAATTTAAACAAAGATATGTTTGCATGCAAGTTTCTCTCTTTCCTTTATCCTCTGTTGATGCAAGGACATGGCCATCACACACTGAAGACATTGAATAGACGAGGCAGTGACAGCCGGGGCTCGACTGTGCAGCGGCAGGATATGGTAATGTGAACCAAATGAGTCTCATACGCATGGCGAGTGGCCCTCGAGACAGATCCCTTTCTATGAAAAGGGTGTTGAAACATACGGTAATTGCTTTCAGTGTCGTTTGGCGGAGGTGCACCTCCTGACTTCGGGAGCTTTTTATAGACGGGGTAATTCTCCATTATTCTGCCAACGTTACATTTCAAACGGGAGGGGGGAGAGGGATGGGGGGAAAAAAAACTTAAAAACTTGAGAAGTGATAAAAACAAATGGGAAACAGGGGGTGGAAAACTTCCGATGGAAATAATTCATGTGCTAGTTTGGTCACGGCACATAGGAGAGGCATTGTGACTCAGGACCAAAGGGAATTTTATTTGATAGATATAATTTTTAAAGGAGCAACCGGGAGCCCTGCGTATGTCTATTACACTGCAAGGTGCTAAGGTAACAAACACCGAGATAAGCACAGCAAACATGGCTGCCTCTCCCGTCTCCTAGCTCTGAATTATTAAAGGACTGCAGGGAAACAGCAGCTGGCGAGTCGAGCAAATGAAAAGCATTTAATGTGAGTTTTGTGCTGCAGCTTTGGAACTCAATTTTCCTCCCGGTCTCTCTTCCACATCTCTGACACACATCTGGGAATCCCTGTGTTGACGGTCTCTAGACGGAGCGAGTGTCAAGTCTCCTATTCATGGCAAACTGATTTGTGGTGAGATTTTGACACGTGAATCCATGAATCAGCCAGGCGGGCCGACAGGTTGCTGACGAATGAAGTGCCTCGTCTCCTGCCTCTCCTCCACCTTCACATTCTCAGATGCCTCACCTTGCGAAAGGACCACCTTTATGGTTCCAATCATAATGCTATCAACTTTTGGATAATGTCAGTGGTTGGTGCTACATCTCGTCGCAGCTTGAGAGAGAAAGTCTTGCCGCACATCATTAGTTAGTGGTCGGGCCCTGTGTAATGTCACCATGTGTCACTGCGTAGGGGGTTTACCTTCAGGGGGTGCAGGGGTGTTGTACTGAAGCAAAGAGTCCTTATTTTTTCCCATTATATACATGTTATTCTCTTTTTTTCCCTCTACTCTCCTGCTTTGTGGCTACGCAGACATGGCACTGAAGTACTTCTTTTTTTCATAGGATGACATCAGGAGTGGAGGAGAGAAATGCCTGGCAGCTTTCTCTGAGGCTGCGGTCATGGCTGAGTGAAGTGCAGCTCCTCCAGAAATGCAGACTGGGAGCCAGGAGGCATGAGAAGACACCAGAGTTGCACGTTCCAACACTCTCTTACCAAGTGATACTAGGGCTGTCAATCGATTCAAATATTTAATCGCGATTAATCGCACGATGGTCCATAGTCACACGTTTTATCTGTTCAAAATGTACCTTAAAGGGAGATTTGTCAAGTATTTAATACTCTTATCAACATGGGAGTGGGCAAATATGCTGCTTTATGTAAATATATGTATATATTTATAATTGGAAATCAATTAACAATACATAACAATGACAAATATTGTCCAGGAACCCTCAGATACTGCATTTAGCATAAAAAATATGCTCAAATCATAACATGGCAAACTCAAGCCCAACAGGCAACAACAGCTGTCAGTGTGTCATTTCAGAGAGAGAGGGAGCGTTCCTATTGGCTGTGCTCCGGCTGGTGGGCGGTGCTTGGTATTTCCTTGACTGCTCTCAACAAGGCTGCCGGGTCATAATTTTTTTCCTTTTACAGCTAAAAAGTACACTACAAGATGATTCTGAAAACATTTGAGGAGAGAAATAGGTATTACAGTAACAGAATATTGATTCATATTTGATCAGCGCTGCCTAGTTTGACCGTTTGATCAGAGTTTGCGAGTGATTGACAGCTGCTCAGAGACGGCAAGGCTCCAGCTCGGCTCTGATTGGTTGTTTTCCTCCGGTCTGTGAAATCTTGCAGATGCCAATAGGAGCACCAGAGGACACAGAGGTACATGATTTTTTTTCAGATTACCTGTCTCATGCACTACTGTCAGGATATAGTGACCATTTTATAAGAATAACTTTTTTTTAATCATATTTGCTCCAATTCTACTCACTGCAGCTTTAATGACACATCTTAGTTCTTTGAGTTAGCATGCTAACATCACAAATGTCAGTAGTTTGGGTATTTGATGACAACCTTATGGTGGCGCTAAAGCAAAAGTCAGGGGATCACCAAACTCATTAGGCTTCTTCCTCTGGGGACCATGAATGTCTTTCATGGCAATACATCCAATAGTCGTTTAGATATTTAAGTCTGAACCAAAATGCTAGCGTGGCTAAAAATGCAACGGTACAACCAATTGAGTATAAGATCTTTTCTCTTGGGCCTCATATGTTTTGTCACTAAGCTTGTGTTTTCCAAATTGCATTGTGCGAGCAAATTCAGCAGATATAGGATTTAGTTTAATAACACACAGAGTCATGAATCTGCCTACTTTTAATTGCGGGAAGAGCTTTTGAACTTTAAATCGGTTAAGACACCAATCTCCCAAGAATAATTTGGGAATCTATTTTGTCCCTGGAATTGCATGTCCCAACGCAGCCAATGAAAGAGAAACGCTGAATTAGATAATCACAGCGCGTCTATTAAAGCCAAATGTGCGGAGAGACCCAAGGGTGGAGATCAATTGGATAATTCAAGGGCAAACCCAGTTGCATATCATAGAAGGATTTTTTGTCGGAAAACTAGAGTACAGATGATATTACACCGGATGTCAGAAAATGTCAGTCCTCCGAGTGCAATGCGAGGCCCGAGGCTATGCTTTTACACTTTCCCTTCAGACGAGCTAAAAAAAAAAGGAGACAGACATTAAGTCTTTTTTTGCATACCTTAATATTACATACCCCCTCTCTCTTAACTGACAAATATTAAGGTTAGAAGTGATGGAACGTTACAAAAGCTGATTGTGGAGCTCCTGACTGACTTTCACACAGTTTGTTAAGACCTCTACGGCGGTGGCACGAACGCTGCGAGAGAAGTGGAAAAGTGGAACAATGTTTGTCAGGGAGATTAGTTTAACCTAAACAAGGAAAATTGGGAGAGCGCGAGGCGGCTCACAAACGATTTTTGGCTGCCGGCTGACAAGTGAAGTTGACCGGGGCCCGATCAAATGCGTGGCATTCAGTGGGAAGCAAATCTCTCGGGCTCACAGGGATTTGACGCTGATCCAGGTAGGAAGACGCCAAACTATCAAAACAGCAAACAGCTTTACAA